>NW_027192369.1:221628-314948 GCF_041956635.1 Thermomyces lanuginosus | reverse complement strand
TCTAAACAACCCCTCAGCAGACTTCGGCTGTGCCCATTGGTCAACGACTGGGAAAGTGGCAGGGAATTCTTCTCGCCCATCACCTTAGCAATTAAATCTTAACTCAATTTACTAGTAACTTTGCATAACACCATCGCCTGGGAGGTTTTCGGAGGATTGATTAATTGCGAATGCTCGAATCACTCGAGCAAAATCGGCACCGCCACGCACGTTGGATTTCGAAAGTTGCTTCGGACAAGGGTCCCTGGTCTACACGGCCTTATAGAAAGAATTCATGCCACCATATGTATGCTGGAGAAGTTGGGTGGCTTTTACCGATTCTGTAGAGGTGGAGCAACCCTGTCCAAGAAGTACCTAAATCTTGACCCCTGTCCACCTGCGCCTATATATGAAGAGCTTAGGTACCGAGTAAGGGTAACCGTGGAAGAAGTTGCAAGGATCCTGTTCGTGGAGGTCTATTGTCTATTGTTCAGAACGGCTTCGCAAGCAACACGAACTCAATACACTTTGGTGTTGCCAAGCGAGTGATCAGTCTATCGTCGGGCGCTTCCAGGGAATCAACGGCAACTTGCTCCACAATGGCGGAAACTCCAGCTCCCGAACAAACGACGGGTACCATTGACAACACTCTGGACAACGTTGAAGTTGACACTTCAGTACGATATTTCTCCATTGCGATTTATTGGAGCCCATTGCTTACTATGAGTCGCGTAGTTTGAAAGCGACTCCGCTTATGGCGATGAACTGTGCGTGATGTGACCTCGTTGTGATCTGAATCACAAGAGCGTGCTGATGCATAGTCTTCGATGTAGATCATCGTACACAGCGTCCCTGGCTTCATCTGTACTCGATTATCGCTACGAAAATGGCCGCAGGTATCACAAATTCCGCGAAGGGTGTAGGAGCCGACCCCTTCCTGCCAGATCATCCAAATTCTGTAACTGATTGCTATGATCTAGCGTACCTTCTGCCAAATGATGAAGCGGAAAGCGACCGCTTAGATTTGGGACACGAGATGTACCTCCAAATATTGGGCCGGAAACTCTACCTCGCCCCGGTAAAGAATCCACAGCGGGTCATCGACCTGGGAACCGGGACGGGGATCTGGGCCATTGACTTTGGTAAGGTCTGGTTTGGAGGATAAAGAAGAACGATACTAACAACTTGTAGCGGACGAACATCCCCAGGCGGAGGTGAGAATTTGAAAGTACCACTGGAAGTAATCGCAGATGGACGTGACACTGAGACGAAATCTGGGTTTCCACAGGTGCTCGGATGTGACTTGAGCCCAATTCAGCCCTCTTTGTGAGTCTAGCCTATGAATGCGTAGTCGCGTTTCGCCCGACTGATGGCATTTTACAGGGTTCCTCCGAACGTCAAGTTCCTGGTGGATGATATCGAATCAGACTGGGCATATGAAGGCAACCCATTTGATTTTATCCACGCGCGGTATCTGGCTGCCGCCATAAAGGACTTTAGAAGACTGATCAGACAATGCTATCAGTACGTCAGCAGATCTCCCCATCTATCCCGTTCTTCATTTCCTAACGTAAACAGGTCACTCAAACCAGGAGGTTGGGTTGAATTTCAAGATTGGGACGGCTTCCCGTACTCGGCAGACGGCAGCCTCAAGGATACCGGACTCGAACGTTATTTCAATGAAGTCACTGGTACGTTCCAGGAAGTCGGCTATGAGTGCCGTCCTGGCCCCAAGCTGGAGCAGTGGCTCAAAGAGGCCGGTTTCGTGAACGTTCATGCGGAGAAGTTCATCATTCCGCACGGCGTTTGGCCCAAGGATAGACATCTTGTCAGTTTCCCTTTGTCGCAAAACTCATACAAAGTATTAACCCAGTACTTACTTATTCGTGCAGAAGAAACTTGGCGCCTGGTTCCAGGCTCAGATTGAAGCCGGCTTTGAGGCTGGAGCTCTGGCTGCTCTGACACGGTTCAAAGATTGGTCCAAAGAGGAAGTCATGATTCTTGCCAGCCAGGCCCGAGCCGATGGGCGGAATCCCAAAATTCACGCGATGTATAACTTGTGAGTGTCTTCACCTCTCATACTTTCCAGACTCTCCGGTGACAAGAACTAACCATGAATCTCTCCCGCAGCTATGTCGTCTATGGCCAGCGTCCTGAGAAGTGACTGAACTGAAACGCGTGATAACTAGTCATTATTCATTGTAAATCATGGCCGCATGTTCTCTTACTAGTAGCCACCGATGCCAGGCATGGTAGGTCTTGTAAAATGGTATCAAAATCCAGTTTCTCTGAGTCCTCTTGGTACACAGCAGTACATGCACAGCTAGACTCGAAGGAGAAAGTAATTACCGGCCCAAACCTGGAACAATGTTTTTAGGACGTTGGTTCATGAACGCTCATGTGAATTAGTTCATCATTCCTCACGGCGTCAGGGCATAGGAGGAGCATTTTGTTGCTTTTCCCTCGTCTCCGTAAAGAGTCTACATCGAAACAATCATCCAGTATTGACCTTTATGCACAAAAAAATAACGCATAATTCCAGTTGATACCGGAACCCCCAAATTCACTTGTATCACTAGATTTTAGATCTATTTCGCCGGTGCTCGGTATGTCTAACAGATGAATGACACCTGCACTCATGTCGTGTACAGCCGGCGGCCTGAGAATTGACAAAGAGAGAACTCTGATGAACAATGTTCGATGAACAATGCTCTCATGTGCCTGAAGCGAAGTGGGTGAAATGTTCCAGAAGCCCTAAAAAAAGCACTGCAGTACTGGTCATTGTCCTCAGCCCGACGTGAACCGTCTTATGGCGGTATGTGTTATTTCTCGTGAGATACTTAGAGCAATTGACCAATCATGAACCCCATCACACGCTATTGTTATCTTGTAGTCTCGTTTAGTTAGGTAAGTTACCTAACTAGTTAAGTTACTCGTAACTAACAGTTGAGGTAAGTAACTTACGAGAAAAGCACTTTCTGTATTAGGATTTGACTAGCTTCTTATGGTAAGAGATCTACATTTATTGCGTTTGCCTAACTTCCTAAGGTAGGTACTTTCATTGGTAAAGTCCATTTTTCCTAACATCCGTGAAGCAAACAATGACAATCGCGCCAGTTTGCTCTCGTGCGAAGTATGGAACATTTCCGTACCTTCTCCATCCGGAGTAACTTCCGTATTATGTTAAGTCTGGTATCCTTGTAAACCTAACCTTAACTGGTTAGGGCTAGGGCTTAGATCAAGTTGACTCCGATGAATTGCGTTGTTCTTCCGCTGACAAGCTGGGTACATGATGGGGATGCTACGCAAATCCTACTACAACACATGGGTTAATACTGTCTTCCGATTACTGACGTTTTGTTGAATGCTCCATATTCTTAGCTCTCTGGAGCAGATCACACACGTTGGCTTCGCGCTTTTTGCCTGATGGTCATGAATTGGGCCTCAGCTGCTGTAGTCCCATGCATGGTAGCGCCACCCTTGTCACAATGTTCGCCGAAGACAGCCACCTTTTACCATTTTAGGAAGGGTGCAGCAAGGCTGTCGTTGAACCAAAAAGAATAACTTATTGATCCTGCTCTGCTGGCTCATATAGAGTTACATAGTATGGAGCCAGGGTACCAGGTCTCGCCATAGCGGACCAGTACAGATCTTGCTAGATATTGTGTTCGAGGTGATCTTGCACATAAACGATCACTTCTAAGGTGATCAGTCAATCAACACTCTTTCTGGAATATAACAGAGAAAATATTCCACCATGGCGGAAACTCCCTCTCAGGAACCGGTGACCGCCACTGAGAATGGCCCGGTCAACGTTGAAGTGGACGCCTCGGTACCATTCCCTTCCATTGTAATACATCAAAAACTTATTACTCACTTGCAACGTATGAGAATGACTCGTCATACGGCGATGACCTGTACGTGATGCGACACCATGGTGCACCGGATTCCAAACATATTCTCATGCGTCGCATTTTCGACATGTAGATCGTCGTATAGTGCGTCGCTGATCTCGTCCGTGTTTGACTATCGCCATGAGAGTGGACGTCGTTATCATGGATTCCGCAATGGGTGTAGGAACTGACCTCTTTTTTTTGTCTAACAATGCAAGATATTGCGGGCTGATTGTTTACTTTTTTTTTTTTTTTTTTTTTTTTTAAAAAAAAAAGTCGTATCTACTCCCCAAACAACCTTCTGGACATGTTGCATGAACTTTGTCTAACGGCGTTGCACCGGAAGCTCTACCTGGCCCCAATTAAGAATCTACAGCGGGCGATCGACCTCGCGACTGGGACCGGTATCTGGGCCATTGATTTCGGTAGGCTCATTGAATACTGGGTTCTGGCTAATGCAGAATACGGATACTGACTCAATATAGCGGACCAACACCCACAAACCCACAAGCTGAGATAAAGAACAGCTATCAGACTGCTGAGACCAGATCCATCTGTTCCAGGTAATCGGTTGCGACCTGAGCCCGATCCAGCCGACTCTGTCCGTTAAACCTAAGAATGCGTAGTAATGCTGCTTGGCTAACGGACATTGGCAGCGTTCCTCCGAATGTGAAGTTTCTGGTGGATGATATTGAATCTGAATGGGCATATGAAAGCAACCCTTTCGACTTAATTCACGCACGAAGCCTGATGGTCTCCATCAGGGACCATGGAAAGCTGCTGAAGGGGTGCTATCGGTATGCCATCGGGCTTTTGTTCCCCGCTCTGTCCCTTCACTTGTTAACGGAGAACAGATCAGTCAAGCCCGGCGGTTGGGTTGAGTTCCAAGATTGGGACGGCTACCCAACCTCGGAAGACGGTAGTTTCAACGGCACCCGGGATCGAACGGTACTACAAGGAAGTTTGTGGCGCGTTCGAGGAAGCCGGTTACGAGTTCCGCCCAGGCCCCAAGTTGGAGCAATGGTTCAAGGATGCCGGCTTCGTGAACATCCACGTAGAGAAGTTTGTCATTCCCTATGGTGTTGGGCCAAAGGATAAACATTTTGTCAGTTTCCCATTGTCTCTAAACAAAACTCCCATGACTGACCTCTTTGTACAGAAGAAGCTCGGTGCCTGGAATCAGGCCCAGGCCGAAGCAAACGGCTACGAGGGCGTCGCTTTGGCGGCTCTGACCCGTAGGAAGAACTGGACCAAAGACGAAGTCATTGTTCTTGCCAGCCAGGCTCGAGCCGATAGTCAAAGCGTAACGTTCGCATGATGCACCACTTGTGAGTATTTCCGTAGCCTAAGCAACACTGCTAGTACTATGGATGATTTGATATTAACTACGAATGATAACCGCAGCTACGTCGTCTATGGCCAGCGTCCCGTGAATTAACCAGAATGAAGTCTGACTGGACAATGCATATGTGGATGCTCACAAATACGAGGAGCCCTCGGCGTCGTGCGTGCTGCATTTTCCTTCATAAACTTGACTATTACCTGAATCTTCAGATCTACTCTTTACAAAGCTACTAGCATACCTAGATAGGATTGCAGACAAGAGGAAAATGCCAACAGACATTCTCCAATGGCTGCGAGATGCAAATTTTGATAGATTTGAGTTGCGTGAAACGGAGTGAAAGGATCTGATTCCGAAAATCTCAGAGAAGTACTCATCTATCTCGTCCCAGAGCACGCCCGCAAAGGTTACGTACCTTGTACGGTACCAATAAGTAGGTTGAAAGCTTAGTACTTACTCAAGCAAAACTCCCGCACGTTGGATGGATATTACTCAGACAGATAGATTGCCCCCCGACAGGGGCCCAATTGCTTGGTCTTAAAGACACCCTCGTCGCCATGTGCCCTGAGGGCGACCCGCTACATTGCCGTTTTGGGATGGATGCGGCAACGCCGTCCTAGAACTAGGATCTTGATTCCTTGTCTACCTACGCATGAGTATCAATATTAGACCGGGGTGTCAAGCGCTAAGCGCAGAAGAGCAAACTACATATAAAAAAATCAGACCTCATTGATTGTTCCGGCAAGGCGTTCCTGCACGAAATCACGACCTTGCAGATTTTTAGGGTTGTTAAACGTGCGATTAGTTTGTCGTCAGTCTTATTAAAATCCAAGGGAGAATCATTCCACAATGGACGAAACTTCTCTTCAGGAACAGATAACCGCCACCACCAACAGTACCCCGGTCAATGTTGAAGTGGACACCTCGGTACAATACACCCTCTATTGCGGTACATCAGAGAATGTCACTCACCTGACTCGTACAGTACAAGAACGACTCATCCTATGGTGACGAACTGTATGCGATTGTGATGTCATGACACTTCTGATTCCAATGCATGCTCACGCATCCTCCGCGACATATTGTTCGTCGTACGGTGCGTCACTGACACCGTCTGTTCTTGACTATCGCCGTGAAAATGGCCGTCGGTACCACAAATACCGCGATGAGTGTAGGAGCTGATCTCTTCCTGTCTATGTATGATCTTGCGAGCTGATTGTTACCCTTTTAAAAGCTTATCTACTTCCCAATGATGAATCAGAAAATGACCGTCTGGACATGTTGCATGAGGTCTGTCTCATGGTGTTGCATCGCAAACCCTACTTAGCTCTGATCAAAAACCCCCAGCGGGCGATTGACCTCGCGACTGGGACAGGTATCTGGGCGATTGATTTTAGTGAGTTTGCTTGCTGGCCTTGGGCAACGTAGGATACAGATGCCAACTTGTCGTAGCGGACCAACACCCCAACGCAGAGATAAAGAATTCTGCTGGGAGCGATACCAGATGGACAGAATACTGAACCGTATCTCTCTATTTCTTCCAGGTAATCGGCTGCGACTTGAGTCCAATCCAGCCGACTCGCTAAGTCTGACCTAAGAGCCCATTGTAAAGTTGCTTGACTGACGGGCATTGGCAGAGTTCTTCCGAACGTGAAATTCCTGGTGGATGATATTGAGTCGGAATGGGCGTATGAAGAAGATCCATTTGACGTCATCCACGCACGACACCTGGCTTTCTCGATCAGGGACTATGGGGAGCTAATCAAACAGTGCTATCGGTATGTCAATGGACCTTTCCCCGTTTGGTTTCTTGACTCGCTAACGAAAAATAGATCTGTTAAACCCAGTGGCTGTGTTGAATTCCAGGACTGGGACGCCTACCCCATCTCTGAAGACGGCAGTCTCGACGGTACCGGACTCCAACGGTACTATGACGAAGTTTATGGCGCGTTTGAAGAGGCCGGCTACGAGGTCCATCCCGGGCCCAAGCTAGAGCAATGGTTCAGGGATGCCGGCTTCGTGAACATTCACGTAGAGAAATTTTCATTCCCTACGGTGTTTGGCCAAAGGATCCCTATCTTGTCAGTTTTCCCTTGCCTCTAAGCAGGAATATCAGCACTGACCTCTTTGGACAGAAGAAGGTCGGCGCCTGGGCCCAGGCGCAGGCCGAAGCCGCCCTTGAAGGCGGAGCCTTAACCGCTCTCACGCGGCACAAACAGTGGACCAAGGAAGAAGTCATGCTGCTTACCAGCGAGGCCCGTGCAGACGGCCGACGGCGCGACATTCACATGATGCTCAACTTGTGAGTGCCCTTGTAGTCGAAGGAAATCCTGCCACTAGTTTGTAAGCTATTTGAATAAAGAACTAACCGCGACTGATGTCTACAACTTTGTCGTCTACGGTCAAGTCCCGAGCCTTGACCGAGGTGATCTGGAATAGGTTGAATGTATACGAGGATACTACTAACTACTAATGTGTACTTAGGATTCCAGTTATAAGAAGCCTCTTCTGGCGCCGCGTGTGTGTTGTGTAATTATTGTAGATTCGAATAGTACCGTCGCAGGTTCCGTACTCTGTATCTCGTCTGGGGGTTTGGGCGTTGTTGTTTCGGATGATGTAGTGTTCCGCATGGTGTCATATTACATGCGGACTATTATGCCAGTTGCCAAGACTGGACTCGCGTCATGAACAGTTCCATGCATGCTTCAATCCGATGCTCGCCTTCGACATGCAATGAATTTGAACTGCAATCCATCGATGATTGTATACCAAATATATTGTCCAACTGGACTATATTCGCCTCCAGTTAGACATCTGCACACATGTTCCGCTTGTACTTGTTCTATTTCGACTGTATGGACGTGTCGCCGCCCTGATTGTCACGACTAGGGAGTGCACGACTAAACCCTCAGACCTTTGTTGAATTGTTAATGCGTCATTTGGCCGCCAGTCAACATGCCTGCAGCATCCCTCCTTGCTATGAGCACTCGCGCTGCAGCACAGAATGTGAAAAGTACGTTTTCCTTGTTCCGCAGACGTTTGGGAGTGAGGCTGACTGCGCAGACCTTGTGGACATTGGCAACATGCCCTACTCCCTTGTGCGGCCGATCCTGAGCAAAGTTGAGAGCCCTGCGCAATTGGTATGAGCAATAAAACTTATTTGGCGAAGCGCAAGTTGACTGATTCACTTTCTCGCCTGTCGCAGAGAGCAATCGAACTGCAATCACCGCATATAATGGAGGAGGACCGGGAGCTGTGGATCGAGTTCATCAAACGAGACATTCCTCAGTGGGAACGGTTTGAGCTCCCGGAGAAGTCGAACTGTTGGTATGACATATACCGCGACCTCCTGGAACAAGTTCAGCGAGAAGTGGAGGAGGATGCGATACAGTTGAAGCTCGCCGTTGATGAGATCAACTCGAAACGGGCGAACAGCGGGTCGAAGTTCCTGGGTGAGAACCCACAAGCCGGTAAACGGCTACCGAAACTCCGCCCAACTGCTACCCAGCGTTATGCTGCGCATGACCGAAAAATGGGCGGCATAAAAGCAACATATTCGGCAGTCTACACAGAAGATGGCGAGAAGATCTGGACGCTGGATAAAACACCGTCCGTGCGGCCGGGCCGTGCCCGCTCAGAGAGCTCGAAAAGGAGCAGTTTATTCACATCCAAGACGAATAAGGCCCTGACAGTTCCCACCCACCGACTAAAGCCGGAGGTGTCACAGATTAAGCAAGTTCCTCGGTGGTTGGTAGATCAACACAAGCAGCCGCCGCCTGCCAGTACCACTGTTGCAAGGAAGCCGGCTGGATCTACCCAAAAGCCATCCACTACAGTCACATCTACTACACAGTCTCCGGAGCCAAGGAAGATGTCGATTCGTGCCCCCGCCACATCACCTCTCAGACAGTCCGAACCTGTCACCCGGACAGGCTCAAGTTTGCCACAGAAACGTCCAGCAGATGAGGTTTCGTCTTCAGACCCTGAAACGAAAAGGGCAAAGGTAGCAGTTTCGTCGAACCCAAAGGCCTCATCGCCGCCCTTGGCCTCGCCGCCACCGAAAGCGTCCTCTCCACCTATTGCCCCAGCGCTCCGAAGACGTCCTGCACCTAGCATATTTATACAGCCAAAGAAAAAGAAACCCTGATTATTTGAGGTTGTCGTCGGGCGTATGGTTTATTTTATGGTCTTGATTCGGGTGTGCTGGGACGTTTGATACCCTCTTGTGTTCATGAACGGGCTGAGCTGGTGGACGTTATGGTTTGTATATATAGCATGGAGTGCCGGCTCGTTTGATCTGAGTATTTTAGCATCATATAAATAAAATTTTATCTGCGTTATCTCGATGGCAGTCTCTTCGAGTATTATTACCACAGGCATCTGACCCTCGCTTATCCTACCAAATCCAACGCAGTAAGAAGGCGGAGTCAATACTACGGCTCTATTTCATACCTCATTACAGGCATTCAGCTTCCAATGCCACATCAGGAGGACAAATGGTCTCGAAAGCGTTCGATCTTAACAATTGCAGTTGCTACACTTCATCCCTGAGCGAGTTTATTGACCCCCACGCAGAGCCAGGACCAAGTGCAGCGTCGCGCCACCCTCGAGATTATAATCGGCAGCAGTTTTGTCGTCGGCCCTGGAGTAAAAGGAACAACCGATTAGCGAAAATCACAAGCTGAAAGGGTATCCATGTACGAACATTTGCTTTCCACCAAAGATCAGACGCTGTTGAACCGGAGGGATACCCTCCTTCTCCTCAACGCGCTCCTTTATCCGAGAGACCTATGTCGCGTCTTTGTATTAGCCAGGTGTTCGACGAAGTTCGGCGGATGTTCTCTTGTCGCTTCATAATCACGACCCAGTGCGTGCGGCGCTCAGTAGTTTACCTTGTAGTCCGGCTCGATGTCCAGCTCAATCTCCTTTCCGGTCAGGGTTCGGACTCTGATGCGGAATGAGAGTCGTTAGTTGACGGATTCCCGATAATAGATCTTGCGAGACACGGACGGTAATGGCTTTGAACTCACTTGATGAGCATTTTGACTTTCTTGTCTTGCGCGAATAGACAGGAGATGGAAAATTCTTCTAGCTCAGGGATTCCAGATGTGTAGGTTGATTCTCTTCCAGGGCCTGAGGTTCCGCGTGGAAGCTGAATGATCAAATGCTGGTGGGGGGTGGAAGAGCGTAGCGGGGCGAATGATGGGCTCTGCCTACTGCCCGACTTTGCGGGTAGGTACAAGATCGATGTACCTACCGGAGCCACTTGAAGGCACTTTGAAACAGCGAAAAGGTTCATACTCACTGGGGATTCGTAAGCTACTTCACAACTGAGAATCACTAATAATTGATCGAAGGAAAGATTCAACTTGCATCTTGTTCATTCATTGAAATCGTTTCGTTCCCTTCTTTTTAATCTTGTGCTTTGCAGAAATAAAGAGTTACAATGGCGAGTATTGACTACAAAGACCTCTCTGGCTCAGAAGTCACGCTTTGTGAGGATGAGAATCCATTCCAACCCCTAATCAACGCTTCTAATGACGATCCTGTAACTGAACCTGTATACCAAAGGAAATATCGCGCTCTTTGACTGACAAAAAGATCAGGTTCAACTCCAATCCCGCTACACGGTTCATCGTACTTCGAGGAATGAGCAGCAAAGACGAATAATCCTAGATCCCAATTTCGGCGGCTGGACTCTGGATCCAATTCTCTGCAAACTTGATGGACCGGACAGAGACCCCAATTTCCAGGATGATAGATTCTGCATCACCTTCTGGGGCCGTCCTCCGCAGCATATTCGAGAGATTGTCGACATGGTCCAAGAAGAGCTTCGCTCGGTAGCCCCCAGTTAGTAGCCAATGTATTGAGTCAACGTTACGCGCAAGAGCGAGGCAACTAATCAGTGCCACCAGCCCTTTGGTTCATGCCACTGGACCGCCTACACATCACAACCCTTGAAGTCATACACTCCACGACCGAGTCGAATATGGAAAGCATCGTTTCCACGTTACTGAGGGACGGCGTGGCGGAAAGGATAGCAAATTATACTGCCACCCACCGAGCTCGCCTCATTAAGCCAATGATCAGTTTCGACACAGCTGCCATGGCCCTCAGCTTCGTTCCTGCTGCCGGGGAAGGGTTGGCAGATGGCGACGCGACTTCTGATGCATACACCTACCATCACCTCCGCCGGGATGTTTACAGCGAGGTGCGCAAAGCCGAAGTCATCCCTGCACAGCGTTACGTGGTACCATCAGCGCATTTGACAGTTGCGAGATTCATCACACAGGAAGGGTTCAAAGACGACCGGGGTCAAGTCGACCATTATCGAGTCCGGCAACTTGTAGACAAAATTGACAGCCTCAATGACAGACTGAGAGCTCAGTTCTGGCCAACAGAAGCTGGGCAGATTCCTAAGGGAGGCGAGTGGATCGTTGGACAAGAGAAAGGTCTTGATTTTCGTAAAGGACGGCTCTGGTACGGTGGTGGTGAAACTGTTCTTCTCGGGAGAGGGTTTTGAGGACTCTACGTCATAAACAGGCGTTCGTCGAATCATAACAACCATACTCTGCTATCTTTCAAGCACTCGAATTCATGCTTAGAAGGACATTGATAACCTAACAGGACTTGAAGCTTGAGCTTGTTGGCAGGTACTTCTACCGAACAGGATTACTAGTAACTAGCCCGAATAGGCAAGCCGCATCAAAGCTGATGACTCATCATGGCTCACATTGGCTAATCTTCTTGGCGCTTCCAAATTAAGTTTAGCGCAAGCCAGAAATAGGCTAAGCGAAACGAAGAAAATCCCACAACCGCTCCGGCGCAACCAAAGTGTCTCTTGAGAACGAACATCTGCAACGGACAGCTTCTGTGGAAGATAGCGCCGGCAACACCGTCAAAATGGTAAGAATTGATGCTATTACGCGTTTCTGGATTCGAGCCGGTCCTCCGTTTCCGGATGAACATGAGAATGGACAGCACTGGTCGAGGTCGGACGGCGGACTGTCGATATTTGCGTGCGGCGAGTCGAAGTCGATTACGATGACGAGTTATTATGCGCATAGGCTGGCCAACTGACAGCCTTTTCGATTCGAGCGAAATGACTGCAATTTCGGCGACTTTGGAAGAAAATTACTTGAATACGGGGAGCTTTAGTTTACAGATTGCGGATTGCTCGGTTTACAGGACATGAGCCTCGTTTGGTGGGCAAAGGAGCTTTACGTTTCCGCGAGAGACTGTCAATTCGGGATCTTAGACGCTATGTGACCAGCGCCGTCCATTTGATGCAATAAGCCGGAGAACGGGGATACTACAATGTTCTGGAGTTGTAGAGGATTCATTGGCTGACTTTGAATGTCCTGTTCAGGTCAACGTTCCCAAGACTCGCCGGACATTTTGCAAGGGCAAGGATTGCCGCAAGCACACCCAGCACAAGGTGACGCAGTACAAGGCCGGCAAGGTTCGTCCTCCACCGTCATTAATCCGCGGCCTAGCTTGATTCTGATATCTCTCCATAGGCCTCCCTGTACGCTCAGGGTAAGCGTCGTTACGACCGGAAGCAGAGCGGTTACGGTGGTCAGACCAAGCCCGTCTTCCACAAGAAGGCCAAGACCACCAAGAAGATTGTGCTGCGACTGGAGTGCACTCAGTGCAAGACCAAGAAGCAGCTGGCGCTGAAGCGATGCAAGCACTTCGAACTGGGGTATGTCTTCACTGCCATCCTAGCGCTCCCGATGATGAATTTGCTAACTTCATTTCTATAGTGGTGAGAAGAAGACCAAGGGTGCTGCTCTCGTTTTCTAAGCGCGTTGCATTGGGGCTTGTACTTGTTCGCAGTCTGTTCGTCGGATATATCCTCCCTGTGTTATGGCTGGGTTCTCGGGGAAAGGATGTCCTCATGAAGCGCCTTTCTTTTCCAACGCATGTTATGATATGACCTGAGGAAAAGAAAGAATCAGATCAAAAGTCCTACAAGAGCATCCAGCTGCTACACTGGCCAGCAGAAGTAATGTAGAGGATTAATCTAATCCGACAGTCAACCCAAATCATCTGTAGGCCGGAACTTCTGTCATGCTTCTTGCCTTTGGTTTGAATTGCCGTATTTTGAGCGGGCCGCTAGAGGCACATGGATGAACAAGATAGTGCCCCATTCGAAAGCTCTGCCAAATCTCAGCAGATCAAACACGAAAAACCAAATGTCACCCAGCAGATCCTACCCAACACCGCGGACATGAGTATTCAGATATACATCCCTTCCATACACAAATATAACCGTACAAAGCCATCTTATCCTCGATCGTGAAGCCTTTTTGACCTCACAGTCGCGGGTGCCTCGTCTCCTGTCCGCCTCTGCCACCTCAAACTTTCCAAGTCCTGTGTCTGGCCCTACTTGTTATAAATGCGTTCCGCTTCGAAAGGGCGTTGCAGTTGAATTCTCTCCCGATAACACTGGAGCCCCAGACTCGTCTATCAAAGTGAACATCCAAAGCTTTCGGCGCGAGAAAGATATTGTACTATGCATCGTCGCCTGCGGAGCATTCAGGATAACCGCCTCAAGGGCATCGTCAGTTGTATCTGGCTCCAAGATAGGCCCGCGAAACTGTTTTCTATGGTTAATGGTGACCTTTGCATATATCTCGGAAAATGCCGGCCATCTCATCAGCATCAGCTCGCATAGTTGCGTGATAAGGCATGTACAATTGGTCATATACACGAGATACGTGTGCTTGTTGCAAACAATCCTACCCGAAAATTCGTCGTCGATGAAGACCTCTGAGTCAAATGGGTGACTTTTCAAAAAAACTTTCCTCCATTCGCCGAAGTCCAATATGAAGAGAGTTGACAACAATGGGTTTACTACGCAAAAATCGATTCGGCTTCCTTTGAGGAGCTCTGCACGAAGTAGTGCCGGCAAGAAGTGTGAAATTGATCTATTCGAATTCAATGCTGGCACCGACGGCAGAAATATCGGCCGGAGAGGAAGTACTATCTGTCTTGAACGCAGGGCATTTGGCATGGCTGCATGATTGAAGACTGCTGGACCGGCGAATTTCGCATCGCTCAGAGTCACTTGCAAGCACTGGATTCCATCAATCTTCTTCCAAAAAACCAACCTGGCTGGGGTGAAATCAAGTACTGATCGCAACGTTGCAGGAGAGACCGATTCTCACAGCGCATTGCATACCCTCGGTGGCGCACTGCAAAAAACGTGGGAAATAAATGTAATGCAAATCTCTGTTGAAGCAGATTTTCAGTTCAAAATCGCGGCGAACCAATGGGATCCCACGGAGGCGTTGCTGAATTACGTCAGCGGATCTGACGGATCTGCCCCTCTAAACCGGTGCCTGAGGTCGGCCTGAAGGAGTATTGGGCGCTTTCAATCCCGTCCGTCTGTCCATGGATCGGGCTGCTTGTCGGTGACGGAGATCCATGGGTTGACTCCGGTCGCCTATCTAGATGTTGTTTGCGTTGAGAATTGGACGCTGAGGGACAGAGACGGATGCACTTTGGCGGCCGCAGTTATGTCACATCAGGGATTGCTAGATCTGTTGAGTGATAACTATGACTTTTAAGAACCACGGCGTAGGAGAGAGGGCAATCTATCCCAATTAATTTCCCAGTCGGACAGGCTTCCTCGTAGGCCCCTCTAATGACGATTTTGATGGATTTGGGACTTTGCATGCCGGGGATGCCGAACGATCGACCAATGTCAACAGTCATCGCGGTCTTGTAGGGCTGCGCCCTATCAGTGTGTGACTCTTCTACGATGGGGCCTATGACGCAATACTGGGGTCTAGGCGGACGTTTTTGATTTCTGAGCCCTTTGGGGTAGGGAATCAGATTCCCGGATCTTCCGGCCCCTGGTTATTGTTGCCTCCAATCGACAAACTTGGGTTCTCATGGGAATAGTAACTTCCCAACAGTCCTCAGGAATAACTTGCTGAGATTTGAGAGTGATAAGAGGAACAGTATTCCGTCAGAGAACAGCAAATAATGAAGACGGCGCATCTTGGTCTATAAGACTGCAAAGAATCTTGCACATCTGCTCAACTCTGGGGCGGCTCCTGACATCGACGAGAAGCCTTTGCACAGAGCCTCAGTCCCATAGTTGGCCCTAGAATTGTTTGCCCAAGCACGATGGCAAATATTTCGACTCTAACGCCCGTCACGAAATCCGGGAATTCGATGCTCACAAATCAGCCTCCATGCAGGACTCGGAGTGGCTGAGTGAACTCCGTACTAGCCTCTTTCACCCCACTACTAATAGGCCCTACTGTAAACAACGCTAGACAAGAGGCAGATGATCAGGTTCTGCGTTGCCCCTCGTCCCCCCCTCCGTCCTCATTATCTTCCCTCCAGAAGCCCCTGGCAGACTTTTCATCTCTTTCATCATTTGCCACGACAGGAACAGGAATAGAATTCATCAATAAGGTGACTTCTATTCATCTGTCCTATATCTAAAGTCATCTCTCGTTGTTGATGCATTGAATTTGTGTGCATCTATTACCTGATATTCGATTTGCTTGAAAAGTCACCAATCTACTCATGTCCTACTCGTATCAGGAGCGTGAGCGCGAGTGGGACGAGTACACTCGTCCCGCGGATCGCTCTTATACGGTGCGCCGCTATGTGGTTTCCGAGGATTCTCCAGTGGAACGGGAACGAGACCTGGTAATTCGGCGACGAACGGATGAATTCCGGGACTATGAGCGTGATCGTATGGAACAACCCCCTCTTAACAATATTTGGTTTGCATTCAAAGGCTAACTACGACGATAGCACGCTCGTACGACTCGGACTATGAGGTCGTGCGTCGGTCAGAAACCTACGACTATGACCCGCGTGATAGTGAATATTACTACCAACGGCGGGTCCGAGAATACGATGACCGTGTTCGTCGGGAGATCAGCCCGGATGACTCGATCTCCCAAGTCAGCAGTCGCAGGCACCGACGCCGTCACCGTGACCGCGACCGCGACGATGACTATAGCAGTGACGACAGTGTTGTGTACGTCCGCCGAGAGACTCGGGAGTCCGATGATGAGCCGCACCACCACAAGAGGCATCTTGCAGAGGGTGCCCTACTTGGAGTGGGCGCGATGGAAGCCTGGCGGCACCGAAGCAAAAGCCAGGGTCGCCCGGTACCGAGCGGTGCTGGCCGCATCGGTCGGGACCTGGGCGCCGCGGCTCTGGGAGCCATCGCCGCGAACGCGATTGATCAATATCGTCATGCAGAGTCGGACGACGAATGGAGCTCCCGACGCCACCGCCATCACAGGCACCACAGAAGCCGCAGCCGATCGTCGTCGCACTCGCGGATGAAAACACTGGCCGGCGTCGGCCTGGGTGCCGCAGCACTCGTCGGTGCTGCTGCATTGGCCAAAAAGGCGTACGACAAGCATGAGGAGAAGAAAGACGAGAAGCGAGGTCGCTCCCGAAGTCGCTCTCGGCATCGACGCAGTTCGTCGGTCGCCTCTGGACGCAGCAAATCTCGGGGTCGCAGCAAGTCTCGGGCTCGTAGCAAGTCTCGGAATCGTCACATGGCCGCGGCCGGCCTTGCTGGAGCTGCAGCAGCCGGGCTGATTGAGAAGGCCCGCAGTCGGTCTCGTTCCCGCAAGGGCGAGAGGTCGCGATCCCACAGTCGGCTTCGCAAAGCTCTACCCGTCGTTGCTGCAGGCGTGGGAACTGCCGCGGCTGTAGGCCTGTACGAGAACCACAAGGCCAAGAAGGAAGAGAAAGAGCGGGAAAGCGAGTCTTCTCATCGGCACCGATCCCGGTCCAGGGGCGGAAGCAGGAGTAGGAGCAGGAGCCGAGTCCGATCAACGGATTTCCTCGAAATCGAAAAAGATTCCGCTGGTCTCATTGAATATGGCCACGAACCCGTCTACGGAAATATCCCGGAGGCGGATTACTATGGCCGTCCCCCGACACCAGGCGATGGCAGGGACGCGGAGAGACGCCGACATCGCAGCCTCAGTCACAGCCGCAGTCGCAGCCGCGGCCGTGGATATTACTCTTCGGCCGACTCTGGTTCCGACACTGACCAGAGGCGTCGACGCCACAAGGACAAGCGGAGTGGCAGCCGTGCTCGGGAGCTTGCTGAGGCAGGACTCGCAGCGGCTGGATTGGGCTATGCTGCACACAAGTATTCCGAACACAAGGACAGGAGCCGTCGCGACCGCAGCCGGGAACGTGACAGGAGACGTGAGTCATCGTCGTCCGAGTCTGGACGGTGAAGCCGTCTGTCCCCGATATTGACAGCAGACGTAGGCCATGATGATCGGGACAATGACTACGAGGAGGCTTATGATCCGACTCCCTACGCGCCAACGCCGCCCGCACCAGAGAACAATTACGCTTATGCGGGCAACTTCCCACCGCCGCCGGGGGCTCCTCCAGTGTATCCATCCTCGGCCGCGTATCCTGGACAATATCCACCCCCTCCTGGCGCAGCACCACCTCCACAACCTGCCCATGCCTATCCTCCGCCGCCGGGATCGGGTCCAGGCGGACCGCCGTACCCGTCCCAAGCACGGCGAGCTGAAGACATCGTGAGTGCCCCTCCTTTTGACGCACATCACAAACCGGATGGTGGGTTCGATGTGCCATTGGCATCGCGCTGCCAAGACTAACGCGATCGTGCCTGTCCCCGTAGGTCTAAGATGGCCTTCATCCCCGTTATCACACAGAAGCAGGAGGCGCCGTTCCGCCAGTGAACGTCCGCCGCTTATTAAATCCGTTGCTTTTGACCTTGACGGCGAGTCGCCGTCCGACCTGCGAAACCTTCCGAACGGCGATGGAGGATACGAAACCGACGACAGCGACTCGACCCTGGACGAGCGGGGCGCTAGACGAAGTCGTCGTCATCGTCGTCGCCATCGCCGCTCCTCTTCTTTTTCGGCCCCTCGAAGCACCGCGCCCGCTGGTAGACCCACTCCATCACAACCCCATGTTCGCACCCACAGAAATCCTCAGCCCAACCTAGACGATTCTGCCAAGGAGGATGATTCGGAATCTACTATCGAATTGCCTGACCGCTTCGATGCACAGGGTCGTCCACTTCCTGATCGGTATGACGAACCTGTACCTGGTACCATTGAGGATCTATTCCAGAATGTTTTCTTTGGCGGGAAGTCTCCGCTGGGCGGGGGGCGTCGGTCCTGGTTTTGAACTGTTTAATTTCTCTGTTTGCAGTTTTTTGGTTTTTATGTATAGTTGGTGGCCATTGTGCTTGCAGTGATGACTGGAACTACGATGTAATCTGCGTGATGATGATGATGATGATGATGATGTGATGATTTCCGAATGCTTTGAATTGTCCCTTGTACCTTGCTTACGAGTGTAATGATGACTGGTTCCATACCGTCAGAGATTCGTCGAGCACTTCGTGCTTAACCTTGTAGACGTCCAGGAACAGTGAGCTGCTTTCTTCCGATCCCACTTGCGGAGCAGCGGGAGATTAAGGTCTTCGACTTATTATATCCACGTGATGGACTCAACCTTCCCGACGTGTACTCTACTCCGTCAGCTTCAACGATCTTCAGATGAGCGGTGAAGACTCCTCATCAGTTCCACAGGTCAGGTTCAGGTAGGCTAATCTAGGCGAACTTTTTTGGCGACGCCATGGGGTGAATATTTCGTCGTTGACACAACTGGATTGAACCTAATGTACTCCGTACTCAGCTTTCTAGGGGTCCCTTGTACCCAAGATAGAAGTTCGTACTCCGTGCTTCTCTTATCGGACGTTGTACGAGGGCACCAATGTTATGGATCGGTCGCTGCACATCATCCGCTCCTTTCCTCCGGCCTTGACATGCACCTTGACATGATCATGCAATTTAATCATCATCGATCCCCGCACGGGGGAACCGAGCTCGTACCCCGTTTCACCTCGCTTGTGGAGTCGTCGTGTGAGCTCGGCTAGAGTTCAGTCTTGCAGTCCGCAGCTCAGAGCAGGATTTCAAGCCTTTGAGAGGTTCTGCATGGAGATTCGAGAAGCTGATCCCCGCACTAGTTTGAACTCTCCTTCTTATCGATAGGCTTTGGGTATGGGGACAATGGGGGAGCAGGGTGAACTTACGAAGTAGCATTTTCTTTATTGTTCGTTCGGCCCACCAGCGCTCTTCCTCCCTTGTTTATTCGGAGGCTCCACGAACTCTGAGGCCCTTTCCGAGCAGGGGTGCCGACTGCAGACATGGCCAGAACCCGCCGTGACGTGCGTCTTTATGCTTATGCCCTGGTCGGCCAAGAAATGATGCCCTTTGAAGAGGAGGAACTCCCATTCATGCAACAATGCGGATTGAAGAGACTTCGAAAGAACCGGGGGGTACCGTAACGTTCTGCCAAAGAAAGAACCTGGTTCCCAACCCGTCGATCTCTTGGCCACGAGAGTCTGGACTGGGGAGGGCCTGGCACGGTGGCCTCCATCATGAGGTCATGATCACGTCGTGTAATTGACTCGTCAGGACTGTAAATTACGCAGCCACTAAGCCTGTTATGGACATGGTACCGCACATTTTATTGATACCGAGGGTGTCTCAAACGCCGTCACAGATGGAGATTCAATATGGATTACCTGCCGAATGTGACGACTATTTATTGAATTCCCAGAGTACGCGGGAGAGGATGTTTGTTTAGTAGCCTTGTCTGAGGACGCTCCTCGTGCACCATTGAACCGACCCGGTTACTGACCCTGGCTCACCGCTGCCCACCGGCCTGGCCCCATCTGCTCTGCTGTGCCCTGACGTGGGGAGCGGCGATTGGCGCTTGGAGTTCCGAGGCCCAACGGCCAGTTGGTGGCCAGACCCTCCGGTGCATTCTCTGGTCGCCGCCCAACCGCCTTGTCTGGCCGTGATTTCGAGCGGAATTTTTAGCAGAGAATTTTTTTTGACAGTAACCAGGACCGAATTTTTGAACTCGCTCTCCAGGAACCGCTGAACGGCACACCCTCCCTCGCCATCCGCAATCCCCAGTTTACCCTGGATTTTTTTTTCCGCAATCCTTTCTCATGGTCGACACGTGTGCTGCTGCTGAACCCGCCCTCTTCCGTCGGCCGTGCGTTCGCTCAGGGGAGACTACACGTCAAACCCAGGCACCTCGATTGTCTGCAGATCCTCGGCGCCATCTGATTGCATCCTGACCCTGTGCCCCAATTTGGTCCTGCATCGCGCATTCCCCAGGACGAGGCTTCGCAGCAGCATGTGGCCGTCGATTATTTGTCCATCCCTCCTGTGACAGTGATCGATGCGGACTTGGCTCTGTCTGTCGCCCAATCTTCACTGCATCCCTCCAGTCGTTCGTCGTTCTCCGGTAGGGTTCGGATGATTGCCCTGGTGTGAGATTAACCATTATCTCCCGTGCTCGCTCCCGTCGTCCCGACTCGCCATGCCGCCGACGCCGCCGCCGCCGCAATCCTCCACCGCGGCTGCAACCCCACGGCCGAATCTGAAATCTCACCGAAGAAGCGCGGCAACTGCGCCTCCCGCTCCTGGCTCTGCTCGCAACGGCATGGGCTCGGATGGTGACACAGGGAGTAGCGCGCCGCGCCTTGCATCCCACTCCTCCTTTTCCATGTCCCAGGTGCCCAGGATTCTGTCGCCGGTCGACACCCTGTCCGTCCCGCTCTCGGGAAACAATTCCACCAATTCCTCGCGCGACTCGTCTCCCGTGCGTCGCTCGTCGCGTGCTGCCAGTAACAACCATCAGACGTCAGCGGCGCGCTCTCACCGGCAACCCAAGAGCGCAAATACCAGTTCGGGCCGTGCCACGTCCACCTCCCGGTCGGAGCGACAGTCACCTTCTCATCAACAACAACAACAGCTTGACAAACCTGATCTCTCGTCACACCCGCCGTCCGTGGAAACCAGCGATGCTGACGCAGATCTCCCGACGATGCCTCCACCGCCACGACGCAAGGGATCTGTCCCCTCCAGCTTGTCTCGCGACGGCACGTCCAAGACGACAACGAACGGCCGGTTCGAGAATCAAGCAAATACTTCTTCCAAGAGGGCTTCCTTAACGCCGTCGCCGGAGGAGGAAGTGGTCTCTCCGACAGCACGAACTGCTGCCGAGGCCGGCAGCCGATCGCGAAGAAACTCGACCCGCACTACCGGCGGGACGGGAACGCCGTTGGAAACGGTCGAAGAATCGAGCGCACCGTCGACGCCGTTGGACAAGGTCACCACAGGAGAAAATAAATTGGAAGAGTCGCACTTGCAGCGCATCGACGAGGCGGTCCGACAGGCGGTGGAAAGTGGAAGCGACAGCGGCGGGAACAAAAGCTCCGGTTCGGGAGAGGACAAGCGCAAGCTGCCGGTGTCCCGGCCGCCCGGCAATGTCCTGCCCAAGCGATCCATGACGTCTTTGAACAGCGCCCGTGCGAAACCGGGCGATGCCCCCGTCTCTAACATGATCGTCGAAACCGAGACGGTGACGTCAATACCACAGGTTTCGCTGGGCGTCGGTGCGGGCGAACGAGGGTCAGCTCGCAACGAGCAAGGGGCATTGCGCCCGAAACCGAGCGCCGAGACCATCCGACCGAGGAAGGAGAAGAAACGGACGACCCGCAAGCCTCCGGTGTCGGGAAATTCGTCGTCCAAGGCAGACATCTTCGAGGCTAAGGTGGCCAGTGCCGTGGACGAAGCCGACGTGTCCGACTCGGACGAGACGTTTGTCTACGAGTCCAACCCTCCGGATGCGCAGGCCGGACGCATTCGCTACCATTCACGAACACCCAGCGCAACGTCCATGGCCAGTCAGGCAGATCAATATGCGTCGCGATCTCGACTGGGCCGTGACGGCATGTCGGGCAAGCGCAGCATGAAGTTTACCAACAACTACAATCACAGCGGTCTGGATGGAGACATGGGTGACAGCGATCATCGCGGCCGAGGGGGGAGGTTTGATGGCAACGGTCACACTGGCCGACACCATCATATTGGTCGGTATGGTCGAGGCGGGGGGCCTCCCTTTCAGTTCGACAATGACTCGCCCTTTAGCAAGTCGCAGCCGCAGCCTCCCCGCTCGCCACGCCATTTCATCGGGGGCGGCTGGCGCCACAGTCGCCGGTCACGACATGCCAACTATCAGACCATCTCGGGATCCAAGGGTATCGGGGATACGTACATGGAAGATCTGGATGGGGACGGCGCCGACGACGAGCGGGCACCGCTGGTCGGATCCGCGCGAACACCGCGCAACCGCTACAGCCGTCGGCCTGGCAGCGCCAGCATGCGGCAGATGGAATTTTATGACCAGCGCCGACGCGGATGTTTGTCCCGCAGCGGCGGTTGCATCATTGTGGTGTTTCTAGCGCTAATGCTGGTCGGCGGCGCCGTCACGTTACTCACTGCGATGACACGACCGTTGCAGAACGTCCGTGTTGTCAACATCACCAACGTGCTCGCGTCGGAGCAGGAGATCATGTTGGACCTCAACGTCATGGCAACCAACCCGAACCTCCTGCCCATCTCGGTCAGCGCGCTAGATGTGAACGTGTTTGCCCGCAGCCGGTATGTCGGCAGCGAGAAGTTCTGGCGCATCCACGGGCCGCACCCTGGCGAGACCTTCCCGCGAGCAGAGCGCAGCAAGCAGCGCGCAGAACTCTCGCGGCTCGCACGGCGCGCCGATGACGTCCACACCGCGGAAGGCGTCGACCGCGGCACGGACCCCATCGAACAAGACCCCTCGGGCGACCCGCAGACGATGCTCCTCGGCCGTGTCTTCCAGTTCGACTCGCCCGTGACCTTTGACCCGACCCCCTGGCGGCACGATCCCTCCATCACCACGGGCCAGATCCGGCTGACGAAACCCGGCAACCGCACCGAGGAAGGCGGCACCGCGCGCTGGGAGCGCGTCCTGCAGCATCCCTTCCAACTGATCGTGCGGGGCGTCCTGCAATACTCGCTCCCGCTCGGCTCGAGCGACCGCTCCGCGTCGATCAGCTCCAAGGTGCAGGTTTTCCCGGACGAGGATCAGGATCAACCCCCTCCGGAAGAGGAGCATCCAGGCAACGACAATGACACGGTGCATATTACTACCTCGTCATCGTCATCATCATCGGCATCCCCGGTGTTGATAGCTCGGTTGTTTTCTTCCTGACCCTGAGCCATTCTTTCATTTTTCCTATGTTCTGTGTAAAACTTCCCTGTCTGTTGAATATACCCCCCCTTGGCATTGTTCGAACAATAGGTAATGCTTGTTCCATCATCCCTTTCCCCCCACACCCCCCCGCGTCGCCCACACAACATTCACTCGCGATCTTCCCTTTCTTCCTCTTTTTCATGGAGCACGGGTGTTTTATTTTTTTTTTTTTTTTTTTTTTTCCTCCAGAGCAGCAACGGACATGGACATGGATCACGGACATTGATTGATTGATTATTGGCATGACAAAGCTTGTTTAGATGGTTAGGATCGTATCCTTTTTGTTATTGTTTGAGAGCCTTCTTGTGTATATTTAAGACTCTTGCTTTGTTCTCTATTTTTGTTGCTTTCCTGCTATAAAAAGTAATTAATGATTGATGACATCACGATTGATGAAGCACAGCCCATGACTATTACTGAGGTTCTAATAATCTGCTTTGGTGTTGTTGGAAGAGAAAAGGGACCAATCTTTTGTTTTTCTTGTCAATGCCGGAACGCCTTTGACTCTTTCCGAATGAATATGTGCCTAAGTCTAGACCAAAGAAAAACTCCATGACCAATTTCCCCAATGCAGATAGGTTGAATAGATCATCCCGACTCCAAAATCGTAAATGCCTATGACCACCCAGAGCCAACACCGATGGAAGGAGAATTAGTCATACAATCCGATATACCCTCTTTGCAATGACAAATGATACAACTCCAAAAATCACCAAGCCGCCCGTAACTATACAAACACACACGGTCAGTAATCTGTTCGATCAAAGGGGGGGAAAGGAGGGGTAGGGGTTGGGAATCAAGGACATACTCGACCAGAACCAATTCAGATTATCCACCTCTTGGCCCGGCACCTTGACGTTCATCCCCCACATCCCGCAGATGATGTTCATCGGCAGCACGATTGTGCCCAGCACGGTGAGCTTGCCGAGCACGTCTGCGGTGCGCTCCTGGCGTTCGTTCATGATGATGTTGAGCTGGGCAAGGTAGTTGGAGTGGGCACGCGAGAGAAGACTATATCATCATTCACCTTGTTAGTAGACGAAAGGCAGATAAAGAGGGAAAGGGTAGGGAACTACGTTTCGTAATGGGCTAAATTGCTCGTCATCGTCATGATATGATCCTGGATATCACCCAGGTAGAGCCCAATCTCGGACTTTGGCGCAACTTCCCACTGCTCATTGCAGCGTTTGGCGAAACCCTTGATTACGTCCGCCTTGGTGCTGAGTAGCCGGTACATGCCCATGACCTTTTTGCGGCATTCGCCGACCCGTCGGAGCATCTCGCCAGGGGCCAGCACGCCGGACGGCGTGGCGGCACGGTCTTTGTGGTGTTGAGCGTCGCCGCTGGCCTCCTCTTCCAACATGTGCATGCGCATGATTGTGTCGTCGACCTGGTCGACCTCGTTCTCGATGGACTGGATCAACGGGCCAAACACGTCGGTGATGTCGTCGATTAGCGCATAGCAGATCCAGTCGGAGCTCAGCAGCAGGTAGTCGCGCAGCTGCCGGATGCGCCGTCGTACATTGGCCGGGTGCGGTGTCGGCGAGAAGTGGAAGCTCAAGCACCCTTCCCGGAACACCACCACGTACATGTTGACCGGTTGCAGGTAGTTCTCGCTGTCCGGGTCCTGCTCAAACGTCCGGTAGTTGAGGAAGTAGTAGTGCCGGAACAACTCCACCTTCTCCCGCGCTTCTTGCATCATGATATCCTCCGCCGTCAGCGCGTGTATCCCAAACGTCTTGGCGAGAACCCGCATTTCGGCGTCGGACGGCGACAGCACATCCAGCCACCATGTCGGCCGAGGACCATACTTTTTGCGCTTTGCCGACTGTTGCTGGGATGCCGTCCGAGACGCGTCGTCGGCTTGCTGTAAATGGCTCTCTTCCTCGCTGTTGCTCCGACCAGGCATCGGCGACGACCGACGGGACATGCTACCATATTTTGAGTCGCCCGATCGACTGCGGCTGGCTTGGTTTGATTGCGAGTTCGACGTTGGATCATGGAGAGAAATCAGGTCGCCCTCATCATCTGTGGAGCTGTCCTCCAATTCCAGCGGCTCCGGCATGAACAGCTCCCGGAAACTCCCACCCGGCTGAACCAGCTCTGAAATTGTCTGCGCATGAATCGTGCTCTGGAAATCCTCATTAAAATAAGTAAACCGATAAGGCGCATCTTCCTTCACTTGATGCCACGGTGCGTACTGCGGCCGTAATCGGCCGCCCACGAGAACCGGCTCGCTGATTTTTTTCACTCGGTATTCCAGCCCACGGTCTTCCTTTTCCTGGCGGCTCCATTCCTCCAGCACAGAAAGATCTGGCCACTGGTGTCGCCGGCGCCGGCGTCGCATCTCCCCGTCACGCGTCGGGCTGGGAAGCAGTTCCGCCGTTAGTTCGGTGGGAAAGCATACGTCTTCCTCGACCGGCAAGGAGATCGTCCGACGACGCTGCAGGGTCTCCTGCATCTGTGCTCTGGGTGAGCTCGGTATTCCCGAGCGCGGGGATACTTCCTCGTCACTACGGTCTTCCACGTCGATGACTGTATCCCGAGGATGGTCCACGGAACCACGTCGAATGCTTGGAGAACGTGTATCCTGGGGAAACTCTACACCGGTAACCACGGCATCGTCATATCCCATCCCAACACCAGGTTTAGGACTCCCAGGGACGGAGGGCGGATAATTGATATCGTAGTCACGGTCTTGGACCAGGGCACTCCGTCTGGAAGACACGGAATTCCGGGACGATGAGGTATCATGAGCATGCTTCCACCCTCGTGACGTGTGCGGTGAAGACAGCGAGTCTGTTCCATACGTTCTCCGTGATGGGCTTGTAGGTTCATTGTGTGATGCCACCAGAGGAGTACGATCCGTTACTTCTTCCTCCGACTCATGACGCTCGTCATCCTCGCGCCGCTGGCGCCAGGTCGATCGTCGAGATAAGGGACCTTCGACATGCGATCCAGATCTAGCAAACGACTCCGGGCGGAACGACTGAGCGAGGCGACTGTCACGACGGGGGCGCATTTCAGGTTGGTTCCTAGTCCCCTTAGCTTCATGAATGGGTCCAGCATGTTTATCAAGGAGACAAACCGATGGTCCAACAGAGCCTCACTCTCCAGGCTCGTGCTACTGTAGCTCCTCCTGCGGCTCCGGAAGAACGGTGTCCTCTCACGGCGTTCCGTTTCCGGCTCCGCACCCTCACCAGCTACTGCATGCGAATCCGAGTCCTCTGGACCGAGAAACGACGGACGACGATCCCGACGCCGACGGTTCCGATTCTTTTTCTTCTTCGGCTTCTTTCGACCGCCTTGTTGTTGCGGTTGTGCCTCGGATGGACCAAATCCGGGGTCCTGCGGGGCGTCATATGCCGGAGACTGCACGGCCGTCGCGGGACCTGAAACTGGCGGTGTACTTGTAGTGCGGCCATGACCGCCCTCTGCAGGCGACGTGTCCTGCCTCGCGTGGGTGTTTGAGCCCATTGGGTCGATTTCCAAGTCAGAGCCGCGAGGCAATCGAAGAGTGCCTGAACATTGTAGGCCAACCAGGCGTGTGAGGATGGCGTCGTGCGGATGGACCCCAGCACTATGAATTCACGAAGGGGGTGTAGTCTCCAGGCATCAACTCGCTCGAGAGACGGTCATAGGCAGTCCCTGCATGTGAAGCAAGATAAACTTCAGCATGTCGAGAACGTTCCGATGTTGTCATCGACTACGGCTATCAGTGTAACTGTTATCAGTGCACAGTATAACTGTCACCTTATCACTCCATGTAACTCGAGTCCTTTGGAAACGCAAGTCACCCTTTGGCTGTTGGCCGGCACTTTGGGACAGCTAAAGTTCAATGCATGAAGAGCTGGCATTTCAGAACCCGTCATCATTGACTTTTCTGTACCAATCCCTAAACATGATGCAGTCTATATATATACACACAACTCTGAAGAAGGATCATCATGACTTGACTCCTCCACGCCCACCAACTGCTCCGACGGCCTGCAACTGTGCCTCGCTAAGCTTGATCTCTGGCAATGCTCGTCCTCGGCCCGTGGGCCACCCAACGAACTTGATCTCCGCCAGGTACCGCAAGAACCTGCCGACGTCCTCTCTGGAGATGCCGTAGCCGGCGCTCTCGTCGACTCCGGTCCAGTGCTCGGCATCGGCCTTGAGGACGCGCACGGCATTGCGGTCGTCCAGCTCGGGAGCACGTGTGTTAGCCGGGAGATTGTCTACGCAGAAATGGTACAGCGGCATAAGTGCGTGCTGCTCTTGGTCCTTCTCGTGCGCGCCCGCGGAGACGTATTTCTCCAGCTCGTCCTTCCATTCGTCGTAGCCGACCTCCGGCACGTTGTAGCCGTAGTACTCCAGCAGCGACAGGTACTCGTTCATGCGTAGACGTGGATGGCCCGTGACGTGCACGACATGGATCCCCGAGGGGAGCGGGTTCAGCGCTGCCGCGACGACAACGCGCGCAACGTGATTGACTGGCACCGAGTTGACCGTGTTGACGATCCGCGGCCTCGCGCCGAGCTGAATGCAACCCTTGAGCATCCGGATGAGGAAGTCGTCTGTGTTGCATACGCCGGTCTCCGAGTCTCCGAGGACGTACCCGGGCCGCACCACCGATCCTAGTAGCCCTCGTCGGCCAGCCTCGCGCACAAGCTGCTCAGACACCCACTTGGACTGCCCGTAGCCTGTGCTCAACCCTCTTCGACTACCCTGCATGTCATCATCCTCGGACAGCGCCTGCTGTCCAGTGCTGATAGCCTCGTCGGAGAGCTTCACGTAGTAATCGTTGTCCAGAACGCTGGTGGAGCTGACGAATGTGAACACCTTGGGCTTTCCTTCATTGCACAACTTCATAGCATCGATTGTGGATAAGACGTTGGCCGCCAGCAGGTCCTGATAACGTCGGACCCAGTGAACCGTAGCGCCGTTGTGGATCACACCATCGACCTCCTGTGCCAGGCGGTCCCATGTTTCCTCATCGAGCCCGAGTTGGGGCTTGGTCAGATCGCCGACAACGCAGCTCAAACGCGACGACCACTCATCCTTCCACAAGCCATAGGCGTTCAGGGATCGCTGGAGCCGTTCCATGGCTGCCTTGGTGTCTTTGACGCCTCGAACATGGGCAATCAACTTGACTGAACGCGCGGTCCGCTCCAAAATATCCATGATGATATACGCTCCAAGGAATCCCGTCGCGCCGGTCAAGAACAAAGTGGGATTGGACGACTCACGAAGTGCCGTGGGATCAGCCGTCTGGTATGTGGCCGGTAGGGTATTGAGTAGCTCATCCAGTGACTTGGCATACTCAGACTCCTCCTGAGCAGCCGCACCATTGGCTGCCTCGCTGCCTGCCAGGAGCTTGTCGACTTGAGCACTGAAGCCGGAAAGATTTGCATGCTCATAGAGTGTGCTGATGGAAACGTTCGCACCCAGTTTCTTCCGGACATCCAGTAGCATCTGCTGCGCCAGGATACTGTGACCACCCAGATCGAAAAAGTCGTTATTGGGCGCAATCGTCTTTTCATTGAGGCCGCGAATTAGATTTGCCCAAATTGTTGCAACGGCTCGCTCCGTGTCGGTAAGCGTCTCCCATCGCTTGATGTCCTCTTCCGATGGCCCCTCGGACTGCTCCGCGATATCCGGGAATGGGAGGTTCGGCTTGTCAACCTTGCCATTGGGGTTCAGGGGGAGCTTGTTGAGGACAATGAAGATGGTCGGAACGGCGTAACTCGGTAGTCGGCTCTTCAAGTGGTCACGAACTTCGGTCTGCATGCGTCGGAACCTCTTGGTATAGACCTTGGTGGGCCCAAAGTCCAAGCCTTCGTCTTCGACGTCCTCCAGGCCATGAGACTTGAGAAATTGTGGCCATTCATTGAACTCGGGAACAATATAGCTGACGAGCGTTGGCTCCTCGTTACGATCCCGACGGACGAGCGTTTTGCAGTCTCGGACCAAAGCATTCTGACGTAGGTTGCTGTCGATATCATTGAGCTCAATGCGGAACCCGCGGATCTTGACCTGGTCATCAGCGCGACCAGTGCATTCCACATCCCCAGTTTCAAGATAGCGACCGAGATCGCCGGTGCGGTACAATCGATCACGGGGCCCCTTGTAATACTTTCTCCATGGCTCATTCTGGTTCTTCTCCTTGTCGGCTTCTACCCACTTCTGGTTATCGACAAACCAGTTCATAACAAACTTCTTCTCGTTCAAAGCCGGGTCGTTCTTGTAGCCTTCGGCTAATCCCGCAGCGCGGACGTAGATCTCACCAACTTCGCCGATGCCACAGAGTTTGGTTGGGTCATCACGGTTCACCACCAACAGCTGCACATTCTGCATGCCTTGTCCGGCGGGGACGAGATCCTTCAGCTTGTCCATGGCGTGCGGGTCTCTAGCCTTGCTCGGAATCTCGTAGTAACTGACGGCCCGTTGAGTCTCGGTAGTGCCGTACATGTTGACGATGTTACAATTGACCGCCAACTCGCGTAGGCTCTTGCAGTCCCGCGTGGTGAGGACATCTCCGACAAAGAACGCGCGCTCCAAGCTTGGAAACTTCGCGGTTGCACCGCCGACGAGGATCTGACCCATTGCAGGCGTGAGATGGGTAACGGTCGGCTTGTGATCGCGCATCCATTGCGCAAGCTTCTCATGCTGGATATCCTCCCGCGACGGAACCAGCAACTGAGCGCCCAGGTAGAGTGGCGTGAAAATATCCCGCTGCACGGGATCATGCGCAATACCCGACAGCAACGTGAAGCGGCTCTCGGAACTGAGCTCGAACCTCTCGGCCATCCAGCCAAAGTACTTGGCGAGGCTGAAGTGCCGACCCAGTACACCCTTGGGGCGCCCTTCACTGCCGGACGTGAAGGAAAGGGTCGGATTACTATCCGGGCCGACCTCCGTATCCGGCGGATAGCCCGCCTTGTCCCGGACACTGGCGAAAACGTCCTTACCATCAACCTCGCCTCCAGTCAGAGTGCCGTCGTCATGCAGCCGCAACGCGGGAACCTCCGTTTTCAGCGTCAACTCGTCATCAATGTACTTGCGCACAACGGGCGCCAATGGCCCCGCCTCGTCCGTGGCCCGCGCAATTTGCACCAATGCACGAGGTTGCGCGACTTCGAGGTAAATCTGCTGTCTTGCTGGAGGGTACGCTGGGTCAAGGATACTCAATGTAGCCGCAGAGGCCTGACGCCGTCAGCTCCGAACTTTTAAATGCAATAGCCGCCACATAGAATGAAAGAACTATTTACCAGAGTTCCCATCATGGCTACCACCAAGTCCACTGACCGATGCGCCCAAATCATGACCACGTCGCCATTGGTGATGCCGGCATCGTGCAGATGGTGAGCAAGAATGTTAGACGCCTCATAAATCTGTTTGTAGGTAAACCTCCTCTCGGGACTTTGCGACGACGCCGTTTCGACTACGCATATTCGGTCGGGATGCTTCTTCGCATTTTCGTGGAAAATCGAGTGAATCGAGCCCACGTACCCGGACCAATCCAGGTCCACTGTGGGATCTGGCAATTGGACCATGGCTAGGAGTTACTCTGGGGAATGCACAGAAGACAACGCAAGAATTGGTAGTGGAACAGTTTGGTCAGTCGAGGGCTCAAAGTTCATCCATACTTTTTGATCTTATCATTGAGTCAGCTTTCGGCCAGCGATATCGGCGGGGATGCCGTTGGGTCACGTGATTCATTACCCAGCCCTAAGAGGCGATCTCGATGATCCAAAGCAAGTTGAGGGAATGAAGATTGATTGCAGTAAATCTAACAACTATGAACATCTTCATCATTTAATGCATCTACATAACATCACACAAATAGATAGGAGACTCGTGGCTCATGATCTCATCAGTCATGTCCATAATACATGTCACATCATCAGTCATCACAGCATCAAATATTAGGTATAGATCACAAGCAGAAATCAATCCCGAGACGCTGTATGCCCGCATGCCAAAAGAGCTTTTGCAAGAACAATAGCATATAATCAGACAAGTCAACCTGAGTCATACAATACCCGAAGTCAGGAGATAACGGCCGTATCCGGTGCAATGCTCCAAACCGACGCCAGAATCATCATCCTGAACAGACAAAAACAGAATTGGAGGGAAAAGGAAACAAACGAGGAACAGAAAATTCAACTCATCTCAACAGAAGGCACGACGCTTGAAACGGATCGATTGCCGGGAGGCACGCGATCTCTGTCAGAGCGCGCCACAAGCACTTGTGCGGGACAGACAACAATCTCATCGTCGCCGTCCCCGAAATCATCACCTCTCTTGACCACCAGTGGGAAGAGCACCAGCCGAACAACAGCTCCTTGGGCTTCGAGTTCTTCATTCGATGTCGTTGCACCACTACGCTCGTTCATGAGGGAAGCATTGAAGATCACGTGGCGAGCCAGGTCACCTTGCGTATTGTACTCAGGCTGGAGAGGCGCCAACATCACATACTCAGCGCGCTGCGTGCGCATTGCGATGGACAAATCAGCAGCGCGCCGCAAGACGTTGCATAGAGAATCGAGTAACTGCTGTTCGACGGCCTGAGGAGGAGGCAGAACCTGCGACAATGTACCCATGATCTCCAGGGCGACCGCTTCTGTATCGCGAGCCTTCTGCTCCTGAAATGACGGTCGCTTGGTCAGGAGTGTTAGTGTCAGAGCGCGCCAATGAGCAACGGCTCGACGAGGCCCAATCTCAAGCAATTGCTTTTCCAATGCCTTCAACTTTTGGCGCTGCTCGCGATCCATCCCAAAGAGATACCGCGTAAAGATATATTCCCAGATCATTGCCATTACCACCGAGACGAATACATCCCGCCGGCGCACGCGATCCGCCAAGATTGAATCAGCATCTGTGCCGTCCAGTATCGCGTTCTCGAAACGATCGGCCACGTTAGGGTCACGCAATTCGGCTAGCGATCGGCATCGACGGAGATCAGAGTGTTTCGAGAACCGCAGCACCCATTGTTGAACATGTTGACATAGTCGCTGGCAGGCATCATCAAAATAGTCTTCGTCGCGAACGTCAAGCACGTCATCGGCAGTGGCAGCGACGATCTGCGCTTGCAGCTCTTGCACAGTCTGCCGGGCAGCCGCCAGTTCGTCACGCAGCTGGCGCAACTCCGCATCTTTCTGGGCAATCGCGTTGGCTATTTGCTCGCGCACGATCTTCTCCATGCCAGTAGCCAGCTCCACTTGGCGAGACTTAAGGGTCTCCACCTCACGAGCATGGGATGCTGTCAACTCGGCTTGTTTTGCATGCAGTTCCTCATTTTCCCGGGTCAGCCGCTGCACCTCTGATTCCATCCACTCAAGCGAACTCCTCAAGCGAGTCAGTTCGGCTTCCTTGTCCCGCAGCTCGGCATCAGTCTTGTTCAGGGCTTGGTCGCTTTTGCGACGCGCGACGCCCACTCGGGTAAGTTTCTCTTCGGCTTCATCTTTCGCAGCGGCGAGGGACCGGTTCTCGGAAATCAATTGCTCCAGGCGCGCTTCTAGATCTTGGATATACTGCATGCTCCTACGACGGCGGACGCTCGGTGGTCGGGTGGGCGACCGCGGCGAGCTTGGAGTTTCGCCCCATCCCTCCTGCAGATGCCGATCAGCACCAAGTCAGGAAAAAAGAAACACACGGAAAAACTTACGTAGACATCGGTCATGCCTCGCAAAGGACGTTTGCCTTTGTCGGTGACCGGGTCGTAGTCAGAAGACGAGGGGATGTCGTGCAGCTCGATGGGGTCATGAGCGACAGCCACCGCTTGCTTCAGCCTCGGCGTTTGTTTTGTTGGCTCCGTTTGATTTGTTTGTTTGGGTGGCTGGGTGGGGTCCCTTGCCGACGTTCTTGACCAATCATCATCGCGCGTATCTGACTTGCCTGATTCGGCAGGTGAGCTGCTTCGCCTGGCTTCGGCGGCCGCGACGGCTCGAAGGTCGCCACTGATGTTGCGGCTGGCGCGCCGGAGAGATCGGACGCTCCCAGCGCTGCTGCTGCGACGACTATCAGGTCGGGGCAGTTTGTAGGCTTCATTGTCCAATGACAGGCGGCGCACCTCGGTTCTGCCATCATGCTCGTCGGACTCCCGGATGGGGTCCAACATCCTCTGCGGTGACGGTGATGACCCGAGAGAGACTCGAGGGCTGGAGGACCGTCTGAGAGACATGTGCTCTTCGATTAAAGGAGCTGACGCGTAGCCGTAGACGGGACTGCCGCGTTGGGAACCGGCAGGGGAACGCGGAGAAGGGGAAGGGCTGAATCGAAATGTAGACCGGTCCTTCATCGAGATGTCAACAGGGGATGAGCTAGATGGAATTTGAGCTGAACTCTGCTCCTTTTTTGGCGTGCGCGTAGTATCCGGCTCCGCAGAAGTGGTCTTCTTGTAATCCTCGTGGCCATCTTCGGTTTGTAGACCACGACTCTCACCGGCCTGAGCATCACCCTTCTCGTCCGTACTATGCTCAGCTTGCTCTTGCCTGCGTTCCAATTCAATTGCCTCAGAAGACTGCCGTCGAGAAGTGACTTTGCTTGGCTGCTCGGACGGCATACTCTGCGATGCTGCTTCGGTGTCTTGAGTGCTGTGTCCTATCTGCTCGGACTTCTTGCTCCTCAGCAGGGGATCAATGTCCACATCTTTCGCAGTTCCCACAGCGGCCGCAATGTCGCTACCAGCTTGCTTCTTCGCAGACTCAATCAATGCCTGTGACCCGACGAAACCAGCGGCCGCCAAAGCGATCCTGACTGCATCATCTGTATCCTCCTCCTGCGTGATTGCCTCAACACTTGACCTGGTCGCAGCTGCCACCTGCTCCTTTTGCCTGTCCCCCCCAGTGATAATCTCTGGCTGCATCGAGACATCTCCAGAAGCACCTTCCTCGTAGGCTCCCACTATGCTTCCGTGGCCATGGTCAGCCAATGTGCCCACGTCTGACAAAGCAGCGTGGTCGGAGGAGGAATCTTGTCGCATTTCCATTAACATTCGCCCCTTGTCAATATCAATTGATGACCATGAATCGACAGTCGCTGGTGAGGGAGCAACTTCAAGTCGTTCTTGTCGCTGTTCAGTCTCATTCCTCGGGTCCGCTGCCTTTCGAGTCTCGTCCTCGGTTGGAGATGGAGCTGATATATGCTTCTCACTGACCGCTTCTTTCGGCACTTCCAAGGATTCTGGGTCTGCAAATGACGTGGCAGGCTCAAGCGCGGTCTCCATCTGCGATTCCAAGCCAGATGCTTTCATTTCACTTTCCGTAGTGGGAGCAGGGACATTGATCGGCTCAGACCTTTTTACATTCTCGTCTGACTTTTTTGGCTCGCCAAGTTCCATAGCATCAATTTGTGTATGTTCTTCCTTGAGGCCCTCGGAAGGCTTTTCTGCGTCAGCTGGTGTTTGTGGGAGTTCCCTTTCCGCCGGGACATCTGCAGCGGCTGTCTCCGGCAAGTCCAATGTCGTAAGAGAGAAGGATTTTCTTCTCTTCCTAGCCTCTTTTTTCTCCTTCTTCTTTCTCTTTTTATCACCCACGGTATCTTCTCCAGTCTCCTCCTGCAGATTTTGCGACTTATCCTCAAGGTCAGCGCTCGGGTTGACCGGCTGCGTTTCACTCGCTGCAGTGTCCACACACTCCACAGAAGGCTCCGCAATAGCTGGCGTAGATTGTGACTCGACGACAATCGATGCAGTCGTAGTAACTTCGTCTTTCGCAGCAGGCACATTGCCTTCCGCATCGTCTCCCGCTGGGGCCGACTCTTCTTGCATAGTCTCAGCGACGCTGGCAAGAGAATCTCGCTTCTTCTTCTTCTTCTTCTTCTTCTCCTTCTTTTTCTTCCCAGACGGTGCGGGAGCAGGTGTCTCCTCCTTAGGAGCCTCCAAGCCCAGCTCGGCAGGATGACCCTGGTCGGACAAGGGATCCTTCGCTGATTCACCAACATCGGACTTTACTGCCTGCTTCTTTGACTGTTCATCTTGACCAGCGGCAGTGGTCGACCCCAATGTGATGCCAAGGCCGCGACTCGCCTCCATCTCTTGTTGCTCGCCGGTAGTCTCCTGTGTAATACTCTGTTGCTTTGTAGCCAAACTGGCAGATTGAGACGACTCTGGCGGTTGACTGTCCTCCTCTTTATTTTCCTTCACATCACCCTTACCCGTAGTCTCATCGTCTTGACCTCCCTTATCCCCAATATGCTCGACCTCCTCTTTCTTATTCTCGACTGCGAGCACGGACGGTTTGTCCGAAGTAATAGCCATCTCCGTCGATTCCCGCTTCTTTTGCTCATCTCCGACATGGCCGGGTTCGGGAACACTTTCGGGCTCAGGCGAAGTCAGGGAAGGCGCCGGGTATCGAGAATCCTCTTTCTGTCGTTGAACCTGCGTGGACACCAAGGCATCAGTCAAATCGAAATCTTTCCCCTTGGTGTCGGTCTCGACCGTGTCGGAAGACTGAGTTGTTTCTTTACCCTCGTCTTGAACAGGTGTCTCCTGTGATGCGGATTCGCGCTCCTTTTCTGGCGGAGGCGGCGATCCTGGTTCGCTGGCTGCGGTCGGCTGCTCCAAGTCTTGCGGTGTAGTTTGATCGGCCGTGGGCTCGGGCATGTCTTCTTGCTTGGCTGGGCCAACGACGTCTTGCTTCGAAGATTCTTCATCTTTGCTGGCTGTCGGGGATTCATTGTCCTGCTCCGTCAAGTCCAACGTCTGGCGCCTCTGCTGCTTCTTCTTTTTCTTCTCGAGCTTCTTCCGGGCTTTCCCAGAAAGGGGCTTTTCTTCTAACTCTGTTGGTTCCGACGGCTTGACTTCCGCTTCATAGGCTGGCGCCTCCGTGGAAGGTGCAGCAGTAGAATGCTCAGCAGCTGTCTCCACAGGATGAGATTCCTCCGTCTCTTGCGGGACGGAAGATTCGACATCCACTGAGACAGTGGGCTGATGGGAATCGCCGGCAACAGGAGCAGCAGTACTCTCATCGGTAGGCTTATCGATCTCCATGGGAGTAACCCCTGCATCATCGGCACTCCGCAAGGATTCATCCTTGTCAACCGGACCCTCAGCAGGCATTTCCTGCTCCGAGAGAGCAGGAGGTCCACGGACGTGCGTCTCTTCCTCTGCATGTGTCTCACGCGCCTGCTCTGTCTCGAGTTCTTCGGTAGAGACCGGGGCGGTAACTTCTTTAGCTTCTTCCGCCCTCTCCGCGGGGCCCCAAGCATCATGATCCACCGACGAAGGCCCGCCAGCATCTTCCGCCGGTTTGACCGCCATTTCCTCTTCCGGAGCTTCCTTTGCCTCATCCGCGACAGGCTCCGACCCGCTTTGCGTTGCTCCCAGAGTTGGCTCGGCAGATGCAGGAACCACTGACTGCTCAGATTCACCGACATCTGGCACAGTAGGCGATGATTGGGAGCCTTCACTGAGCGACTTCCGCTTTTTCTTCTCTTTTCTCCGCTCCTTCTTGCTCTTCTTCACAGTGGTGAATTCATCGCCCGTTTCAGCGGTCTTCTGCTGTTCGTTGTCACCTGGAATGTCGACGGGTTGCTGTTCGGACGTCTCCACTTGTTGGCTCGCAGGTGGTTCCGCGGACTCGATCTGCGCCCCTTCAACTGGAACAGGATCTGCGGCCGGCTCACCGGATTGTGTGCCAGCTGGTGGTTCGTTGGAAGCGATCTGCTCCCCTTCGGAAGGGACAGGAGCTTGGGGCGGCTCGCTAGATTCTGGAGGGACCTCAGCGACTTCCTTGGCCGGTTGAGCCTCTTCGACCTTTGGGAGCGACTCAGATGCCTTTCTCTTCTTCTTCTTATCCTTCTTTTTCTTTGCCTTGGAGCTGACGGGCTCGAACTCATTGGCCGCTCCCTCAGCGGTCTCTGCAGGAGGTTCGGGTACGGACGATACCGACTCCACTGTTTGCGGCGCTTGACTCTCTTCCTGCTTATCGATCGCGGTCGCGAGTGGCTGCGCATCGGACTCCGGCTTGCTGTCACCAGACACCGTGGTATCAATATTGCTCGAATCTACCTTCTCGGGCGTCTGCTCCTCCGAAGTAACCGGTTGCTCTGCAATGCTCTCTGTCACCGGCTCCTTGTCTTCCGTTTCGGCTCGAGGGACATCCTCGCGGGATGGCTTATCAGGCCCAATTTCTTTGCTCGTATCTTCGACAGCGGAAGGGACAGCTGTCTGCTCGGCTGGCGCCGTGACATCGTCCGTCTGCTCACCCGACTGCGGCGGTCCTTGTGAAATTTTCTCCATTGGTTGCGGCTTAGACACGGACGCTTCGCCCTCTTGTTTCCACTCTTCCGTTATCGAGGGCTCCTCAACCTGAACTTTGTCACCTTCGATCTGCGCTGGCTCCGCAACCTGGCTCTCAGCTGTCTCTGGAAGATTTGTTTCGAGAGGGGCCTCGCGGACACCCATGACTTCCTGAGAAGCTTCCCCGACATCTGTCATGACGGCATCGCCCTGTGAGTCCTTCGCATCCGGTGTATCTTGAAACGCTTCCCGAACTTCCTGCTGCTCGGCCGAGGCATTGATTTCACTCTCCTTGGGAGCAACGCTGGCCTCCTCCTTAACCTCTTCTTGGACAGACCTCTGAGAAGGAGCATCAGAGGGACCTGGCTCAGTCGTCAATTGATCTCCAGCTTCCTTCTTGACTTCGTCCTCGTCCGCTGGCTGAGCAGCAACAGTCTCAACTTGGTCGGCAGCGGGCAGCGCATCAGCAGCAGCTTTTGAGTCATCAGCAACTGCAACAGAGGATACCTCTGGTGGCGCGGCTTCGTGGCCAGCAGCGTCTTTTGGTTCTTGCTGAGCACTCTGATCGGCTGGTTCCGGTAAAGAAGCGTCTGATGACTTCCGCTTTTTATCCTTCTTCCTTTTCTTCTTGGATTTGGAACCACGCTCCGGCTCTTTTGGAGGCTCTGAGACTAGCGGGGTCGCTTCAGAAACTGGTGGCTCTTGAATCGCTTGAGCATCGTCCGTGGTCACAGTGGAAGGTCCCGCATGCACGTCTTCCGTCGAAGTCGGCTGTTCTGTATCGGCCACGTCTTGCTTTGCTGCTGTATCCATATCCTGCCCCGGAGTTGCTTCACGAGAAAGCTCTTCTTGCTCCGGCTCCTTTGCAGATTCCGGCACCACAGGAGGCGCTTCGGGTGGTAGTTCCTGGGTAGACAGCGCATCGTCGATGCCCACCGCCGGAGTCCCGGCATGAACATCCTCCGTTGGGGGTTGCTCTTGTCCTTCGGTCAGATCTTGTTTGGCAACCTTCTCGACCTCCTTCTGCTCAACTTCAGAAGCCTCTACTCCTCGCTCCCGCTCTTTCGCAGCCTCTAACACCGAAATAGGCGCTTCGGACTCGGGAGGCTCTCGCTTGCCGGCTGCATTGTCGGCCTCCATAACGGTAGGCTCCGCCTGAGCATTGTCCACTGAGGGCGGCTGCTGCTCAATCCCAGCTACATCATCCTTGGTGGCCGTCTTGCTCTGTTCCACTGGCGGAACTTCAGCGGGCGATTCAACTTGCTGCTCTTTGTTAGCCTCGGAGAGATCTTCCTTCGCTGCGGGTTCGATTTCTTGATCTGATTGTGGTGCAGGAGAAACATCCTCTGTCCACAGATGCTGTGGGGCCTCTTCGATGACCTTCTCTGTAGTATCATCAGGCTTCTGCGCGGTCGAAACCTCACGAGAGGTCGCTTCTTGTGCCTGCCTCGAATCCTTCGCAGCAGCTGTCTCCACGACCGCGGCGTCGGATTTTGGTTGAGCCTCGGACGTTGGCTCCGCTGCAGAGGGCTGTTCTGCGTCCTCTAGAGGCCCCTTTTCCTTCGCAGCAGGTTCGGCTCCTTGCTTGGGGGGAACCGTCGAGATCTCTTCCTGCGACTGCTCGGTACCTTGCTCGGCGATCTGCTGCTCCTCAGAAATTGGCTCCACTTCCGGCGATGGTTCCGCAATTTCAGTAACCTGCTCTGTAGACGTCTGGCTGGTCTCGTGCTCTGACTGCTGTTCCTGGAAAACATCAGGCTGCGATGACCACTGCTCCTCAGGCTGCTTATCTTGGCTGAGGTTCAATTCTGCTTCCTGCGATTCGGATTGAACATCTGAAGGGACACCCGCGTGCTCCTGCATCTGCACCGCAGTGGCAACTTTCTCCACGACCGCATGCTCCAGCTCAGTCTGATCCGCCACATCATCCTGCTTGGCGTTCTCATCGGACTGCGATGGCAAGGGCGTCGTCTTGTCCTCTTCCATGCTATGACCACTCGGAACAGGCAACTCAGATTCCGCAGTCTTCTTGGCTTCATCTTCGGTGGCCGTTCTCTCTTCTTCTACGGGAGGGATGATGGTCTCCTGCGCGAGATCCTCGGAGAATGATACCCGCTTAGACTTCTTTTTCTTCTTCTTTCCTTTCTTGTCGGACGAAGGCGTTGCTGGGGCCGATCCAACTCCCTCAGTCGTCTCCTTTGATGGCTCTGGAGCGTCCCGGACATCACTCTCAGCTTGTGTGGCTGGAGAATCAGTTTCCGTCAATGAAGGCTTGCTCGCCTCATGTTCCTCTGTCGAAGGTTGGGAAGGCGCTGCGGGCTCCGGAGTGCTCTCAGATGTGAAAGAAAAGTCACGTGGGCTTTCGATTTCGATCTTGGACTCCTCAGACGGATCCACAGACGAGGGCTGGGACACCTGTTCTTCCGCCAGCGCTGGCTCGCGTGTCGCGCTCTCAGTCGCATCTGGTCGTTCTGCAGCAATATCTCTCTCAGCGCTGACAGTCTCACCGGCTGAGTCATCTTGACGAGTCTCGGCCTTGCTTTCATCGGCATGACCGCTCGCTGGAGCTGCAGGTCCTTCTTCCATGCGTTTCTCAGTATCCTGATGTAACGTGTCCACGGATTCTGTCGACGACGGCTCAGGTACCGGCTTCTCTTCCTCCGCTGCAACCTTTTCCTCCGCAGACTCCGCGTCCAGATCGCGACTCTTCTTTTTCTTCTTCTTGGCGAGCTTCCGCTTCTCTTTCTTCGACAGCCCTGGCGCAGGAGTCTCGGCGGGAGCTTCTTCCGCTGGTGTCTCCGCTGGCTTCTCAACGACAGACTCTTCGATCTTTGGCTCTTTGGGCTCGGCGGCCTTGACATCTGACGGTATTTTTGCGACTGCACTTCCGCTGACCGCCGCGATAACGGCGGCGTCGACGACATCCCCGAAGTCCTTCAGACGCCGTGGAGATCCGGAGCGTTTGTCCGTGGCTGGCTCCTCTAGAGCACGATCCTCTTCGCCGCGGTCTTGTTCCTCGGAGACTACGGGGGCGGGCTTGGCTTTCAGGGCGATAGCGGGTGAGTCCACTTCCGCCTCCCATGGCGTAGCTTGCTCTTCTCCAGCCCGCTTTTCCCACTGTTCCTCGACTTTCTCCGCAGGCACATCAGCGGACGTCGCGTCCTTTGACACCGAAGCAAGAACCGCAGCATTCACAACATCCGCAAATCCGCCAAACCGCACGGATGACTTAACAGCCTTTTCTGCGATAGGTTCTTTGACGACTGGAGAAATTTCCTCGACTTTCTGTTCTTCAACCTTCTCAGTCGCCGCTTCAGCTGGTGTGTCATTCTTGGACTCTGAAGCATGAAGAGCAGCATTGACAACATCCGCAAATCCACCACACTGCACGGAAGACTCAACAAGCCTTTCCGCAGAACGATCCTCGGCGACTGGAGCGGCTTCAGTCTCTTGCTTTTCAACTTTCCCAGCCACCTCTTCAGCCGGCGTCTCCTTCTTGGCCTCAGAAGCAAGGACAGCAGCACCCACGACATCTGCAAATTCACCAAAGCGCATGGACGGCTCGGCCGGTTGCTCCGCAGCGGGTTCTTTCTCGGCTGAAACGGCTTCATCAGCCTTCTGATCTTCTTCAACTTTCCCGGACCTCCCTTCGATGGGCAGTTCGCTCTTGGACTCAGAAGCACGAACGGCAGCGTCCACGACATCGATAAATCCGCCAAGCTGCATGGAAGATTCAGCCGGCTTCTCTGCAGCAGGCTCCTTTATGGCTGGGGCAACATCATCAGTCTTCTGCTCTTCAACTGTACCAGCAGCCATTTCGGCCGGCGAATCGCTCTTGGACTCGGAAGCGCGAACAGCAGCATCCACGATATCCGTAAACCCGCCCAGTCTGACGGATGCCTCGACAGGCTTATCCACAGCAGGTTCCCTCGTCGTTTGGCCGGATTCCTCAATCTTCATCTCTTCTACCTCTGCAGTTGCGATGCCAGCGGGTGTGGAAGATTCAACCGGAGCGACTTTCTCCGTCGCAATGTCTTGTTCAACTGACGGTACGGCGACGATCGGTGCCCCGACAATCTCAGTTTCCCTCGTCTCTTCGGCAGGAGCCGAAACCTCGGCTGCCATCTTATCCACTTCAGCGACCCTAGCAGCGCCAGCAACGTCCTCTACCGCCCCGCCGACTTCTCTGGTAATGCGTTCCTCCACAGCAGGCAAGCCGGGCTTCTCTGCAACCGTCGGTGTATCATCCCCAGCAACCTCAACAGAAGGCGGAACTCGCTCCGTCGGCGTTTCAGCAGCCTTATCACTTACAACCGACTCTGACGCTGATGGTAACTTCTCCAACGACTCCGGCGGCTGCGGCAACTCCACTCCATGTACAAGGCTCGGATCCTGGAGGAGTTCCGACGGCGAATGAAACTCATACTTGAGCTCTTCCTTTCTGCTGGAGGGTGGTGGTCGCGAGAAGAAAGTCGAGAAAGTCGCCGCCGTGGGGGTGGCCTGGCGCGAGTTCAGATAATCTCCATCATCATCGGCACTGATTCGCTCTGTCGTCGAGATACTCAGACCAACGGGGCGACTGGTTGCTGTTGTCCATGAGGGCCCAGCAGAAGAGTCCTCCCACGGCATATGCTCGGCAGTGGCACCCTCTATCTGCCGCAAGTCTTCCACGGACGATGTGCGTGACGTGGACGCGCTCGATGGCAGCGGCGGCAATGGACCCTCCGGCTCAATCTCATGTCTTCCCGGGCTGTGCCGCTCCACGAGCCACAGCGGGCGAATCTCACGCGCATTCTTGAACTCTACGGATCCTTTGCGGCGATGACTCGGTTTCGGAGAGACCGGCGACTGTCCTCCTCCTCCTCCTCCTCCCGCTCCTCCTCCTGCCGGTGAGGATGACACAATGGAAGCACGCCTAGAAACATTGGGAGACGGCGGCGGCTTGCGGAAATGAATCGGAATGGCGGTGGGAGAGTCAGTAGCACTACCTCTTAGCACCGACGAGCGTCGTGATCGAACCACGGAGGACTCTTTCGCTCCCCGATCCAGCGACGATGGCCGGCTGCTGCGAGATTTCTCTTCCTCGCGTTCCTGCGTCAAGGTCTCCAAACCCTTAACACTAGCGGCCCCCGCAGCAAGGGCGGCAGCAGCGATCCCCAGCCCCGAGACACCACTTGTTCGGTCATCACTCTCCTCCTGGGGAGAAGACTTAATGCCCGTTGATGGTATTTCGGGGCGTTCGACTAAAAAAGACTGGGACCTGGAATCCTCGCTGGCCTCGGTTTCCGCCACTCCTCGGTCCTACACAAAAAGAAAAAGCGCATCAGCAAAAACGTGTCATAAAACATTCAAATGTGTATCATCATCAAAATATCTGCCAGAGAGATCCCAATCCCATATCCCATATCCAGATTTCCACCCTCTCCAATGTCCATTGTACATAGAGAGAAAAAGAAAGCGTAGCTCATTTATCTACCTTTGACGCTTGTGCGGACTTCACAATATCTTCATAGCCACGCCGCCGCTCCTCTTCCCTTCGTCGCCTGCGGGACCTGTGATCATCGTTCTCGTAACCACCGTCATCACTAATCTGTGACGTTTCCTTCGAAGACCGCGCAGTATCATCAAAGACATCGTCAAGGACACTAGAGCCATCTCTTCGTTTGTCCCCTTTTGCATCGCCCTCTCGAGTCAGACCAAAGTCCCGCTTCTCCGACTCTTCCGGAGCGACTGGCTCGTCGAGATCAATCGACCGAGATTTCGACTTCTTCGATTTCCGTTTCTTCCGGCCGGTCTCGGTCGGTGCAGACGCAACTGATTCCTTCTCCGGGGCGTCAGCGAGGTCGTCCGCAACAGATTTTCGAGTTGATTTGATCTTGGCCAGCTCATCAGCTCCTGGCAGGGATCTCGCGACGGATTTAGTGTCATCGTCAAGACTCTCGACGATAAACTCCCTGCTAGGCGTTCGCTTCGGTTTGATTTCCTCCATTTCCTCGGGCAGAATCGTCTTCTTATCCATATTACCGCTCTCAGTGTGTTCGGACACGCCAGCATCTGCCTCCTTCACAGTTTCAATCGTCCGACTCGGAATTTCAGAGCCAGGCGGAGAATCACGGCGGTAGTACTTCGCATCATCAGTCACAACAGATGGATCGAATCCAGCCATCGCAGCTCCCGCAGCCAAAGTAGCAGCAAATTCCGGGTCCTCGATATAGGTGCCGGGTACGTGAGGATGCTCAGCAGGCTTACTTGATTCTTCCCGAGCACTCTTGTCCACGACCTCATCCAGTTCCACTTCCTTTGGGTCGATGTACTCAACCATACCAGACGCAGGAGTCGCGTCCTTGTACTCATGCGCCCGACCTTCATCGTGGCGCTCGCCGTCAGCTGAAGCAACGGATGTGGTGGTCGGCGGCTCGTTGTGCTTTTCTTCCCGTTTCACTTCGGTCTTCTCTGGCTCTGGTGAAGAAACTGGAGAATACGGAACCGGAGAATGTACATCCCTCTCGGATCCCTCATGACTAGCTGGCGGGGTTGGGCCAATGACCCTGAGGGCAGGAACTGGCCATGGCAATCCACCTGTACTCGCCGACGGCTCCGCAGCAGAAGACCGTTCAGAGGCCGGCACAATCTCAATCATGGCAGGAGACGCACGCTCCGACTCAGATGGGATCCCATGGTCCTCGATGCCCTCAGGACGGAAGAATTCTTCATAGCTGTCGTAATGCACCGGGGTGCTTCTTCCACTTCCGATGATGCGAGACCCGGGGATCTTGGGCGACCGGCGCCCCTCACTTTCGCGATCCTTTTGGTGAGCCACGTCTTTAGTAGAATCATCCCGAGGGCGGATTTCCATGAGGTATTCGTCAATATCCGCCAGCCCGCGTCGTTCCTGTCGACGCTTCTCTCGGAGCTCATCGTGACGACTGCGTCTGCCATCCTCGGATTCCCTCTCAGCCAGGATTTCGGATATCGTGGTGGCACCTGCAACCGCTGCGACGGCCGCCACCGGAGCTGCTGCTGAGACATACTTGCTTTCATGTTCCTCCTCATGCAATCGCCGGCTAGTTTCTTTGCTGTCTGTCTCTTTAGTCTTCTTCTCTTTGCGGGGCACAATCTCTTCCAAGGCCTCCAAAGGAAAGTCGGGGTCTTGGCGCCTCGACTCTCGTCGCTCTTTCTCATAACGATCCAGTCTATCCTGCTTGTCTCGTTGCTCTTTCGTAAGGTCAAATTGCACACTCGCAGTGTCCTTCGTTGTGGATCGCCGCTTCAATGCGGAAGGAGTAATCTCGATTGGTTCCGTGGCTGGGACAGGTGAAGAGTTCCTGCGGCGAGGCCGGGCCGGCCGCTCATCACCACGGGAGACAGTAGAGTCGGGAATGATAGATGTTGCTGCGGTTGTAGAATGATATACAGATTGAGAAACAGGTGTGACGGGTTGAGGTTGCTGCAAGGGAATCGCTCCAGGCCGTACAAGCGGAGGAGGCCCCTCCATAGATGGCGATACGGAAGCACGAGCAGCATCAAATCGGGTCGGGTCACCCGTCTGAACGGGGTACACTTGTTGAAGGCTGGCCTGACTACCCGAAACATTGCGGCTGTCGTAGGAATCATCACGGGTGAGAGCCACATGATGATCGCTCACGTCACTCGACCGCTTGGCCTTCTTTCCCTTCTTCTTCTTATTACTCTTCTTTTTACCCCACGGCCAGAAAGAGAATCCGGACTCGACGGACGATACACTGCTGCTACTACTGCTGCTGGCGCCAAAGAAAGCACTGCTGCCATATGCGAGGCTTGCCGAGACAACGGATTCAGAGCTGGATGACTCGCCGGTCTCGATATCCAGCCATTCGTCATCCTCCTCGACTTGACGGGTCCGGTGTTTCGATGGGCGGGCTAATTCTCGCGGAGAGAGCGGTCTGCGGTTCCAAGGGCCCTTCGCTAGACGTTGCGCCGCGGCCGTGAGGCCGAGGAGCTCCGCATCGAGCGAAGCCTCCGAAGAACGCTTCTTCCTTGACTTGGTAGACCGGCTGCTTGCGCTCGACAAATCGGACATACCATACGCCAGGTCGAGATCCGCTGAGGAGGAGGACGAGTTTGCGAATGAGAAGAAGCTGCGGCGCTGCTTGGAACTACGCTTATGACGGTTGGCAGACGGAGCCGTGAAGAATGCCTTGAACCCCTTGGGGCTCGATCGACGGCGGCCGCGAGACCCCTCCAGATAGAGTCGTTCAGACGCATCCGACTTGCGTCGTCGTCCGTCGGAGCTGGAGCTACTGGAGCTTCGAGACCGCGATGATTTGGCTACTGCGGCGGTGACCGCCGTACCGATCGCCGCGCCAATGGCGGCCTCCTTCAGCGTCGAATGCCGACTTCTTCTGGACCGAGAACTAGAGCTAGATCGAGATCGAGATCGACGACGGCGGGATGATTTGTGCGGCTTGCTCGAGCCATCCCGGTCTTTGCCCTTTGACAATCGTTTCTCGGTTTCTCGAGAGTGGGTAGACACCGATTTCTTCGATGACGCAACGCTAGCGCCATCGTAGGATAACCGAGAGCTGCTCGTGCCGGACCGAACGCTGTACGAATCGTTGAACTCATCGGTATCGAAGATAGACTTGGCAAGATATGCCGCCAGTCCGCCAGCGATACCGCCCGCGAGCCAGGACCCACTCCGCGACTTTTTGCGCCGGCTTTCGTCATCTGAGGAGTATCGGGAGGATTTGTCGACACGACCGGAATTACCTTGGCGACTGAGGACAGTTGATCGAGATGGAGGCTTGTAGTGATGCTTGCGGGGAGCATCGCGTGACGTCGTTCCAGGCTCAAAGCAATACTTGCAAATACCAATAGCCTGTGTGTAGTCCTCAAATTGGGCAACGCCTTCGCGATCCCTCCAGAACTCGATGAACTTGCTCAGCGCTCCCTGTGGCCGCTCTTGGTGCGCAAGTTGTCCTGAGTGCAGATGCGAACCAGAGTGGCCAGAGTTATTCGGCACGCCTGCCCCATGGCCAGTATGATGTCCTGCACCGTACGGTGGAGCTGACGCGGGCGCCTCGTGATGATTATTGAGCATGTACCCGGCCGCGGCACCCGCCGCTACCGCACCCAATGTCATTCCCAAGCCATGTTGGCCGGAAGTCGGCGACGCCGCGGGATAGGTCGACACATTTGGCATACCAGCAGCGGGGGGCGGGTGATTCGTGGTCTGATTTAGATACTGTGGCCCGATACCGTATGTCTCTGCGCTAGCTGCAGGAGCGGACGTTGGCAAAGAAAAATCCGCGCCACTGTAGTATTCAGCAGCAGCGCCCGTCATTTTAATCGCGCCTTGCCCTAAAAGTAGTTTGTTAGCAATGAAAGATGCTGGTATTGCCCGAGGACCCGTACCAGAACTGGGGACTTCCGGATTGGACACTTGCGAGTGCTGACCGGACTGCGTTGCTGCAGACTGTCCCTGAGGGGGATTGTAATAATCAGCGGCATAACCTGTCGCTGGACGCGATGACTGGCCCCCTGTTGACGGTCTCGATGATCCTGCATCCGAAGCTGACCGCTTGGAGCGTCTCGACCGCTCATCGTCCTCCACGTATTTCGGTTTGCGCTCGACGATCAACGGCTCAGGTTCCGGTTCCGCGGTGACATAGCTCGATGCGATCGACTCGGCAACCACGCTGCGGTCCCGGTCGTCGCGGTGAGCTGATTTGCGACTCGAAGAGCCCGAGGCCGTCGACGAGGAGGAGCTCTTGTGGGAGCGACGGCGACCGGAAGATGACGACGAGCGCGCATCATCTTCTGTGGCCGATTTGCGACGAGCGTGGGACCGGTCGCGGCCACCGCCTCCGATCAAGGCCTTAAACATGGCGGAGAAGGGAAACAGATAAGGTGTTTACAACGGGGACGATTCAACTCATGGGATCCAGTCGATATAAGAAGAAGACAGGTTGAAGAAAGGAATTGAATGTTCCGTGCTGCTGATGATGGAATGTGTTTGCGAACACGTAATTCTTCGTTCTGATCGGCTCAATATTGCGAGCTCTGCTGATACTCGAAAGTCCGAGAAAACGAGCTGTGAAAGACCCCACAGTTGATGCAGGGACTTTGGATGAAGAACAGCTCAGAGTATCAGCAAGGAAAAAAGCCTTCCCTGGATTTGTTTTGATGCAGACGTTGGGGCTGGGCGCAGTATAAACAAACCGAGGCGATGGCTCGATTAGGCGGAGGCTGGAGAGCGGCTGGGAGCTGGCTGGCACCATAGATTTTCCCGCCAGCCACAGCGGGTGGGGTCCGATCTGAATCCGATCCTCTGCCGATGACATGCTGATATAATCTGTCTTGGCATGTAGCCATTGGCCAAGCAGGCGAGATGGAAGCAATAACTGCAGAAGGGGTGAGAAGCTGACAAGGGAATGAGTGGCAAAGAATAAACAAATATGGAATGTGTTCTGGAATGTGCAACGAGTGGAACAATTTACTTGGACTAGTTCGTTATGCACACAGGCCGACAGGCCGCGAATTGTTTGAATCATCTACCCTGCGAAACGAAAGTCCTTATTCACACACACACACGGGAATCAGAAGCGAAGGAAATGGAAACCAGATGATTTCAAACATGGACCAAGAAAAAAAAAAAAAAACGGCTTTATATATGCATGGATATAACACAAGAAAAGAGAACGAAGGCCAAAAGCAGAGAGCCAACAACGCCAAACGAAAATATCAAACTGCCGCCCGAAATGTAAGTTGAAGAAATGCAAATCAACTATGAACTCAGGTCTATATGTGGGACATCCCCAAAAATCCGCTCATGAATGCTCGTCAAAATCTCCGCGTTCCTGATCAAAGTTGGCGACACATGCCGGTACTCCATCAAGAATCGAATGGTGCGCTTGAGGAGTCCCCGAAGGATTTCGCGGTCAACCAGCGGCCGGAGCTCCGACATGTACGTTGCAGACAGCACCAGCATGTTACCGAATTGCCTGCTCACCACCAGAGTCAGTCCGATGAACCCTGTCTACTAAAAGCGAATACGGAACAAACGTACGCCTGCGCAGTTCCAAAAATGTTGGTCACGATGGGGCGCCCTTGGATGCCATCGAACACAGTGGTGCTCAGAATTGCCGACCGGACGCACTCTTCGCACGACTCGCGGATCGCCAGAGGCAGGGCATCGTAAGGTGCACATTGCCAAATGTCATCTTCGCCGCTCGCAAGAGGAACTCCTGATTCGCTCGATGACCGGCCCATGATGGGTCCGTACGCCACGCGAGAGGAATCTCGCTGCGGCCGCGAACCGTCTTCACTGTCGGCTTCCGGTTTTGTTCCACCGGCTTTGCCATAATAATGGAGGGCCAGGTACAGCAGGGGACGGTGGATGATATATCGAGCGCCGTAATACTTGGCTCGCAGTCGGGCCATATTGATATCATGGTGAGGCGGATCCGTGTCGTTCCACTGCATCGGAAGTGGCAGATTACCTCGCCAGTGTTCCAAGTTCTTACTCCAAACCTTTAAAATAGACACCGAAAAGTTGGCGACTTTGTCGTCATCCTTGTCTTCTATGGTACGCGGGTCAGCACTATAGATCCACTAACGAAAGGAGCACTTGCAGAAGAAAGATCAAAAGAAAATCCGTGGCACGTACTTGGAGTCTTGTAAAGGTCGTTGTGGATTCGATTCAGTACCTTGCGCAGATGGATCTGCGCAAGGTAGAAAACCATCATACGTGTGTTTGGGGCATCAAGACTATTGGGCACCGGGAACACATAATCTCCCGATGGCAATTGGACTTGAGTCTCGACTTTGGTGATACCGCTGCCAGGAAGGGGCAACTCCGCCAAAATATCGCTCTCGAGTTGCAGATTCGTCCAATATGCAAACTCGCACAGGCTCTTGTGACGACCCTTCGGTAACGATTGGTAATTGTCTCTGGGAACGCTCTCATTAGTTCCTGGCTCTTTTGGAGGAAAGACAATAGGGACGGGGCAAAAAAAAAACACCGTACTTTCGCGTCAGCACTATACATGCGTCCGCCGCTCTTTTGATCCACCCAAAGCTCTCCACCGGATCTGCCAACTGGCCCATATATAGCCCAGCCAAGAGCCCAGCCTGGGCTTCCTCCAGCGTCGTGAACATTGATTTCGGACCAATAATCCGAACGCCGTAGGCATAATACGCGAACCCCGGGATCACATCAACGTTTCGCCGACGGCTGGAATCAGACACTACCGATGCTCGCCGCCCGCTGCTTTCTGGAGTCGACGATGAGGCACTGGGGCGTCGAAAAAAGGATGCACCAGACGAAAGTTCTGGTGGAAGAACTCTAGCGGAGGGTGGCTTGGTGGATGGAGTTGTGTCGTAGGCCGCAGGCGGCAATGGCCTATCGCGCCATTCGCAAATAGCACCCACCGCCATCACGAGGAGTAGGATCGCATTTTCGATACTTTCCTCGATCCTGAGAGGCGTAGGGCTGGAGCCAGCCAATGGGTTGGCTTCATAACCTGCCATCTGCACACCTTCCAGCGACCGTTTTCGCTTGAGCCCACGCGGAATCTCGACTCCAGCTTGCACGGGGTGGGCAGGTCTCTCCCTGGGCCGGCCATACAAGCGAATGAACTGCTCCATCATATTCCTGAGATGGCTTTCATCCAGGAACGGATGCAGGATGTGCATGTGGCTCAGGTAGCTGAGGACCAGCCGACGCACAACGTCGGGATCGGTGTTAAGATGGCCAAACTCATCGAGGCCGCCAACCGGCTCACGAGGCTGGCCGGAAAACGAGGAAGACCGTCCGGTAGCCCAGTCGGCTGAGGAAGAAGGTCCGGCATCATTCCGACTATTGGTGCTGGGCCGATTGGACGCCATCGTCCGCGCTTGGCCAGGATCACTCCATTCGCCAACAGTTGTGGGACCCTCGTCATATTCATCGAGTCGGATCTTACCCCTGCCGAGCTCTATTTCCATCACATAGTTTTCAGTGATATTTGTCCCAATGAGCCGCCTCACAGTCGGCCACGACAGCAAATTGTGGGCGCCTGTAGTATGGTCAATGGGGATGGATAACTCATCATCCTCGGAATCCGACGCTGATGCCTTGAGGTCAGCTTGCTTAATGTCGGGAAAACTGACGTCGAAACCACCCGGCACCGGAGGGGATGTTCCTTGGTTGGAAGGGTTAGCAGACTGAGGGCTGGTGCTGTCACCAAATGAGGCCGTATGTTGACGAAGGAGGCTCAACATGCGTGTCTCGAGCTTCTCTACTCGGCGGTCCACTCGGTCCACTAACCGCGTCTCAAGCCGGTCTATGCGGCGATCCACACGTCGGGAGATGCGGTCCTCCATTTCATGCATCTTTTCCACCATGAATATGGTGGATTTATCCTGTCTGTGATTTCGTTGCCACGGTCAGGCCAAGGCGCGCAAGGACGTCCGAATGTGCCACTCACTTGTGTGGGGGAAGTTCTTTGTACACACAGGTCAGATTATTTTCTTTGCAATGACTGCATGCCGGCCGACCCTCGTCGCACTTGGCCTTTCTGGCTCGACATTGATCGCATGCCTGAAAGAAAGAGCTGGTCAATGGGCGCGCAAACTTTGCTGTACGAAGCGAACGCTTACCTGCTGGGCACGAGACGATTTTCGTTGTCGCATGGTCCCGAACAACTGACCAGAAAAGAAGCTTGGGTCGAAGGGACCTGGGGTCGGCGGCATCGAAAAGCTGATGTTAGGGCCATACGGGCCCAGCGTCGGTATGGGTGCGTCTCCGGTGTTCGGTACGGAGGTCGGCGCATATGGTACTCCGGGCGCGCGATAGTCTCGATAGTCGGCCGGAGGCCCGTGGGGAGGCTGTCCAGGATCCATTGGGACGCCGTTCATTTGGCGCACCGGCGGCGGTTGTGTTGTTGAAGTCTCATGAGGGGAGCGGGTGGGTGCGCTGGTTGTCGGGACCCCGTTCGATTGTGGGAACGGGTCTGCCGGCGCATGGGCCGCATCTCGCGTCGGCTGTGCGGTCGTCAACAGCGGCGTTGGAGCCGACGACTGTCGGCGGTCAGCATTGGCGGCCTCGAAGCCCGGTGGATAGGGGGTTGGGCGCCATGATTGCTCGTATATTCCATGCGATGGCGGCAGATTGGGTAGACTATCAGGTCCCATGGGCATGCGAGGCGGCGCGGAGACGGCGGGAGCCTGTGGTTGCGCAAGGGACGGCGGCGGCAGAGCTCCCAGACCCGGCGGGTGTGGTTTGGACTTATCGTCCGCTGCAATCGCTTCCATGATCGCCGGCGATTGGTGAGAACACCGCAGCGATCACGGGCCAAAGGGGGACGCTTCTGCGAGCTCAACGAGGAAGGGGTGGGAGCAGCGTGGGATGAGATGGGAACAATCTCTTGTCACATCGGCACCTGACCGGGGCAAGACGCGAGTGCTTCAATGGCCGCGGTATGGCAGGACATGGGGTTCCCGCACTGGTGGGAAATTATAGACATGGACCCCGACCCTCTCTGTGAGCTCACGAAGTTTTATAAAGAACGTGGAGAATGGGAAAAGGGAAGAGGGGGGCCTTGCGGTCAAGCCAACAGCACCACCAGGCCGGAAACTCGTACTCTACTCGTCCCAGAGGAGCTACAGACCAAGACAGACTTTTAGGTTAGTAAATACAAGTAAATTTCACACTGGGCTGTCTCTTCCCGATCGATTGAGCCGCTAACTCGATTGGGCATGCATTCCCCATCAGGAACCCCCACACTACCCACATGGGAGAAAGTGACCCTCGACGACCAATCATCATGGACAATGAGACTGGCAGCTTGGACCAATGGCGAGAGGCTGGACCATTCACTGGTGACGGGGTTGGGCTCGACGGATCACAAAAGTTATCGTTTACACCCGAGTCAAACAAGACAGAAAAATATTCGGAAATCAAGAATCAGGGCAGTCACCCCGGCATCTAATCACTGGTATGAATCAATGAGAGCAACATCGAGGTATCGGCTGGTTGGGTTGGGGCGAGTCGAACCTCCTTGGGCGAAAGTTCTGATAGTCTCTACACAACTGCAAGTGTCATGCCCAATGCAATGACCTCCGCAAAACTATGGGACGGAGTCCATCCACCTGAGCCCTAGATCTCGAATTAAGTTTGGTGATTGGAGATGAAAATTTGAAATCCACACGTAGATAACCTATGCGGTGCGGATCGAGTAGCGTTGGCTACCAACTGGCACACAATGCGCGAGGAAGGACTTCATTTCGCTTGTTGCTGATCGGAGGCTCCTGGCGGGATCTTGCATAATTCTCCCCTCTATCTCGCCTGAGGATTTTTGTGCGACTAGCAGTCGCACAGTTGGGGTGTACGAGTAGCTCGCTCGCTAGGCTAAAACTCTTGGAGGCCCTACGCAAGTGCTCAGGTGACGTATGTTATCGCGTAAGGGAAAAGAAGACCAATGGCGAATTGCCGAGATCAAAAAAACAGTTTATGGCGCCTATTAGCTTGCTGCGATCGACAGAATGACCAGACGACGGAGCAGACGGCCGACATATTATCAACGCCTTTCGGAGCGCGCGCGGCGCGATTGGATCACTGCCGGACACGGAGAGAGATCAACGGCGCTGATTGGCTGGATGCCAGTCCAAGGCGTGACCAGCCCGAGAGAGCCGAGTTGGCGGTGTCGTCGCAATAATTGGGAGCGTGGCTCTTTTGGGATCCGCCAAGGCCCCGCCATTTGTGTGCTCCATGCTCTCATCCCCCCGACTCCTGTCCATGACCATCCTGATCCCTGACGGGCATTCCGATGATGGCAGTGTGCCTGTGGAGAGCGTTACTGTAGGTTACTTGTCGAGAAAGCCGCGGACCGTACGATGGCTCGGACCGCAGCCAAAACCATGGAAACGAGACGGGGGGAATTTTTGACCGTGGGAAAAATAACTACTCGTACCTAGTTATTCCGTATGGAGTAAGTAGTTATATTCAAAGGGCGTGGTGTCAGAATTCATGTATCCCGTCGTCCAGTTGGGCGATTAGTAATCGACTTGGCACATGACCTTCTCTCATCTTCCAAGACTCCCTCTCCGTGCAGCTCCTGCCTGACCAGCAGCAGCGAGTGCTGTCGGTGAATGCATAGGCGAGCTGACGAGCATATTATTACGTACAGGTAGCAGCAATCGCATTATGCATCCCAACACTTGCTCGCACTATCACGTATCACGATCACTAGCTCCATGGAACAGGTTTCCAAATAACTACTTCGGAAAAACCAATGCAAATTCGACAAACTCGAAGCTGTTGGTCGCTGGGAGGGCTGGGAGAGGGGGAAAAAGAGCGACTGGGTTACTTCCCTTTTCGGTCCCCAGCAGCGCTGTTACCATGGCCTTGGAGACGCCACCAAAATTTAGCGTCTCGCAGCCTCCTGCCAACTCGCGGCCGTCCCGACTCTTGAGGAGGGTATCCAACGCCAGAATTTCATCCTTTACTCGATCCCAGTTTTCGTGCAGCTGATAAGCCAAAGTCAAAAGTGAGACGAGATGGATGATAGGCTACCTGATGGCCGGTTACTCCTGACGATGTGGATGCTTAGCGCAAGAGGCTCCAAAATAACGTTTAAGTTCTCGCCAGTCTTAACACGTCCTCTGTATGGAGTACATTCCGGGTACGACGACGGAGGTACTCCGTCGGTACCCTACTCCAGAACGCCAAAACTTTCACCGGACAAATCAACAGCGACAATCATGCCCCAAGAAGGGTGATCGTCTTTTACAGCTCTACGCCCGACTCTTCTCCGACGATTGTCCTTCCACTTATTTTCTGCCCTGATGCAATCAATGGCTTCGTCATGGATTCGAGGTAACTACTAAGTGAAGAAGTCAATTTAGGTTACTGTGGATGAAGCTATGTACCCCTCACGACGGTGTACGAAGTATGGAGCGTTAGTTACCCCGTTCGCACTTGCAATGCTACGTAACCCCTTGGGCTCGTAGATCTTCGAAATGCTGGCGGCGTCGGAGTCTCGGTTACCTACAACCCTGGTCGTCCCAACTGCAAGGGGGACGGAAAGAGATCTGGCATCAAGTCAGCGAAACGCATCCCAGCGCCGCACATAGCCACATGTTCCCATCCCTGGTCTCCCGTTGGACCTATCGAGAGTTTGGAGGCAATCATCCGTGCGCTCGGTTAACTACTATATTTGCTCCTCAAAGAAGTCGACCCAGAATCTTGGTGACCCAGCCAGACCCTGGCAAGAGAGTTCAGCGGCGCAGAACGGTCCCCGCTCGCCGGCTCCCGCGCTGGGTTCAGTGTCAACCCGCGTCCGCTCCGTCGTGTTTCAAAACTCCTGGCTATCCGGGAACCGGCGCTCCGGGTGCTGATTTTCTTCCATTGCCTTCTGGTGTTTTCACAAACTTCAGCTCCAGGTGGCAAGGTAAACTTATCATGTCCCAGGAAATTGGGCTTCACTGGCCAATGTCGAATCCGTACTGGATGGTAGTATTTTCGCCATTGAAGCTTAAGTTTGGATTCACCGAGTCCTCCCCGAGGACCACGACTCCTGGGACCGACAGCCCAAGTCAGGAATAGGAACGAGTAGCTATTGTAACCTTTGCCATCAGTCGCCACTTCAGTTTTATGTTTCAAGCAGAATCTTGGAGGGCCTGATGGAATACACGGAGTACTACAGCTACTATTAGTAGCGGCGTGCTCGTATACTAGAGCGGTTGGCATATCCTGCGATAGTTATGATGAAATTCATCATGACGCCAATTTCAATGTGCGCATTACAGACTCGCTTCCTTCACTGTTCCTGTGCCTTGTGGGTTGGCAAGTGCCCGGCAGGGTTATCAACTTATATCTCTCCGATTTGAATTAAATTTACAAGATTTGGACACTTTTTGAGGCAAATTTCACTACGATATCTCGGCTGCGGTCCTGCATTGATCCCCATGATTGGCGCTTTAGGGCTCCCTTTAGTAAACAGCCTAGCCGGTCTTGGCTTCTTCATCCATAAAACTCAAAAGCGCGGCATGCGCCAGTTTTGGACGAGACTCGTATACCTCGCCATCTCAATCTCGGCTACGGGGTGCTTCCCAGCAGAAGACAAATGGATCCTCTGTTGGCCACACCTCAAAGTCTCAGATTCGTCTGAACACCAACGCGAGATCTCAATCTGAATCACCACCGTACCCAATCAGACAGTTCTCCGAAGTACTCCGTACAACTGGGTCGATCAGAAAATCTTAACAGGTTGTTAGCTAACTTAAATGCTATTTCGGGGTCTTGGAATCAGGAGCCTCGGGGAACGGGGACTCAGGGACTCACTCAGGGTTCAGGAATGAGGATGCCCCAAAGACTCTCCTGGCGGTTCATCTCTCACCATTTCACCAATAGCGTGAGGTGCTCAGATCTTCAGAGGCCCAAGATTGTAGAATGTGACCTGTCAACTCCTCAACAAGTCCGCGGGGATGGGTCCAACCGACAGGTCGGAATTTTTCAGATCCACAAACCACAAGATGCGAGGGAGCGAAGATCATTTCGTGCATTGGATTTGCACTATATGTACGTCAGAAAATCGGGCAATGAGCAAGCACGGGAGTCATTACTTGATTGCAATTCATCGGGAAAGGTCATTCTTCTGGTTTTATTTTCGTTTGTTAAACTCATTGCTGTTTTCCAGAGGCGAGAATTGCTCGGCTTTCATGCCATTCCATGCGAATGAACTTATTACATTGGAGAACGAGATATTGCGACCAACAAACGGTGGTCCCTCTAATGGCGGAGCACCAAGTACTATGACGGGTATTGTTGTTCATTGGTTGTGCGTGACGTGGGCGAATTTGAGAAAATTTGACAAAAGAAGCATGGTCCTGCGAGCCAACATGGCTGGTATCTTCAGCGCGTTGCAATGTGGGAGTCGAATTCAGAAGTTGGGCATCTTGCTGTTGAATATTCTAGAACGGACGGCCATTCTTTGTATACGTCGGCGTGCGCTTGCTCGGGTTTAAGATTGGATGGATTATCGGGTTAGGAAGGAGCTCGCAGGCCGAGAACGAGCCGATGTACTCCGTAGTGCTAGGAAAATGACAGCTTGAATGCCCATGGAACGCATGTGCAGGACACTGCATTGTGCATGGGACTGCGGGCAGATCATACTGACAGGCTCCTGTAAATATATTTTTCGACGGCTGAAGCGGCAAGCGGCCACGGATTATCCGAATGCGGGAGATCCAACAAAGTATCATTCAAAGTGCTAGAGACATATGCAATACCTGTACCCATGACATGTCATTGCATCCAATCTATCTCAAGTCGCATCCAAAATAGAAAGATAAGAACTCATTCATCGCATCAGATAGTGAAAGACGGTCCAGATTCCACGGAAAACTTCGACCCGCTCTTCTTCCTTCAGCAGGTCATACCACTTCGTCCGTCGCAAGGTTAGCACCTGCCACTGGTCTCCCTTTGGCTCGTTGCTCTGCCCCGTCCCCAACATGTCGAGATATCGACGATGTACGCGGAGGTGCACGATGGCCGCGTGGTGGTTGAGGCTCGACACCATGAAAATCTGCGTTTTCCAAAGGTCAGCACTCGAACAATGCTCTCAACGGGAAGGTTCATAGCATACATCGTCAAACGGACTGTCCTTGACCTTTCCAATCTGCATGTACCTCATTTTCTTGTCCCACAGACTTGACCCCGGCTGCAACTGTTTCCATCTCTCACTTGTGCTCAGCTTTCGCTGCGACGATCCCAACCGTCGCGAGGAGAACGACCGCCGCGGCCGCTTCTCGGGACTTCTCTCATCGCCATTCCCCGAATTTTCTGCCGGCTCCTCTTGGGCGGCATCACCGGTGACGCCTTCGTCGGGCGCTCCACCCCATCGGGGAACTGTGGTCCACCATTTGCCCTCACCAGGTCGGACTTCCACCGTACCCTCGCGCGCCCGCTCCTGGGCGGTCAGCAGCATCGCCCCCACCTCCCGGATGAGGTCGCACTGCTCGAGCTTACCGCGACCCGGTGCCTCTCCGGGCTCACGGAAGGCCACCTCGTTGCGACATTGTGCCAGCAACAAGGGCCCTTCAAGGATCCCTTTGCGCGCAAGGTCCCGCTCTCGGGGTGCTCGACCCGCTACGAGGCTCTGCCGCACAGGGAACAAAAGATTACGGACGGAAAGTCTGGGCGGCAGTGTCGGCATAACGATCTGGCACATGAACGGCCAGGCGGCCATTTCCATAAGGCCGCGAATGGCTTCTTCGCGGTTGGTCTCGGGCATGTCTTGTCCGGCGCCGATGCGTCGGCCTTTGTAGACTCGTTCAAATTTTGGCTTATCCGTGGCCGCGCCATCAACCTCCATCGCATCCGTATTTGATTCGGGGTCGTCCTTCATCTGCTCTTTATCTTCGGTGGTCGAAGATGACGAATCTGGTTGGGCAGGCCTGTCGTAGTACTGATCGAGTTCGGTGTCCCAATACAGGGCAATCTTCTCCAACCCCGTCCAGAACTTGCGTGACTGGGTCAGACGAACTCTCGACCGACCAGGCCTCGGTTCCATCCGGCCGATTTCCCGAAATGCATCATCATTGTTGTAGCGTAATTCTTTGTCGCACACATCGTACTTTTCTCGGGGGGGATAGGGCAGCCCATTGCCCATCTTGGGGGCGGCATCTCCCTCCGGCTGTTCGGCTGATTCCCATGGAAGGGGAGGTAGGCCCGCCCGAGCGTCCTCGGGAATGATGTCTGACGCGGCAATCTGCGACGACGCAATCTGAATGTTGAACCACTTGACATGCTCCTCCGTTATATCCTGCGGCCTCCTCAGAGCGAGCAAACCGCGGAAGATAGCATCGAAATCTGGGGATGCATTTGCTCCTCCTACGTCAAGATACTGCGGAAAGTCCAAAGGAGTCGGCGACGGGGGCGGACTCCGCTCCTGGTCCGGGTCAATTCCCGGCGAGGGAGCGACTAAGAGAAGAGTCGTCAGTCAACTCAATGGCATTTGCATCCTTGGCAAAAAAAAAAAAGGCATATCATCATAGCGATCGATGGTACGGAGGCATGCAAGGAAAATCACAAAAGAGGGACAAAAAAGAGACTACCGCATTGATAGGGAATGGCTCACCTAGACCGCCGGCGTATCCAAACATGATGGGCGCAAACAAGAATCAGCTCCCTCTGCAACGCAGAAATCACATGCTCTGCAGCCTTCGCCCGCCCGTCCAAACACGCCCGTCAGAGAGGTCACAAATCCGGGGGATCAACAACAAAGCGTCCCTAGACCAACGAGGTCGCGATCGGACGCCTCGGAAGATGGGAGCAAAAAGGAGCACAAAGCCAAACTCACCACAGGGCGAAAGCCCAAAGGACGGACTGGTCTTTGGTGGGGAACGGCGCTGCGGGCCGCTGTCTACGGACTACGGGGGTGGTCGGTCGGGGCTGGTCTGGTCTGGACGAGGGAGCTACTCCGGACAAGGGTCAACGCCAAAGTCTAAGGTCCACCAAATGAGGATAGATCACAGAGCGTGCTCCAAGAATTGAGGCGAGGACAGCGAGAGTCTAGACGCAATGTGAAATAAGCAATAAAGCTCTTAGCGGAGCACTGCCGTATCTTACTGAGCTTTGCTCTGGTGACGAGGAAGAGGAGCATCGACTGTTGAGAGTACCCCTCTCTTGCTTAATTGCGGCCTGAGGCATCTCACACTAAGACGACCAGCGCCATGCAAGTCGCTCCATCCGGCCGGGGGTACATCAACAATTTGTCTCACGATGATGCCAAACGCTGTCATTCATCAAATCTCGACAGAGTTTGATCGTCCATCAAGGCCGAATTTGTGAGGACTTGTCAATGCTACGCAGCAAAGATTGATTCAAGGTTCAGTACTTGGATGCTTGACAGGTCAACTTTGGGGTCCGTTTGCGTCTTTGCTGAAGGTCTGCCCATGGTGTGCCAAGGTTATTCTAAACCCTAAACAGCATAGTACATGGATCGAGTTACAGCGCTAACTTATCTAGGCAATTTAGGGCTGTTGTTGCCCCGCATCAGCGGGCAACGGCGGCAACCACAGAAAAAAGGCCGGTCAGGGACTCAGGGACGCGGGGAAATCTTCTTCCGTCTTCCGGAGCCCACTTGTACAAATACAGTATAGCCGGTTCTCGGCATTTCACGTGATTTAGGCACGTGAGTTATATCCTTTGTGAGAAATGGGAGATTTCCGATTGGCGCGTTGTAACCGCCGTCCCTAGCTTTCACGTCTCTGGCTCAGAGCTGACCATTCTGACCCATTCCTCAACCGCCAAAAGCTCGGCTCGCGCAGTGTAGATCCGGCACTTAGGAGATGCCTTGCGGCAATGTAGCTTTTTTTCACGCCATGCGGCACATGCCAAGGGTCCCCAGTCAATCTGGGGATGCCGCTCCCTTACATGCTTCGGGGTCTTGCGAACGTTGGCTGAAACGCAGCTGAGGGAGATGGCACGCAGGAAATGGGATGTGACCTGTATTAGCTTCAATTTTCTAGTCCAAAGATTGGATGGTGTTGATTGTGTTATGGTGGTGATGGCTCACTCGATATAATCCTCGACACGCACTCCATCGAATCGAGGGTTCCTTGACATATGTATGCAAAAGTAGGCTGTCCAGGCTGGTTCCACGGGATTGTCTGCTCTCCTCCGGTTATGACATCAGTTACAACCGTTGACGGGCTTCGATGTACCATATTCCCCCGGGCGATTGCCACGACATCATTTCGATTACCATTTGACTTGACACGCGTGCCAGTTGAGACCGTGGGACCTTCTGGTGATGTCGGGAGTTTGACATTCAACTCATCGTCGGCGACGGCGACACCGACGCCTTCAAGCGGCCTTATCGGCCATGAGAGTCATCGTCAGTACATTCGCAAATGTCGAAGACTCTCCTGCTAACGATATGATAGGCAATGCGACCCAAACGACTAATATTGCAACCGCGCACACCTCGTCTGCTTCAAAATTACCTGCAGCGCCTCCGACACCCTCCACTACTACACCACCAGTCTCACCTGCGGACTCAGGACATAGGAGTCTCTTGGGGCCCGTAGTCGGAGGGACCGTGGGTGGCATGTCCCTCATTGTGCTGGGGTTTTGTTTATGGTTGTTTATCCGATGGCGCAAGAAACGACTGGCCGAGAGCAGGTTGCGAGAGAAGCTGGCGCAATCTCCCGAGGATTCTCTGCCTGAAACTCGGGAAACACATGAAGCGCCATCGCTTTCCAATGGCCACGCTGGTTCCCAGACCCGAAAAATCGTCGTTTCTACAATTCCAAATCCCTTTCTCGACTACCAACGACAAACCCGATACGATCAGTCAAGCAGCATCTACAGCACAGACCTCGCTTCAACATCGATACGAGCCACTGTCAACAGCTCATCTTTCCGGACCCAGACGGACACTGACGGCGAAGAGCTCTGGGATCAGCGGACGAGCAGCACCACCACGTACAGCGATCCTTTTGACCTTGAGAGGCCGCCCTCGATAGTTGGCGGTTAGTCACTCGGCACATTTAATATGCTCCCTTTAGCCCTTTCCAGTCACTCGTTCCACCTGTTGTTGACATCATTTTCTTGTTCTGAGTTTGGACGCAAGCAAACCTCATGCCACGTGTTCCACGAAAAACTCGCAGCAAGCTGGTGCCAGACCGCAACAGTTTGATATTCTAGACGCTGCATATCCTTTCGCTCTTACACATCCAACCATCTTGGTGACGATCCCACGAGGGAATCTCGTTGCCATCTGGGAATGCGCCCTCTACACACGTCATTCGCAGCTACAGATTCTCTAGTTGAGAAACCCTTCTCTGGACGTTACCTTTTAACTTTTTAAAACACGTACGGAACATCGCACCACTGCAGTTTGGACTGAATGTATTGGAAAGAAGCGGATTCTTGATACCCTGAGGAACTGAGTTGGCTATGACAGTATGATTCTGTCTAATTATGTACTTTTAATTTAATGCTTGACGATTATATGACATTCAAGTATGTATACTAATCATGTCCAGACGAGTTTTTGATGCATACAGTGTATGAAAATATTGACTATTATATGTTGTCTAACCTCTATTGTAGGATGATTTACGTCCACAGACAACTGGAATGATAGAAGATTTAGGCGGTTATAAGGCCTGCCTGGAGTGCGAAATTCTTTTTTTGTTGGAATTTAAATCTCATTTCACCCTCACATCGTGCACGTCTACAAATGCAATTGATCGTTAGGAGTTACATAGGTCGCCTGGAGATAGTGGCATTTTCCTGAATTCCACGATTCCTCTGCAGCTTCTGCACCTTTGTACTGATGTTCAATGTTAGGGCGATATGAAACCCTTCACCTCGATTCCATCAAAGTAGCAATTCACAGTCCACATAGGAATTTCAAAGCACAATATTCGAAACACCCCGGAATGATCCAGAATAGTATAGTACCGCGCGTCTATTCCGGCACCACAACAAACATCTCCTCATCAAAATCCATCTCTCTTGCAACGCTTTCCACCACAGCTCGCGTATCCTCCCAGTTTACGCGAAACAAGCCCGAATTGAACCTGCACATGTACACCTTTCCCGTCTCTCCCCGCTCACGCAGCTCGCGGACCTGCTGCAACAGGTCGCGCATTGCGAAACGCGTGTAAATTAAGACGTCCTCGGGAGGCGCGAGACCCCGGGATCCAAATCCGTGGGAAGTGAACAAGCAGGCGACATAGTGCTTCTTTCCTTCTGTCCGCTTCTTCTTTATCGGCCTAGCGCCCTGGGTAGCGGTCGTCGTAGCTGCAGCCCCTGCAGTTGGAGGAGGAGGTGGATGGATCAACAATGCCGATCCCAGCGGCCGTTGGGCATACCGAATGTCTCCCGCCTCCTCGCCGAGGTCGATGATCTCCGGGACCCTGAGGTGGGATTTACAGAATGCAGCGTAGCGGTTGTAAGCTGTTGGATACTGCAATGTAGAGTTAATAGCTTGAGTCTTTCCAAAATATGGACAAAGAGACGAGCTTACCTTCTTCTTGAATGCGCGCGCAATGCCGCTGCCCCAAGATCCTAGACAGTTGCATGCATCTGGACGAATTCGTTAACAAATGATCATTGTTTCTTTGTTCTCGGACTTTGGATGGGGATTTGGACTTACGCACGAGGATGGATCCCTCCGGTACATCGAAAAGGGAACCTTTGACCTCAATAATGCTCATGGTCTCGTTTCGTCCTTGTTGATAATAAACCAAAGCGGAGTGCTAGATTTACTGCGTAAGTAGTAGTATTATTGAGTTACTGACTCCAAACGATGAATTAGATGAGTTGTTGATTGAGAGCCATCGTCACTGCAGCATGCTTTCGTATGTACTTTGTAGTGTCCAATGATCACTGCGAGGTTGGAAAAGACGCGTTGAGTCACGGCAACTAGCACGCTTTTTTGATAATACGGACTCGAGAACCTGGGAGACTCCCGAGAGTTTTGCCGCCTCACTCATTTTAATTGGCATTCAAGGAGACAACAATAGTATCACAATACTAGCTGGCATGACTGTTGCAGTGACCTGTAACCTTTTTTTTTTTTTTTTTTGATGTACTATGCGGAGATTCTTTGTTGTCACAATTGCTTTCATTGAAGGGAATGCAAGCAGGGTAAAGCTAGGATAATTTGCCTTGAATCTCGGGTAGTTCCACGGAATTCTTGGGGTTTGACGGTCCAACCTCTCCTAGTCTCTGAGTGGCGGCCCTAGTATCAATACTCGGTCCGTCACGTGCCTGTCATTGCCTGCTGCAGTACGTACCCTGTAGAGCACCCTGCAGCGTCCTGCAGGCTGAGCTGTCGCCGCAGCTGCAGGCAGAGTTGTGCAGATGGGGACAGCGCTACTGTACTCGCCAAACTTGAGTTGAACCGCGCCCATTCCCCCACTTCCATAGTCTTTCAATCGTCTAGACTGGCGAGTTCGAACTTCAACTCTACGGATGAACTGGGGAGAAAGCGCTGGGCCATGATCATCCGAGCGCGCTTAGCAGCGTCGACAAACTTACTCGGGTCATTGGGACGCAAAGGCAGTACAAGGGAATTCGGCGGAGAATCCGACATCTCGAGAAGTACGAGCTTCCAGTACTACCATGGGCTTCATTTCCCAATGGGATCATATTATGATGTAGCTCCTGGTTACAGATAGGACTTCTTCAACTGATTCGTGATTAGGTACTCCGTATTGGCTTGGAATTATGTACAAGAAGTCATGCCAAATGCATCGTGATCTGTCGTGGTATAGAGCATCAACGTCATCATCAGATCCATTAAAAACTGAACAATCCACTCCGTCTCTTGCCAAACGGATAGATCACTACCGCCGACAGGAACAATCCCACCGTGATACCGATCGCGACCTCGATCATGCCAAACCCAATCTCATACATGGACGTCTTGGTGTCCTTGGTCGCTGCGTCTAACGCCTGCTGCGGGCCCGACCCGGTGAGATTGCCACGAATTTCCGCCGCGGACTGCACGCCAGCTACCAGGGAGCCGCTAGCCGCTAAGCCGGACGGGACAAGGACGAAGATGGCCGGCAGGATCGCCGTGGCTGCATGGCCGTGCCACAGCCGACTGTACAGATTGCCGAGCGTACCAACGGTGAAGGCACCCAGCGTGTTGGCCACCTCCAGGTTCGACTGAAGCCGCTCGGTGCTGAAGTGATTGACGACGTACCCAGCGACGGCGATGAATGTCATCACGGGCATCTGCTTCCACTTCCCTTGGTTGATGATGGTCAGGAAGATCACAAAGGCTGCCACGAAGGGGAAGCGTTGCAGGTAAGGATTATTGCCGATCAGCTCGCTGGAGCAGGTCGTGTTGGAATTGGCGTTTGCGTCCATCAGGCCGTAGATCGTTGTGCCGACGGTGATGCCGTAGCCTAGGAATAGCGAGTAGATGATGGCGTAGACCATCCGGATCGAACCGGCAATCATTTGCTGGGACTGAAGTTCCAGACTGCTGCAAAGTACCAAAAAACCCGGGAGGATCAGCGCAATAGATGATTGTGTGATTGACGAAAAGCAAAACAGGTACTGCTGCTTGCCGTCCACCACACCGTTGCGGATGCTGCCAAAGGCTCGGGCCAGGAAGGAGATCACCACCGACGCCAGCACCTCGAAGACATTCGAGTACAAGCTCGAGCGAGGAAGCCAGACCAATTTCATCACTCCGAGAATACATCCGAGCATGAAGATGATGGGCATGTCGATCGGCCGCGCCTCGAACGCGAACGGGCCGACCGAGACGCTTGCCAGGCCGTAGCAGAGGATGACCACCCATAGCGGGTACTTTGGCGGACGATTCATCACTGCCTCCAGCTCCTCAATTGCTTCGTCCACTGTGATCTTGTCGTGGATGATGCTCTTATAGATGTCCTGTGTAGCGTCCAGTCGTGCGAGATCAACTCCCTGCTGGACACGGAGCAGTTTGACCTCCGCTGTGTGCGTCGAGACATCATCAAAGGACATGATCATGAATCCGGGAAGATACAGAAACTGCGCACGCACGTCCAGCGCGCGTGCGGTCATTTGCATGTATTCCTCAAGCCGATGGCTGGGTGCGCCGAACCTCATCAGTGCCCGACACAGCAGCATCATGTACCGCTGTTTCGTCAGGATGGCGGCAATGCGAACTGTGATGCGTTTCTCCGGGTCTCGTTTCAAATTCTGTTTCATCTCCGCCAGCGCCGTTGGCGTTCCAGGAGTGCCGATGTTCAAGCCGGCCCCGATCAACGACATTGTTGACGAGCTCGGCGAGTGTCGTTGATACCATTTCGCCCTCTTGGGGGGTGTCACCGCACCATCGGGAGTTGCATGGCCGCTGCGTGTGCCGTCGTCGCGTCGCTGTTGCAGCTTTAACAACTGCGACAGCACACCCTCACCCTTTGAGGGCTGCTCGTTCTCCGTGTCCGAGTCTCCGGGGGTGCTCGGCACCGAGTCTGAAGAAAATGTCCGTTGCGGTTTTCGCCGTCGAAATCGACTATGCTGTGAGATCGCCCGCACGATCCGCCGTGCTTCCGCCTCACGCTTGTCCTGTTCCCTCTGTCCCGGGATAGCATCGATCAACGACACTTCATCCATCTCCTCCACCTGCGGGGGTGTCAATCCATCTCCCGGCTCCTCCGGCCGGCCCAATCTTGTCATCCATTCACGCGCCCGATCCCGTAGTGATGCACCGCGGGTGAGCGGGCCACCATCTTGCCCGAGGCCTGATCTCGCTGTCTCCCCCTTCTCCAGATCTGCTGTTACGCTATTGATTGCATCTTGCGAGAGCGGTTCCTCTTCTGTCCCCGGCAGCGTCTCTTCCCAGGATGAGAACTTGACGCGCGGGCGGTCGTCGGATCCTCTATGGGTGGGGTGCGGGACCGCAAATTCAATGCTGTTGCAGGCCGTTTCCGTATCGCCGCCATCAAAGCTGGTTCGGCGAGAGTCGGGAGGGCTTTGGAGGCTAGGCTGCAGTTCAGGCTCCATGATCACGACATGATATGTCGAGAAATCTCTATCCTAGAGACAGGAATCCCATAGCTACCAGACGGTCTCCTGGCCGGCAGAGCTGGCTTAATATCGACGGCGGATCATCCTGGTCCGAGATCCACCCGTGACGATGTAGTCCCGTCTCAACGGAGTGGACTGGTGGAAAAACCGGTTCTCGACTTTGGTGTCAATCTCAGACGCCGCCATGGTCCACTCTTGGAACCACTGTGCCGATGGGAAACTGCTTCCGCCATCGCTATCAACGCCATGCTGTCAATTCCATTTCTTTTCCCGCCAATATCAAATTTTCTTCTCTTTCAAAGGATCGCAAACTCTTCCTCGAATGCCACAATCGACCCGTGAATGATGGTGGGGTGGGTGTGGACCAGCGGGGTCCTGTGGCAAGCCGAATTCGCCAATCAGAAAACATGTCAGATTAAACTCAGGTTTGGCAAATCCTTTTCCCGGCTTTCTAGAACTTCCACGTGCTCCTATTTTTGCATTTAAGCTGTTTATCAGTTCCCACGCTCAAGAGCTCGACAACATTTTTCCGGTTCTAGATCACAACTTTAATCGCCCTTATCGAGCCGTTCATGCGAACGGTCCGCTAGTTTTGAGTTATTTGCTGTTGATCTTGCATCATCCATGAGCCCCGATCCAGGACAAGGTCCATGTCCTGGGTTCCTCTCGATTCAGCTCAACCAACGGGCCTGGGGGATTCGGAGGAATGGCACAGCCATGACGAAAGGGAACATTGCAACTGACTAGATGGTTCTAGAGGCTAAAGTTTTTTTTCTCAGATTTTCTCATTTCTAAGCGTAGGGACCGAGTCACGGTGGGCCGGCACTACTACTGTGGCTCTTGAACAGTTCAGCCGCTAGTCGTGATAAGGCGTTGCAATGGCAAATCCATTTGCTCCTACTGCTCTAGGAGCAGCTCAGTTAGCGGTTATCATCTGCAGGAACCAAAAGTCCGGAACGCAGCTCTCTGCAATATAATCTACGTATAGCTGTTGTCTCAAAGGGTACATTATCTCGACATCGACCATTGACCAATCCATGTTCTCAACCTGCATCTCTATCTCGAGCATCCGACACCGCTTCTTGGCGGAAAACTCGCAATGAGCATTGATCAATGCGTGATCGAAATCGGTGGCCAATTCCGACGATATCTGTGCCATCCTGGCGGTCGAACATCGGATTTGTTCCACCGACGACAAAAAAAAAAAATTAATCGATCAATGAGTCATACTGGGGAGATTGATAGCTGCCCACATAATCGTTTAGTCGCGGTGATAGTACACAGTTAGAAGCTGCTCTGTCTAAGGACGTGACAGGTGCGCACTAATTAATTTAGCGAGAGCCATCACCGAAGAAGCCGAGATACCGCCGGCGGATGCGATGCGGAGAACCCGAGGTCGGGACACGGACTAGCGGATCTTCGGTCAGCTCGGTGAACTGGCCGAACTTCCAGCTGAGCCGACAACCTCGTCTTCTTCGTTAACGCAGTATATAACGTGACTATACTTGGGAGTACATGAATCTATTTTTCCTGTGTTTCTGCAAAATTAAAATCACAAAAACTGTACAATGGCTTCCAGACTCGCAAAGCAGGCCGTAACTCTAGTCGGTGCGGGGACCCAAGGACGACGGCTGGCGTACATGGTAAACACGCCCACAACTCAATATCTTGCTGAATCACTCCGACTGACTAGTGCAATGCATGAACCAAGTGGTCTACACGTGGCCGGCCAGTCTATCTCGTAGATCAAAACAAGGACCAACTATCCCGCGCATGGAACGACATCCAATGCCTTCGCCGCAGCGACGAGCACGCGGCGATCAACAAGAATGTCGACAGATGGGGGTCGATCCACGCGACACCAGCAGAAAAAATGTCTAGTGCTCTACGGGATTCCTGGTTGGTGGTCGAGGTGCATATCTCCTTTGGTCACTCTCAACTCTCAAGGTATCAAGTTGCTTACATGGGTAGTATAGTGCGTCCCCGAGTCACTGCACTTGAAAAAATCCGTGATATCGCACATCGACGGAGCCGCTCACGCCGATACCATCGTCGCATCCAACTCGAGTAGTTACACGATAACCGAGATCCTGCAGGGCCTTGATCTAAAGCATCGAGATCGGTTCGTTAGTTTACACTCGTACTGGCCGCCGGAAACGCCGGGTAAGTTCAGCTCCAAGGCCGCACCGACGAAAAACATGGAAACTTAATTCCGACTCCTCTCTACAATCATGAAGCCATCGAGATCATGCCTAGTCCAGAGACCCGTCCGGACATTGTCTCCCGTTTAATGTCCGAGACCAAAGAGCATGGATTCGAGCCTTTCCATGTGCGGAAGACGTCCACGGGGTATATTTATAACCGGTATGCATCTCCGTCTTTTGCAGAATTACCAGACCGTCGGCTGATAAAATCAGGATATGGGCTGCGATCAAACGCGAAGCTCTGATGGTGGTCGAAGAGGGGGTCGCATCCCCGGAGGAGGTAGATGCCATCTACCGCAGCGTCCTCAAAACGCCCAAGGGCCCTTGCGAGCAGATGGATGTGGTGGGTTTGGACGTCGTGCTCGCTATCGAGAATCACTACGCCGAAGTCAGGTCAGGTTTGCCAGAGGGTCCACGGAAATTGCTGCAACGGATGATTGCAGAGGGGAAATTGGGTGTGAAGAATGGGCAGGGCTTCTACTCGTACAATGGGAACAATTGAATACGAATACTTTGAGGAATTGCGATGTCAAATTTCAAATCAACTGTCTTTATGGAGTACTTGGAATTGCTGAAATAATTATTGCTCGCACACTTCAATTTGGTAGACTATCCGTGCACACACGGCTGCACCAGAGTGCTCCCCGCGGTATTCTTGACCAACAAGCTCCCCTCGCTACTCAATGGATCTCGACTAATAGTGTCTAATGATGACTCATCCTGATCAATTCTTGGCCATTTTGGATAATCCCTAGAGAACGGAGAGCTCGTGCTCACCATCATGTACGCAAAAGATGTAGAAAAATTCAATTTTGCATACGGTCAGCATGCCTGGAAGCTGCCGATTGGGCATTTCAGAAAGAAACATCTAAGCGATAGGTAATTTGTAAATGCGGATCTTGATCTGTAGGGGTCCCAATGGGAAAGATCACCGTCTGGCATGGCGACGGCCGAGTCAGGGTTGAACAAGCTGCCTTCATTATTTAAAGGCTGGCATCACCATGCAATGCATCGTAGTAATCAAAGATCTTCAGTCGAGCTGTATGAGATTACAGTGAGTAGAAGACTTGAAAAACAAGTCGGCAATCATCAGGTAAGCTTGGCCATTCTCTTCACTTCAACTCAATGACGAGAACTATCCAATTCTTCACTCGCCGAAATGAAAGCCACCGGGTAGCTTAAGACTGGTGGCCATAAAGATTATTTTCAAGAGGTTCTGACGAGTCGGGATAAACATTTGTTTTATCTGGTCTTCCTGTTTGGCTTTTGCTAACGGCCGTATCGCATCACAGGCAAAGAGATGACGCTTTGCACCGAGCAGCATCAAACCGTGAAAGGTTCCATGGAGGAAATCGGGCTGTGCAGTCGGTCCGTTCGATACGGTGCCTGATTCAATGGTAACATGACCGAGCTAAGCCTTCCGCAACCCGCCGAATACATTGAATAGCAGCATCTCCGGTCAAGCACGTTGGTCACCCCGGATCTCACAGACGCTATTGATCATGCCGTATTTTCAGGATTTCAGATCTCCGTTCGCAGTTTAGAAGGTCCATAGTACCGGCATAAAGCGAGGCAGCTCAATATGAAGGCGCCCCAACGCTGCAAGGGACGGGTTGAAAGTTCGGCGATCGACCCTGGCGGCTGACGGAACGGTAAAATATCTAATTTCCGCGCCAATTGCCGATGCCAGACACTTTGCACTCCGTACCTTGTGGATGCTAAACTCGATGACGCAGAAGACGTGTAGAAACCTGCTAGAAGAATTGTGACCTGGCAATAGGATCGCGCTGCGCCTCGTAAAATCTAACCAATAATGGTTAGCCTCGCATATTTGCCAATCAGTTGCGATTTGATCGACAGAATTCAGTTACGGTTCATCCAATGAACAAGCTGAGATTTCACTTGGATTTGATTTTATTTTGCCGTTTAGAGTTAGTTTAATTCCTAATGAGGCGGTGCTCCCTGCTCACGTTCACTGCTTCGCGCTGAAGACCGCCAAGCTCCCCGTCAACGTCAGCAGGGTCGGATTTCATCCAAACTCCGCCTTCCTGCTGATTCACTCTACTCGTATTTCAATATAATATGATAGCCTGAGGCCACATCTGCCGATTTATCTTCAGTGTTTTCGCTACATACCCGTTGTGTAGTGTATTCGAGTGAAGCTCCCTTGCGCGATCTAAATTCCAACCGTCTTCCTGTTCATCATGGGGTACCTGGAGACGAGGAACACACGATGGTCAGTACCGCCTTTCATCTGATATACTATCATCCGATAAAGAATCAGACGCTGACCTCCACGCAGCTATGAAACTGTCTTTGGCGAGATTCGCTGCCGCTCACGCTGGCACGACTGGGGTCGATGGGTCGCTTTTGGTGTGATCGTGGGTGTTGCCATCCTGGCATTCTTCCTGATTGCGTGAGTATAACAGCCAATATTGGTGGCCGATAGATGGACTCGTGTTGACGGTGATCGCCAGATGCATTAATGCCCGCCGACGACGTCGTCGCGGCCTCACTCCATACTATGGCACGCAATGGATGGCACCACCACCACCTTATCAGGAGCAGCAGCCGCCGCCGCAATATCCTGGCTCTCCTCCAGCTCAGTCTCCTGGCTGGGGACAGCAGCAAGGATGGAATCAGCAACAGGAATGGGGCCAACAGCCAGGTTGGGGTCAGCCGCCGGTTGAGCTTCAGGAGCCGAATCGAACCCATCAACCGCACGGCAATAATGTCTATCCACCGCCCCCGGGACCTCCGCCGAATAAATACTGAAGTGATTTCGTTCTGCGGGCTGTATGGGATGAGCTTTAGATATATTGTTACAAAGCAGCTTGACGAGTCGTCTTGGTCTTCATGTTTGAAGGATATCCGGCGTTGACTGTCTTTTGATGTCTTGTCTCATGTACGAATTGGTCAGCATTGCATGTGGCGCATCTCATGGCTTCATGCGCCGTCTTAGATTAATACATACCAAGGAGCGATGAGTCTCTTTGCGATCTCTTGTAGTTCATGGGCGCATGTTGCCAGTATTGACGTTAACCAAATATGCATATATATATATATATATATGTGGATGGAGGATGAGAATGGACTAGTAAACCTGACTATATTGGATCGCTTCCTTGTAGATGCATCACCCCTTGCATATTGGCTAGAGGCGACACCGGCCGTATTTATGTTCTTCAAAGGTCAAAGCGGCCAGCGTCGACATAGTGGACAAGAGGTTACACAAGCATATTTGACAAGAACAGATACAAAAAAACACATGGATTCATTGAGCGCTAACGGCAAGATTGAAAGAATACCTCCTGCATATATCCATGGCAACTTGCAAGTTCCTATGCAGTGGAGTTGGTCAAGCGCAAATTGTCGGCCGTCGAGGACGATCGTGGGGAGTTTGTGCCTATGCACCAACCGGAGTTGCGAAAGTCGACGATCTCAATTTCGAATTTCGGCTGTTCGTGTCAACGGTCAATCATGTCATGCCAATTCTTCCTTAGACCCAGGAGTACACATTGCAGACGATACTAGCTTGAGTTTAAGCCCTCCTTTTAGGCTACATGATTTTTGCCCGACAATCAGAGTGCGATTGGCAATTGACTTGCCACTTTGAAGGTTGAGTTGAGTAAGCACCCGAGGGCTGTGCTTTCTTTTCTCCTCTCCTTCCAACCACCCACACTCTGCTATTTACTCGGCTCCATGGTCCCTGCATTCTTTCTGGGGTCCCTTTTTTTAACACTGTGGCAGTGACCCCCGATGCCCCTTCTTTCATTTCTGCCTGTGGCTTGAGGCACCCGTCATTCCTTTTCTTATTCTCCGAATTGTTCTAATTATTCTCTCGCTGCTCCGCGCATCTGCCGGTCGCTAAAAGCGCCGCTCTCAGCCACTCGTTCAGTCAACGCCGTCGCTTTCTCCGAAGGGATTTGTACACACTCTCTGACCCAGCTATTAAGTCCCTTTTAGTAAGAGGAGGAAAGAAGAAAGAAAGAAGATTGTAAACTACTGGTGTGTCATATTCGATGACCGATTGACTTGCCGTCGCACTCTTCGCACATCGGGATTGACATGCCTGTTGCCATGTCTCCCGTCGGTCTCGGAGGGGTTCTCTTCGCGCGCGACGTCGGCGACGTTGGCGCGGAGGTCGCGTCAGCACCCGAAACGTTCTCGAGCTGGGATAAATGTATGGAAAAAACGTATTGCAAGTATGTTGTGAATCGCGCGCACGGATATCCTTATCGCCGAACAAGACAGTTGACCGATCGCACAGATGGCCAGTGATTGCGGGTATTATTGTCGGATCCATCATTCTCCTGAGTCTTGCGGCGTGCTTGATCAGTTGTATCTGCTGTGGCTATCAATGCTGCCGAAGTTGCTGCGGTTGTTGCTATGATTGCTGCGACTGCTGCGTACCATCCCGCCATAAGAACTCTGGCGCCTCCAAGCATAGCCCTCCACCGGGACCCTACTACCAACAACCAGCACCGCCACCCCCGATGCAGTATGGAACAGCACCCGGGCCGAAAGCGCCTCCCGCATACCGCGGTGCGACGGTGGCGCAGTTTGACACTACACCCAAGCCCGTGAGCGAGGACTCGTTACCTGCCATGCCCACATGGGCCGATGCGCGCACGAGGAGGGTCGAGGATACCAGTCCCCCGCCGCAGGAAACCGTGGAAATGAACAACCTCGACCCGCGTCCCTCGGACGGGTATGGTCATGAGCATGGAGGCGCGGTGCCCGTCACTGGCCGGCAAGGTAGAGGCGGCTACACCGAGTTACCCGGTAATGGGCTGACTCCGCCAGCGAGTCCGCATGCTGCCTACAATATCAACGACGGACCGGCGCCGTACGACCAGCACGCAGGCCGGCCGAGCCCGCGTCGGTCGCCCGGCCCGCCATCGCCGTCATACGCCCCGATGCCTTCTCCTTCCTCGTACTACGGACCGCAGCGGTCCCCTGAACCCTACCGCGGCATGGAGAACCAGTCCCCGCCACAATCAGCGGGAGCGTCGCAACAACAGCGCGTTCCCAAATTCAATAGCCCTCGGGCCTACGAAACGCTACACTCGCCGTCGCGGTCGCCGACGACGAGCTCGCCACCGTATGATCTGCCGGCGCCGCAATCCGCGCAGCCGCAGTACGCCCCGCCGCAACACACCCCGCAGCAGTACGAGGCGTACTCGCCATACTCGCCGGCGGGGACGACGCTTGAACCGACACCGGAGGAGCCTGCTGACCGCCCTCCGAGTGTCTTGATGGCTGGGCGGCGACCAACACCGAATTCCGTTCGACATGTATAATTTCTTATAATTTCCTTTTCGGTTGTGAATACTTGCTTGTCCATGGTTTTGTTACGTTGATACGTCGGGATTGCGTCGGTGATTGCGGGTTGATGCAATTGATGACGGCTGAATTGGGTTCATTACTATTACTAGGATCGATACCTACTTTTTTTTTTTTCCCCCACAATACCAATTTGAATGTGCAAAAGAACAGACTCATTCAAACATCCTGACATGATACGCACTCCTCTTCCTAATCGCAGGCCCAAACCGATAAAACACCCACGGCAACGGCGCTAGTAACACCGCCAACCCACCCAGCAGCGTCATCGCCCACTGCACCCCCATGGCCGCGTAGAGTTTCTGCGCAAACAGCGGGAACACCGCGCCAAAGGTGGCGCGGAACACGGCGGTGGCCGCCAGCGCGCTGGCACCGTAGGGTCCGTAACAATCGGTGAGGTAGGAATTGATGCCGAGAAAGAGTGCGATAAGGCCGATGCCGAAGGGGACGCCCGAGGCAATGCTGGCGAGGTAGTGCGCGGGTGGTGCGGCGGTCCAGCCGAACCAGAAGAGGCTGAGGGGGATGAACCAGGAGAGGATGATGAGGTGAGGGAGGCGGGCTTCGGGGGGTGTTGCTGAGGATTTGCTGTCATCGTTGGGAGAGGGATGGCCTTGCTGTTGTTGCTTCTCGCGGAGTTTGATCACGTAGTAGGCGTGGATAGTGTTGACATACGGGGAGAGGATGGTTGCGATGGTCATGCCTAGGGCCATGCCGAGGAAGGAGAGGCCAGCGATCCCCGGTGACCAGCCGCGGGTGTCATGGTAGACAATGGGGTATGCGGTGAAATCGAGGTAGAGGATACCGTAGACGAAGGCCATGTAGAGGGAGAGGAGGAAGACGATGGGTTCGGTACAGAGCATCATCCATGGACGGGTGAGGTTTTCGATGAGGTAGTCGATCAGGGAGGGTGAGGAAGGGACTGGGGACATGACCGTATTCTGGTGTGTTGAGGAAGGGTTTGAAGCCATACGACGAGCCTTGTCACGGAGCAGCTTAGGTGCGTACGTTTCCGGCAGAAACAGGATCAGCAGGTAGACTGCTCCTCCGAAGATGAGGCTCGACCACCATGTCCATTGCATTGCGCTCCATGACGACGAGGCGTACTCGACGATGAACCCGCCGACGACCGGCGCCAACACGGGCGGGATGAAGCTACCGGCCGTGAAGATGGCCAGCGGCACGGACCGATGGGTCGGCGGCCACAGGTCTGTCACGGAGCCGCCGGCATTGGTCACCGTGGGTGCCCCGAAGAAGCCCACGAGGAAGCGGAAGATGCAAAGAGCAACGACGTTTGGGGACAGCGCACAGCCGACCGTGAAGGCCAGCACCAGGCCGAGTGTGACCCGGAAGACTTGCTTTCTCCCCCTGGTTATGGTTCTCTTTAGACTCATGGGTTACAAGTGATGTGCACCGGGATGGCCGGGGCTTACCACATCTCTGACATGGGAGCAAAGAGCAATGGCCCCGTCGCGAACCCTATCATGAACGTCGTCATTCCCAGCGTCGCCACGACCCGCGAGCAATTATATCCGTCCATGATGCTGGGAATTACGGCCGTGTAGATGCTCGAGGCATAGGCCAGGTTCGCGGGCATAATAGAGATGATCCATGTGTACAGGTCTGCAGTCAATTGAGCACTCTGCTGGTAAGAATCACTACGCAGAACATACGCTTGCGTACATGACCCCATTGTCGCGGGTCCTCTTCTCTATCCAGTCTCACTTCTGGTGTTGCAGGTGCTTCTTGGGAGCGTCCTGGATGGTCGTCCGCGTCCTGAACATTCAAAATCGCCGACATTCCCGATGTTCAGCACGCCTCTGACCAAATACAATGGCATTTTGGACATTATTAAATATGCAGAAAGATGACTCACGGCCCATGATTTCAGCTGAACTCTACGGTGTAGGATTGGGGTCAATTGATTGTTGGAAAATGATGTGATTGTCTTTCTAGAATCGGTAGGTTGAGTTCGGGGTCAATGCCGGTGGGGCCTTCTGTCGCTCTTCTCTCCGGAGTCCTGCTCGAAATCCGCGGGAAAACCTTAAGAAACTCGACCACTCTACGACAGTTAGAGGAGTCGAGACCTGGCAGGATGCAAGGATCTGCGGTGTAAAGTTTTCAATCAGAGTACTCCGTACAAAATCCCCGAACAAGCCATGTATTGTACAGCATACCATCGTCGACAAACATTATCAAGGACAACACATTAAGCGCCATCGCTGGCAATCACTGCAGCTCCCGACTGCATGGTCTTGAAGGAATCATTAGGATGGAAACAAGAGATATCAACCGGCCACCTGAGCCCGTATATGCTGAATCAATCAACAAAATTTGGTGAAACTGACCGATCATGGAGATTTTCGTCCGAAGTCTGTCGTCACCGGTTCGCTCGCGCAATTAGCCAGTGCAGCACTGCATCCAAGTTGGTCTCTTCCTTAGCGCTGATCCCGTAGCAGCTGACCTCGCGGCCAGTGATCGCCGTCAGATCCATTTCTTCGATCAGCTCGTCCACTGACAGCTTGTCGGGCAGGTCGGACTTGTTGCCTAGCACGAGCAATGGAATGCCGTCTAGACTGGGCTTGCGTAGCAACTCGTGCAACTCTTCCGTCGCTACCGGCAAAGCGTTTTTGTCCGCGGCATCGACAACATACCTGCATGCGGTCAGCGCATTATCTTCAAGCTTGATGTCACTCTGGGCTGTCCGACACTATCGCATTGACCCCCCGGCAGTATCGTTCCCACATAGGTCGAAATCGCGGTTGGCCTCCGAGATCCCAGCTAGCTAGCTCGTCAGTCTCAGCGCTGGGTTGATTGCATTATGGAAGTGGCTCACCACTTGAGTGTCACATGGCCTTTTTGCACCTTTTTCGTATTAAACCCAATAGTTGGTATCGAACTGGCCGGATATCAGTGTCATTGTCGCCGCCGGTATGCATCATGGCTCCAACATACTCCACCGTGAATTCCCCTCCCTGCCAGTCCCGTCAGTCTTTTTCGTTTGACATTCGCATTGGTGCCTGCTTACCGCTAGCACCCGTAACAACGATGACTTGCCCGCATTCTGCAACCCAATTATTGTGACATCCATCTCCGTCGCCCTGAAGTTGCGTCAGTCCCTTTAATGCCGATATCTTATTCCCTCAGCGACCTACCAGAACATGCGCAACAACCAGTCGTAAATGGTCCGAAAGATGCCGGCCATTATTGCGGACATGTGAATGAAAGCAGCTTCGTGTATTGCGGTAAGATACACAGATTGACGTAGCCACGAATGAGCCCAATGATTCACAAACTCGTTGAATTATGATTAAAATGGATTTTTCTGTCAATTATTTTCAGTCTCAATCCTTTTGCCTCCGTCTGCCAGCAGAACCGTGTTGAGATAACACGAAGGAGCAATTGTATAAATATTGGTACTTGCGGAGCAGCGGGGGAATGACGAGTTTCTGGTAGACGCTCGAGGCGCCGCAACGGCGGTCTAGGGGCCAATCTTTGTTGCTGGTCCTCCACAGATCGCCGCACTTTTTGGCGGAACGAACGATTAAACGAACGATTTCAGACAGAAACGTTTTTGGAGTCGGCCCTATTTTATCGTTCAAGTCGGAACGACGATCAAATAATGAATTATAAAAAAAAAAATAGGTACGGCACAACAGGCAGTGTGGGAACTTTCGAGCGGTTTTGAGCTAAGCGCTTTGACGACAATCGCGACACTCGATTCAGTTCCCTCTCGTCGTCGCGTATAGAATTACCTTCAAGGAGCTGACTCTGACGTTCCTAGCCACAAAAATGAAGGAGCAAAGCGCTCTTTTGTTGGACAGCAGCTTCAGGACTATATATAATAAGGGGGAATCCTGGCGGTTACAACCGGACGGCCCTATCCGGCGTGCTCGATGATGAACACATGACCTTCGAGATGCGCCCACGCGGAGAAGGCCCTTGTCTGCGACGTAACCGGGGGTTGGGGCCGCGGTTCGAGATTCAGACTGGTAGTGAAGCTTGGCTGTGGAAGGTGGTGTACTCTGGAGAAATCCGAAACTACGCCTCCGCAGCGATGGTTGTGGTGTGGTTGCGTTGTAGAAGTCGCGCGGCAAGGGATACCCTCTTGATTACACGAAGCTGCCAGATGGCTGTTAGATAGTGTAGATCGACGGGACGAACTGCTGGGATCTGAACACAAGACTGAACCGGCGGCGGTTCATGATGCACGACCCATGCTCGTGCTCGGCTAGGCCGAGACTCTATCTTTGCGCTAAGTTAAATTAGGAAGTACTGGAGAAATAGGCTTAGGTAAGCGGCATTTCAATTTATCATCACGTGATGATAAGATCTAGAAAATTTCCCCGTCTCAAAGCAAGGTACAATTTCTCGCCCATGTCGAAAGACCGCGGCGATTGAACCGCGTTGCCGGGAAATGCTCTGCTAAAACCTTAATTGGGACAGTTAGTTGGGCAATAGATAGCCCAATTCAATAAATCGCCACTATGGCACCGTCCGCAACAAACACCGAATGGACCGTCGGATTCGATGTCCTCCGACGTGAAAAGCTCTTCCGCAATCCTCCCAAAGATCGAACCGCCTGGCCAAGCTTGGAGGAAGCGATTCGGCCGCATGTTGACTCCTTCAATGCGCTGTTTGGCGAGAGCAAGATCATTGAACATGCTCTCCACGACATCGGTACCAAGACCTTCCTAGATGGGGAAAATGAGACCCCAGAGCAAAGGCGAATACGCAAGGCGGAGGGTCGTTTGCCGCCGCAGCGAAATCGCCTGAACGTGCGCATTCGGGAAGTCTTCTTGGAAAAGGCTATGCTCCCGCAGACAAACAAATTTAGCGTGCGCAATCGTGAAATCTACCCGTCCGAGTGTCGAGAACGGCATGTCACCTACCGAGGACGACTCCGAGTTAGGTTAGAGTGGCAGGTTAACAATGGAGAGTGGAAGGAATCTATTCGGGAACTTGGCCAGGCTCCATTGATGCTCCGAGTATGTCCTTTACTGTTGTATTAACGTTGTGATGCTGACCGGCACGCTGCTAGACCAACAGATGCCACCTTGAGAATCTCACCCCACAGCAATTGGTGGACCACAAGGAGGAGGCCGAAGAGCTGGGAGGATATTTTATCGTCAACGGAAATGAAAAGCTCATCCGAATGCTGATCATGCCCAAGCGCAACTACCCGATGGCCATTGTCCGTTCGTCATTCGCCAGACGCGGGAAGGGATACACCAAGTACGGTGTCCAAATACGCTCCGTCAGACCTGATCAGACATCCCAGACCAATGTTCTGCACTATCTCAGCGATGGGAACATCATATTTCGGTTCTCATGGCGGAAGAACGAATACTTGGTGCCGGTCATGATGATTCTCAAGGCTCTGGTAGAAACTAATGACCGGGAAATCTTCGAAGGCATCGTTGGTGGCGTGTCATCAAAGGGTCTCAAGAACACCTTCGTGACGGACCGAGTAGAACTCTTGTTGCGCACATACAAGGGCTATAACCTCCATGGTCGATCAGAGACAAGGGCATTCCTGGGTTCCAAGTTCCGCCCATCCTTGGATTGCCCGGCGGACATGTCGAATGAAGATGTCGGGACGGAGTTTCTCCGTAAGATCGTGCTGCCGCACCTGGGCAATCAGAATGTCACCCCGGCACAGGATCACGACAAGTTCAAGCTGATCCTGTTCATGATCCGAAAGCTCTACGCTTTGGTTGCGGGCGACTGTGCGCCAGACAATCCAGATGCTGTCTCGAACCAGGAGGTCCTCCTAGGCGGGTTTCTCTACGGCATGATTCTCAAGGAGCGACTAGAGGAATGGCTGCGATCGTTTGGACCGCTTTGTCGGGAATGGGGGAGAAATGGCGGCAAGTTCACCGATCCAGCATTCGAAAAGGACTTTTTGGCCAAAATCGTCAAACGGTCCAATGAAAACATTGGGGGTGCTCTAGAATACTTTTTGTCGACCGGCAACCTCGTCAGTCCGACAGGTCTTGATTTGCAGCAAACGGCCGGTTTCACCGTCGTTGCTGAGAAGATCAATTTTTATCGATTCATCAGTCACTTCCGGATGATCCATCGAGGCAGCTTCTTCGCACAGTTGAAGACCACGGCAGTGCGAAAGTTGCTGCCAGAAAGCTGGGGCTTCCTATGCCCAGTCCACACACCTGATGGTGCTCCTTGTGGTTTGTTGAATCATCTGGCCCACAAGTGTCTGATTGCAACGAGTGATCTGGACGTTTCGCATCTTCCACGAGTGCTGGCGCAGCTGGGGGTGCACTCAGAAGCGTCAGCTGCAATCGACGAGAGCGTTGTCGTCCAATTAAACGGACGGATCATTGGATACTGTAGTCCTAAACAAGCGAAGTTGATTGCGGATACCCTGCGCTTCTGGAAAGTCGAAGGCTCGCACAATATTCCCCGATCGCTTGAGATCGGTTACGTTCCCAATTCCCACGGCGGTCAGTACCCAGGCATCTACATGTTCTCGCACCCGGCTCGGATGTATCGTCCGGTCAAGTACCTTCCCTTGGATAAGCTGGACTACGTCGGGCCGTTTGAGCAACCGTTTATGGAGATTGCCTGCCTACCGGAAGACGTTGTAGCAGGTGTTACGACGCATATTGAGTTTACTCCCACAAACATCCTGTCCATCCTGGCCAACATGACGCCATTCTCGGACAACAACCAGTCGCCGCGAAACATGTATCAGTGCCAGATGAGCAAACAGACGATGGGTACTCCAGGTACGGCGATCGCCTACCGGACGGACAACAAGCTGTACCGACTCCAGACGGGACAGACACCGATTGTGCGGCCACCTCTGTACAACACGTATGGACTGGACAATTATCCGAATGGAACCAATGCAATTGTTGCTATTATTTCCTACACAGGCTACGATATGGATGATGCCATGATCATCAACAAATCGTCACACGAGCGCGGATTCGGGTACGGAACAATCTACAAGACCAAGTTATACACATTGGATGAGAAAGAGTCGCGACGCAGCAAGTCCAAGCGCGAAATCACAAAGCTCTTTGGTTTCGCGCCTGGAACGGAGATCAGACCAGAGTGGCGCAATACACTCGACGAGGACGGTCTGCCTCACATTGGCGCCAAAATCAAGGAGGGTAGCCTCGTTGCCGCCTGGCACACTGTTCGATACGACCCGGCCAGCGATTCGTACGTCAACGTTGACGGGCAGACACACTTTCTTAAGTACAAGGACCAGGAGGAGGGATATATTGACAGCGTCCGGCTCGTTGGGGCTGAGACCGGCACGGAACCGTTACAAGCTATCAGCGTCAAGTTCCGCGTACCGCGGAAGCCCATCATCGGTGACAAGTTCTCCTCACGACATGGACAAAAGGGTGTCTGCTCGCAGCTGTGGCCGGCAGTTGACATGCCGTTTTCCGAGAGCGGTATCCAGCCAGACCTGATCATCAACCCGCACGCGTTCCCGTCTCGTAAGTCATCCAAAACAAACCCAAAATGGCATGGCTAACATTGTGTCCAGGAATGACAATCGCACAAATCATCGAGTCCATGGCCGGCAAAGCCGGCGCCCTCCACGGCATCCCCCAGGACTCAACTCCCTTCCAATTCACCGAAGACTACACCGCGGCGGACTACTTTGGCGAGCAGCTCCGTAAGGCTGGCTACAACTACCACGGCAACGAGCCGATGTATAGCGGAATCACGGGGCGGGAGTTTGCGGCGGACATCTTCATTGGCGTTGTCCACTACCAGCGTCTGCGGCACATGGTCAACGACAAGTTCCAGGTGCGTACCACGGGTCCCGTCAACGCCATCACGGGCCAGCCCGTCAAGGGCCGTTCCAAGGGCGGTGGCATTCGTGTCGGTGAAATGGAGCGCGACTCGTTGCTCGCCCACGGCGCGGCGCATCTCCTGCAGGACCGTCTCATGAACTGCTCCGACGCGCAGCGCGCATGGATCTGCCGTGACTGTGGCTCGTTCCTCCCGACACAGGTCACAATATCCTCTCTTTATGCTTCCTCCTCCACAAGGTCGAGTGGCAACCCCGGTGCTCTTGCGGCTGCTGCAAAGGCCCTCCCGAATCAGACGTCTGCCACAGCGGCACCCAGTGGAATTGGTGCCCTGGGTGGTGTTAACGGCATCGTCCGCTGCCGACGCTGTGCCCGGGAGGCGGTCTTCGATGACTCGCGTGCCGACGTCTGGGAAGATGGACATGGGAAACGGTTCGTTGGTGGCGACAATGTCACTATGGTCGCGGTGCCGGGTGTGTTGAGGTATCTGGATGTTGAGTTGGCGGCGATGGGCATTCGAATGAGGTTCAAGGTGGACAATTGATCAAGTGGCGTCGTGGATGATTAATATGTTCTGTTCAGCATGGCCCTTTGTCTGTGTTTTGGATGAGTTTGCTTGTTGCATAGGTATAGTTTAGGAGTACATAGCATGAGACAGCTTTCTAGTATAGTTTACCCTCGACTTATGAACTGATGGTATGAGTGTCGAATCATCATTCCAATTCAAACCATCGTCTAATAGGGTAATTATCATCATTGCAAAAGAAGTTAATTTGATTACACCTCCGCGGTGACATTCGTAAACTCGCCCTTCTCAAGCTTCGTCTTCCAGAAGATCGGATCCGTATCGTCGAACCCATGATGAACCCACCCTTCTTCCATGACATGGTAGATGTTGATGTAACCACCAGAGTAAGCGTCACGGTGCGTGGCGGCAAGGATACTGCGGCGGGCGAGCTGCAGCGCCTCTTCGGTTGTGAGGTCGTAGCGGTACTCGGCGTCGAGGACGCCGTAGGCAAAGGTCTGGCCCGAGCCGACACAGAAGAGGTTCCCGGAGAGACGGGTTCCTTCGGAGTCGATGTAGTAGAGAGCCGGTCCTTCTTGGGGGGTCACCTAAATCACTCCGTTAGCTCATGCACTGTTTCGGGAAGGGAAGATATACACACCCCTGCCAGCATCGTGCCCATGCCCAAACCCATGTTCTTGTAAGCAAACGTCAGATTGGCCAGGATCTTCGACGCGGCCGCAACGGTGATCCGTCGCTTATTGCGCAGTTCTAAAACCAAGTCAGCAATCAAAAACAATCCCCCAATAACATGACCCAAGGATTCCCACCATGAAGAGCGCATTGTTCGGAAAGATACCGCAGCCAGTATTGGCAGTCCTACAAACATGCTCATTAAGCTTCCTTATTCGGGACTTCCAGTCAATGCACACTTACAGCAGCAGTCCCGGCCATAGTGCCCAACAAACCCGGCACCGGACCTTTCACTTTCTCCACGTCCAGGTTCAACTGCGACACAGGAATGACCTTCTTGACAGTCTGGCTAGCAATCCATGACCCTGCCGTGGCGCGCGAATCCGTCGCGACGATCTATACGCACCCCTTATTAGCAATGTTGACCTCCGTAGGAGACAAGTACAAGGCATACAATCCCATGCTGAAATCGAAACGCAAGCGTCGTCGTTCCGTGAACGAGCTTGATCGGCGCACTGGCGTTTGAATGGTCGTCGGTCAGGGCTCGGAGGAAAGAGGAGGGCTGTGTATATACTCCTCGTCAGTAATCTAGCCATCGTTTCACACACAGAAAAGAGCGAGTATCACTCACGTTCTCCAGCGGCGGAAGATCGAACTTCAAAGACAGCGGAGGTGTGCACTCTGTGTACTCTCGCTGGGATTCCTCCGGGAACGCCTCATTTTCAAGCGATGGACGAGCGTATCGAGCGACTATTGTGTCCATTCTGCAAATCTAACAATCGGATCTTCGAGAAATAATGGTACAATGTGAAAAGGAAACGGGTTGAATTGATAAGAGCTCCTCAACTCGTAAGCTCCAAGCTCGCGTCACAGCTGGCGGCCTAGGTCACGTGATTCAATGGCGGCCCTGGTCAATAATGGAGTTTGCATAGCGGAAAGTTTTTGGTTCATCGCAGGATGATTCGCAAGAGAACTGCATTCAATTCATACTATTACATACAATGCAGGTCGTAATCGCATATTCTGTCAATTACTGATTATACTCCTCGGTCCCCTCGGCTTCTCCATTCCGGGTGTTCTGTTCCGCTTCTTCTCTGCCTTCAGTTCGACCCGACGCTTCTCCCTCCCTCTTGTCAGGAGCAGTGTCCCTGGGCATCACAGTTGTGTCTACGCCGGTAGTGTTTGTCGATACCGGCTCGTATGACGGCTCCCACACGCGCAGGTCGGCTTCCGCGTCGTTCAAAACCCCACGGGCTTCAGCTGCACTCTCGTACTCTTGCCTGGAGTCTCCCGGCACCACTGGCGTGTCATCCAAGATGTTCAACAGCCGGCGAGCATGTTTGGCTAAGATTGCTTGCTTTTCAGCTCGCTCGATGACAGCCGCCAAGTGAATGTCAAAGGCTTCCTTGAATTTTTGACGAGTCTGCACTTTGTTAGTTAGGATAGAGGATCAGAAATGTCGGAGAATACTCACCACATTGGTCAACTGTGCTTCAGCAACCAAGGTCTGAGCCTCGGCCCGCACTAGCTCTTGTTCCAAGGTCTCGATCTTTGGGTTAGTCGAATCCCTGTATTTGAGTCGCTGGATCTCATCCGCAATCTTGTTTCGATGGTCGCGCGAGGGCTGCACGGAACCCTCTGTGTTGCGAATCTGCTTCAGCACTGTGCGCGCATCCTCCAGATTTTGGGCAAAGATGTCTTCCTGCTCGCCCATCTCGGCTAACAACACTCCCAGTTTGTCAGAAATATCCGAAATGCCCTCGTCGCCCGTAGATTCGCCCCATTCCGATAGCTGGGATGCGACCGAAACCCTCTCGCGGGCGGCAGATTCGTACGCCCCGATGATGAGGTTCTCATTTTTTATGATTTTGAACAATTTCTTGCTCAACTCCGGCTGCTGGAATCCACGCAACGTGGTCATAGTGAATCGATGGCGAGTGGTGCCACGATCTGCCCGGCCATTGTGCCGGGGCCTAATGGAAAGAGTGTTCCTAGAAAATCAGCTTTCATAGATGGGAGTATTGGGCGAGCTCACATCATTTGTTTGTACTGATGTGCAGGGTACTGTTCGAATTTGATAAGGATGGTCAAGACAAGGTATTAGCAGGGTTGTCCTTTCCGCCAGTTCCGTTTCTTTTGAGTCAGCCACGTGACTATATCGAGTTTCGTCTCTCTCAAAGATGCTACGAATCACAGTCTCATAATGCGAATATTCCGTGTCGTTTTCTCTCTCCCAGGGCTTCTCGACCCTCTCGCGAAGCAGATGCTGACTTTGTTGAGCTGCCACTGGAGTGACGTCATGGCTACATGCTCGTCCGTTGCTTCTTGGAACGCTAAACCGTATACGGAAACTGCAGACTCGGATGCGTACTTGGAGTCGCCTGCATCCACGAGCCATATACGAGAATGCGTTGATGAATCGGACATGGGTTAGATTCAAAACATGGATTGCAAGAGATTGAGAAATCGGACTGAAAGGAATGATCAAGCCGAAATGAAATACACTCAGAGACGAACATAAAAAATGCTCCCGTGACCGGGGTATCCTGACTCGAGGAAATCACATGAGAACCAAGCACAACGTCGACACAGGAACAGCAGAATGAAATACCGAAACGAGCAACTAGGACAAAGCCAAAAGAGATGACAAATGAGCGACCACAAATTCCAGTTCAGTAGCCCCTACACTCAGCATATCTCGGCCACCGTTCCTCAATGTACCGGGGCAGCCACGCGACCCGCGAAGCATCATCCGAGTCGTAGCAAATGCTGCGGCGGCGGGAGGAGCAACGCTCGACGGGGATGATCTCCCACGACGACCTGCGCCTGATCCATCTTCTGACGACGGTGACGGAGCGCGTACGACGCGGGGGTGGGCACGGAGGAGGCGGCGGTGGATAGCATGAGCGACAACGACAGACGACTTCGCAGTCGCAGCAACAGTCCGGCTGGGGAGATAGAGAGCGGTAGGTGCGCCGGGTGCGACGGACGACGCGGATCGATTCGATCCCGTCGTCCTCGCAGAGGAGGTAACACATCGCGCTTCCCAGTTGCTCAGTCGATGGATGTGGTAAGTTTCAGAAGAAGAAGAAGAAAAAAAAAGAGAAGAAATTGGTTGTTGTTCCCTTTTCCCATGCAGGATGTCATGGGATAGATATAGTCAGGACCAACTAGTCAGCAAGATCGAAGAACGCAGAGAGAGAAAGAGAAGAAACTGGCTGATCATGGTCATCTATGTGAAGTGTGTGCGCCTATATGACCTCTACCTTCAATTCTAGCACCTTTAACAATAACCGTTCGTATCTGTGGCAAGCAATTGAACAAAGCCACAGCACGAGTTAACCATCATACTGTGGGTGTTAATGATGTCCTAGTCACTGCTGAAATCTACCTCGTGGATTGAATGCTACTGTTTGCTCTCTTCTGAGAACAAAATGACCTGCTAGTCTGATCATGTGCAACTAGGGCTTGAACACCTGTGGCTGTGTCTCTCTCCTGTTGTGGAAAGACGTGAGATCCAGGCTTTTTCGAAAGGGCGGCTAGAATAAGATGCGGCTACGGGGCTTCCGGCTGTGGATTCCCGCGGAATCTGCATGGTTCATGCAGAGCCATTAAGCTTTGTCCAAAATATGGGAGCCGCTGATGAGATGGAAGAGGTTGGCAATATCATCAGGCTGTAGGACCAGTACTTGTCTGGCTGCCATTTCAACTTAGGAACCATGATAAAGTATTACCCTAGTACCTGATCACTCGGCGAGATTATCCAGATCTTCTGATTATCTCACCGGATCAGGTACCGTTCTCATCGGCTTTAGGTGTTGCTATCCAGAGGACTCCATATGATTCATCTATATGAGTGACAATCTCACGTGCCTGCTGATCGTGACTGGCAGCTAACCCTAACCCTAGGCGTGCTACGAGGTCAAGGCGGCGGTTAATTTCCTTCTAGCACTTTCTGCATGCAGTAAACACTTTACTGGATGACATGCTTTGATTATTACTGGTTGGTTCGTAGATTTAATATACTTCGGGAGCTTATCTGAACGCAAGTGGCCATCACATGCAGGAACCCATGTCACCTTTCATGCGATCAACATGTGGCGCAGACTTGGCTAACCCTAATCCAGCATCAGTCAGTACGGAATACATCAACCTCAATTCAAGGCAGACCATACCTCGAGCGCCTTGTGTTATGAAACTCATCACGACTTATTCCTGCAAATCAAAATTACAACCAGGGAATCGTTGACGATGGCGATGGCATGCATGGAAAGTACTAGAGAGTGTCGAGCAGCTCAGAGCACATATCTGAAAGCAGGCCCATAATTTTCCTCCGCCACTGGCTGCCCCTTGCCATTTTGCTGCTCTTCCTTCGGCCCATACTTTTTATCGAGTTGGCGGTTTTCCCAGACCAGCAACGTCCGGAGACTCAGTGCCAAGAATGCTACGAAAAACATGAATGCGGCGCAGATCGCCTGGCCCTTGACATATCGTGGTCCGTCACTATCTGGGAAAATGTTCGTACCCAGGAATGGACCGCATTGGCCGACGAGGTTAAGAATGACTGTGGCCATTCCGCGGCGAGTATCGGAGCCTTGATTGTCTAGAGGAACGGAAGTCAGAATAGATCGATCACGGGGTCACAGTAGGCAGCACTTACTCAACACCCAAGGGAGAATGTTCGCGATTGCCGGGAAGACTCCACAGGAAGCGAGAAAGGCGCCAAAATACCGCACACCAACGGGTTTGCAGGCCGCAAGCAGAACGTAGCCAATGGCGCCGGTCGTAGCTAGGCCAGCAACCATGAATCCGCGCTGTCCAAACCGATCCGCAATGTAGGTCGTCGCAACCGTCACAAGAAATGAGGCAAAGTAGGGTGGTGCGGACAACCCTTGGGCATTGATGGCGGTGAAGCCCATGTCCCTGAGAATTGTGGGAAGAAACACGGGCAGAGACGAGTAGCTGACGTTGCAGCTGAAATACATGAGCTATTCCGACAGTCAGTGCTTGAATATTTTTGCACGCTGGAGCTGCTATGGGCGTACCGCAGTGAACCATGCTTTGGCGTCCAACAGGGTCAACCCAATATCTTTCCAGACGATCCTATTATTCCTCTTTTCCTCGCCGGAGCGTCGCAGACCACGCTGCCTGGCGACTTCTCGCTCCTCTTCGGTAAGGAATTTGGCATCCACTGGCGAGTCTGGCAGGAAAAACCATGCCAGCACAGCCGCAACGATTGACGGTAGACCCTCAACGAGGAACAACAGCCGCCAGCTGGCCAGTTTCGGATGACCAGACGTGATTCCATATGCGAGCGCTCCGGCAAAAGTGCTCGCCAACGGAGCAGCAGAGACGAACAAGCCGCATCGCAAGCCTAGCTCATGACGACGATAGAAGAACGAGAGCAGGTAGGGGATGCCAGGGCCAAATCCAGCCTCGAACGCACCGAGCAAGAATCGCAGCGCCATCATGCCGCTCCAGTTCTGAGCAGCGGCCATGCAAGTTGATACGAGACCCCTGGCAAAGTATGTTAGCAATGGGATCCTTGATGGGGTGGCTGAGCTCTGAGAGTTGATACCAGCCAAACACAGTGATGGCGGCCCATTGATGTGGCTTCATGGCCTTCCACATCAGAGCCTGGAACTCGAACAGGGTGTAGGATATGTAGAATATTGTCAGGAGCCAGGCATAGCTATGAGAATTGAGGTTGAGGTCCGTCTCCATTCCGGCGATTTTCGCATTTCTACCAAAAGTTAGGATACAGATCCGCACGCAGCAATGAAACAAGGTGAATACCCGATGTTGCTCCGATCCAAGAACGACAGTAGGACTTATCGCCGCCATCGTTAGTTCAGAAACAGTCAGAACTCTACCAGCATGATTGAACGTACAGAGAAATGCCGTGAGAGTGGGTATGCGTAGGTCCAGCTTCCTCACTACCCGCTTCTCAATCTCCGGATCAATGGTAGTGACCACAGAGGCCACCGCGGCCGTCTTTTCTTTGTCTTCATACGGCGCGGGTGGCGCCTCTGTCGCCGGTTGGGTATTGATCTCGCCGCGATCCTCCATTGTGCTTCGGCTATGGCGTTGGTCAACAGGGGTAAGGTGTGCACGTCTCTAAACACCAAGCAAGGGAGGTTTCAAGGTCCGAACTGAAGATGTCAGCCCCGAGGCTATGATGGATTTAAGCTTCCCCGCATACGTTCCTCGATTTCATATGCCGATCAACTATAATGAAAGCCAAGTCCAACGGCGCACAAAGAGTAGGTCAAGACTTTATATTAGGCCCTTTCGCACTCCCGGGCTCTCAGTTCCCCTGCTGCGTTCCCCGGACATATTACGGGAGTACACATGTTTAAAATTGTCTATAATTAGTGGCAAAATAGCCAGGTCGTTGGTGATACAAGACGTTGTTTTGGTTTTTAAATGTCCTCCATGAGTCGATCAGCCTCGGCGTCATCTCCGACCCCTACTACCGAAGACGGTACTTCGTAAATCAGCATGAAAGTCCATGTTGAGTAATTGCTAGGTAGATCATATTGTGCTTCTCATTGCGGAGGTGTGGACGGGCCATCAAAGATATTTAAATAAATGAAGGCGATGCCCAATCAGTGGCGGATAACCAACTTGGAGCATATGGAATACACAACACGGAGAAACACTCGGGCATTGCACCAATCTCCATGGTACTATGTACTCAGTTGGCCACAAGGATCGGCAGACCGGATATGTATTCATTAATACCAGTTCTTGAATGAGCAGTTAATTAAGATCAGTGAATTGTCTATGCCGAAAAGCTTGTATCCGTCGCGGCTGGATCGCAGCATATTGCGCAGCTGTATCCACAACGCGGACGGCGTGCAATTTTATTGTGGTCGCGGAGTTCTGCACTGTTTTGTCTCTAGACCATCGGAGGCAGTTGGGCTGGCTCGGAGCTGGTCCGATTAGGTAAGCACCACTAGTTAACTAGTTACACCTCAGGCAGAAACTTCACTAGTGGCTCCAATGGCGTCCCCGATTCCGCTCAACTTTTCGGCTTCCGCTTTGGTGTAGGTACAAGGAGCTGTTGATCGCGTCGCGTTTGGAGAAAAGCTCTGCGTCTTCAGCGCATTGTACCCGCTCCCACGCCGTCTTGATTTCGACTTTTGCGACTACGGCCTGTGATTCTGCGACGCTGATCACAGAGGATCATTACATCAGGACGGCATCATGAATGACCCTGCTTCTGGGATACCTCCCCAACTGGTGTGTATTTGAGTCGTGCCATATTTATTGCTGGCAGTTTTGCGCGCAAGGCTAACTGGAAGTCTCTAGCTACCACATCTGCACCTCGTTTCACGAGCGCGCTATCCCACCGTCCATGCGCTGCCCACCGAGACCGTCGTTGAATATCTGCTGTCCGCGCCCAAGGTCGTTCGGGAACTCCAGCCGGTGCACTGGACTTTTCTGGACGGGCCGCAGGACGGAACTTGCTTGCTGACATGGCAGCCTCTGAACCACCTCGGCACCACGTTTGCCAGTGATGGCTACGTCTGGGCCGATGTCGAGCAAGTATTTACGTTCGAAGTCAGAGGCTATGTATGTGATCTCGCTCGCGCGCGCCGGGAAAAGTTGGTTGATGTTGGCTAACCAAGGCATTCCGATTCTAGACCGTTGAAATGTCGCTTCAAAGAAGCGGCTATCATCCACCGAATGAGACCGTCGCTACTCACTCGCGCCGTCGCTATCGCCTCTTGCCCCCCAAAGTTCCCAATCCCAATCTTCCCCCAGTTGATCCTTCTCTCTACATTGTGCACTACTCGCGCGCCGCTCAGAATGACCACATACCCGCCCAGCGGATTCCTATCACCCCCGCCATTCAAACGGTTCTTGCACAGAGGCGGATGCTACAAGGCCAGGCGCAATTAGTACGAAAAGATTTCATGCTTCATGATCGTAACAACTGGCCCTCTATTCCGTTCCCACCGCAGATGGGACCGCAAGGCTTTGCACAACCCCAGCCATTCTACGGAAATGCCATGCCTGGTCGCCCCGGCCAGCCTCCTGTTTATTATCCTCCTCACCAGCCTGCCGGGCAGCCTGCAAAAGCTGGTCGCGGTCATCGCCCCTCGGTGGCTGCTGCCACTGCTGATTTTGCTCTTGAGGATGAGGAAGTGTCAACAGGGGACATGCTGGACCATCTCACTCCGCGTGAGATTAGCAAGATGCGGTATCAACAGCATCATGAATGGATGGAGGAGATTTTTGCATCTCCTTTTCGGATCAATCAGATCATCCCCGTGGATCTCGGTTTGGGGAGAAAAGGCGAGTTGGAGGAGTTAACTGCCGGATTTTTCGATGCTCCGGTTGCGCCCGGCCACACAAAGGATGACAAGAATGAGCCTCGCCAGCCACCCAAGATTGAGCCAGCCAAGGCAGAGGAGTTTGCAGACCGGGTAGCGAAGAAAGTGTCGGACATGACTGCTGAAATAGAGAAGATGAAAAAGCGACATGCCAGGCGCATGAACAAAATTTCGCGACTAACCATCTTGAAGAATGCAGAGCTCCGCTTGCGCGACGCGGCAGCAGATCCAAACAGCAAGGGACCTGAAATTTGGAGATTGGAGGGACGCATTGATACTTCTCCCCCTGAGGAGGAAGGCCCGCGGGATGACTTCTCGCTGCGGCCGGCGCAATACAAGGTGGACGATGTGGTCAAAGAGCTTCAGCAGTCCTACGGGCGCAATATCGCATTGGAGCCGAACATTTCTTGTGTTGAGAAAGGCGGACTCCTTGAGCGCATTGAACCGGAAACAGATGCACTCATGGATACAAGTCTACTCGATCAATTTGTCGCCTCGACGACGCCCACACCTGGGCACGGTACGTCCGGTGCGGGCGCCACTGGCACTGGCCTTGGAGATGGTGACACAGAGATGGGCGGAACATCGAACCTGCCTGCTCCGGCGCAGACGACCCAGGGTGAGACGGGGGGTGACTGGGTAATGGTCAACGATGGGACGAACAACAACGCTCAGGCCAGCGATAAGCCTGCCGCTGAGACCACAGATAACAATGCTACGGGCCTGGAGACGAGCAACTTTGATGATGCGACGAATTTCACCAACATGGACTCAGCGGGTGATGCCCTGGCCGCATACGAGGCGCAGAATGACGGCCTGGATATACCCGAGCTCGAAAACTCGGCGTTTGGCGATGCGTTCCATGCACCGGACCACCATGACGTGCCAGCACACCATCATGAAGAGGACGAGATATCGTGAGCTGTACCTTTTTAGAAGTAACTAACTAGACTCGGCTATTCACGTTTTGTTCTGTATTGTACTTTACACGGCCTTTGACGATCTGACCTTGGACTTTTTGGAGCTTGGACTGGCATGGGGATCTTTGTTTCATGAATGATACCTGATCCTTCTTTTTGGTTCGATGATTTGTCCCCGGGGTATTCGCATCATCGCAGTCGCTTCCGAGTAGTTCCAACTGGTTGTCAAGATCCCAATTGTCGTCCAGCCTGTCTCCGGATCGACCTAGCTTCGCCCATCTTTGGTTCCGTGCTCCCGACGGCCGAACTTTGGCCGACTCGGATGGCTTTAAAGAAGAGCCGCGATTCCTCAGGAAACTCTAGCTTTACTTGTTCTGCGGCTTAACCAAGCTTCGAACATGGATGACTCACGACCCATCATGCGCCGAGCTTATGTGGAAGATGCCAAGACTTACTTCTCCATTAATAATCTGATTGACCAATCATATTACGTGCGATTGGATGATCGGCCAGATTTGGCTAACCAATTGGCGTCACTTGGGACTGGAGCCCTACGTTTGGATCCTGCACCGTAATTACAGCGTAAGCGAGTTACCAAACCTTGGGATCGGTCGGTGCGCTCTTGGTGACGAGTCTAGCTTCGCCGTTCTCTCCGAGGCAGCCTATCAAAATCGATTCGGGGTCTCAAAGTCACGAACGCTAACGTTAAACGGTAACCGAGGCTTTGGTAGGATTCGGCAGGGGTGTGGATTTGCAGTATGCACAAACAAAAAGGTCCGCAAGCTCAGGTCGAACTGAGGTAAGCGAGCATGTGCTTTCCTTTGTAGTTTGTTACCCTGTCCAGAGGAATTTAATTTACGCATTTCGTTGTGACATAACCTTAGCTAGCATGACCTAAGTTCGCCCCATTCCAGAGCCCTTTTTTGTCCCGTCTGACTGGACTTCTCAAAACACCAGAAGCCACAACAGGGCGCCGTCACCTGTGGCCAGTGCACAACCACAGCTGACTTGGGCTTGATCCACATGCCACGCGCTGGCCCAAACGTCCCATAGACCCCCATCGCACTAAAAACCCTTAGCTTGGTCAATGGTTCGCCCTGTTGGTGACTTGGTCGATCCCTGCGTAACTCAAAACAGTCAATTCCTATTTCTGACAGCCTGACTTGCAGGTGCGTGCCCTCTTCGGGGTCTCGGGAATCGTGGGGGTATGTTTGAAGTGCATTGCCTAGTTTCTGCGAATCCATCCAGTCGGGAATACGGATTTGCGGTCTTGATGCTCCATTCCGTGCCGTCCTGGCATGTTCGGAGGACGTTGGCCCGTGGCTAAAATGGCGTCGTTGGCGTCATTGTTGAGCATAACTAGGCTAAACCGGCTCGATCATTGCTGGCCAGGTAGTGTTTCGATTTGAAATTGAGGAATGT
>NW_027192369.1:163828-216795 GCF_041956635.1 Thermomyces lanuginosus | reverse complement strand
AGAATGTCTCCGCCCGGGTTGTCCGTCAATACCCGCAGATACAGGTATCGAATACAGTTTCAATACATCGCCTCGGTCCCATTTTGATGTCGGCCTTTGGGAGGGTCCCCAGTTGTTGATCGACTAATCGAGCCCGTTTTCTAAGCTTCTAGTGAACCTTAGGGACCCTTAACAGCATTAACGAACACTAATCATTTGGAGATTTTCGTTGGCAGTCATCTTCTTTTTTCGCATGATCATCACCTCAGCTTCGCAACACTCATCCATCAACGGTTCATTGATCTCGCTTTGTTGGGTTCATTAGTTTCTGCTGCTCGGCCTCGACCGTCTTGCCACGGCAACATCGGCAAACTGCGTTTTCTGGATAGGACCAACGTGGCTTATCGGCGACCGCATTCATCCAGCCATTTCAAGACTGACAGATGAGCCTGTGATCTTCCTGTGGTCTTTTTCTTCACCCTGTGCGGACATTGCGACAGCTGGCTGCCATGTCTGCGTACCACAGCGATACCGACAACGAATCGATCTTCAGTGCCCGCACCGCCTCCACCGCCCCGACGGAATGGAGTGCTACCGAGAGCGATAGGGAGTCTGATGCTGCGTCGGTGTTAAGCAGCATGTGCGTTTGGGTCCGGAATCGGGAGGGACGGAGCTAACCATCATCGCAGATTTGAGCAGTCGACATACTCCATTTCGTCTAGTGTTCTCAATTATCATTATGAGGTGGGTGTTGAGCCATGTGTGGTGTTTGGCGGGGCGTAAGCTTATCACATTTCCAGAACGGTCGTCGGTATCATGCCTACCATGAAGGCAAATACATAATGGTATGAGCCGGTTTACCTGGTCGATTCCTACGACTCTAACATTGGCTCTAGCCGAATGATGAACACGAGCAGAACAAACTGCTGCTGGTATGTGGGTTGTATCGTTCTTCCGTCGATCTACTTTAACGTCAATCAGGTCCATCTGGTACATGAATTGGCCTTTGATGGCAAGCTGTGTTTGGCGCCCATCAATCCGAATCCCCGGAACGTTTTGGACATCGGTACAGGTCGAGGAGATTGGGCCATTGACTTTGCAGAGTACGTGTTTGCCAGGATGGCTATTCGGAAGCCATCGTTATTAACTCTTGCAGGCGGTACCCGGAGTGCAAAGTCATTGGTACCGACCTGAGCCCTATTCAGCCACTATGGTAAGACTCGTTTCCTCCATCCTAACCCTCCACAGCACACTAATATGCAGCAGGGTCCCACCGAACGTCCATTTCGAGGTCGACGACGCCGAAGACGACTGGGTATTCAGCGACCGATTCGACCTGATTCACACCCGCACACTATGTGGCGGCATAAAGGATTGGCCCCGTTTCCACAGGCAGGCTTACGATTTCTTGGTACCCGGCGGCTGGTTCGAAATGCAAGAGAACGAGGCTTGGTTCCAGCGCGAGGACGGCACCCTTCCGCCATGGTCAAAGCTGTTCCTGGAGAAGTTGGATGAGGCTAGCATCCGTAGTGGGAGGCGACTGAACGTTGCCCACGAGCAGAAGCAGCACATGATTAATGCGGGATTCATTAATGTGCAGGATGTCGTTTTCAAGGTGAGTTCCGGAGTAGAACCCTAATATGAGGACTCATTGCTAATGCGACAATATATAGATGCCTCTAGCCCCATGGCCCGATGATCCGAAAATGAGAGAGATCGGCCGAATCCGTGGCATGGCCATGAACCAGGGTGTTGAGGGTTACAGCCTTGCCCTCTACACGCGGTATCTGGGCTGGAGTGCCGATGAGTTGCGAGTCCTGCTAGCCAAGGTGCGCTCAGAGTTTAACGACCTAAACAACCGCATGTATATCGCCGTGTATGTGCTCTCCCTCTCAATTGATGTATCACTGTGCATCGCTAATGGGTCCGCAGACATGTGGTCTTTGGGCAGAAACCGCCGGTTGACAATTAACGAGCTACGAATGTCCATATATGCTTATCATTGAAAGGAATTTTTGGTGCGGCTCTTTCGGAAGGAGTTTAGCTTCTTCATACGGAGTACATTTGTTCACGAAATGTTGTCTTTTTACGCATCCTTCTGTCGATGTCTTGGTATTCTTCCCCTCTATCTTGTAGAATCCATTACCATAACCATATGGACTTTTCATAGCATGGACTGCGCACATTTATCTAATCTAATTGCATGAATTCATGAGAGTCAGACACAATGCCATGATTCCGATCATCTGCAGGAGGATTGGGGAAATTCCCGCTCAGGATACGTAAGATAAGGGCCGTCCCTCCTGGCCCGATTAGGTACCCGTCTTGAAGTCTTCCCGTCTTCTCGTAGGCCGGGGCAGCCGGGACTAGAGAGCCGACCAACGCTAAAGCGAACCCACTACCCCTCCTCTTCCAAGATTCTGCGCGGGACGACGGCTGTAATTCCTGTATGTAATCATTCCGTACAGCACTTGTACTGCATCTGAGTCAGTTGGACAAGGTGATTTAAGTAAAAAGCCATGACTCGGGAATAGCCACGGAAATTGAATCTAGTACGGGAGGACGCCCCGCGATAAGAACTAAACACATGGCCCATGGCCGCATGTAATTCCTCACCTCGCCATCTCCGCCGAACTTCGTACATGTAACTTACATTTCTTTTTGCCGCAGCCGGCCTTAATATTCCGCTAACGAATCCATACTCGATCCGTTGCAACGGGACATTCCCTTGCAGTTTTGTTGATTAACTGTTTAGCGATATTTTTTTCATTTGTTCGTATATAGTCAGATCTAGTGGTTGGGGTTCGATTTTGCTCTGTTCCTTGGCTAATAGGTAAGCTGTGTGACCCTGGCCAATGAAGCCGTAAACATGGCGATGAAGGCGAGACAAACCTGTTGCAAGACTCGATTGATTGACTGGCATGAGCAGGTCCTTTACTTTCCTGCCTGGTTGCAGTATTTGTAACAAAGTGGGAGAGGAGAGTGTACCCTCCTTTTCCTACCGTGTTACATACCGTTGAACGCGGGAAGTGGGTGCACATTATCACACTGTGACTTCAGTGCAGAAAGAACCTCAATCTCGACCTCGCGCAGAGCGAAGACGCAATCAAGAGAGAAATTTCAACGAAGTACTTCCAGGATTTGATCCAGCATGGCGTCACTCTCCTCTCAAGCCGCCGACATCGCTGCGGCAGTACAGAAACTGGAGACATCGCCAGACCAGGTCAGCCGTGCTGAACGGCTACGCCTGATCCAGTCGCTGGAGAAGTTGAAATTGGAACTCAAAGATCCGAAAGAGGCCATCTTTGATCATTTGACAAATGTATGAATTGCCAATGAGCCAGCGACAAGGGGTGTTGGAGGGTGATTTTTCGCTAATCAATGTGGTTTGGCTTGGATGAGTTTAGTTTGTGGCCTTGGCCAATTTGCGTGCCTTGCTTGAGTTGAAGGTGCCCGAGTCAATTCCTTTGGAGGGTAGCATTTCGGCGCGAGACCTGGCTGGCAAGGTTGGCGCTGACGAAGCATTGATTGGTATGTTTGCGCAGTTCACTGGATCCCGTTTTTGTGCATGGTGCTGATGAGCCCAAGTTCGCTTGATGCGCATCCTCACCGTGACGGGTATTTTCGACTTGGTTGGTCCGGATGAGTATGCACATACCAAATTCTCCAAGGCATACATCGAGGGCCACGAAGTAGACTTTTTGAAGCTCTGGTACGTCAAATTCTGGCATGGAAGCCTCAATAGCTGATTTTCATGTACTAGCTGCGATGAAATCTTCGTCAACACGACGCGGCTGCCGGAATACTTCCGCGCCACCTCGGCGCGTGACACAACCAGCATGACGGACAACCCGTACACCTGGGGCAATGGTCAGGTCGGCAAGACCTTTTTCGAGATCATCTCGCAGGAACCGCGTCGTATCCAGCAGTTCAATATCGCTATGAGCACGCAGGATTTCACGCTGCCAGTCCTTGGCATGTATCCGTTTGGGGAAGAATTAGCCAACGCGAGTGACCTCGAAAACCGCGCCCTGATCGTCGACATTGGTGGGGGTCGAGGACACTCCCTCATCCAGATTAGGGAGCGCTGGCCCGACCTCAAGGGTCGAATGATCCTTCAGGATCGGCCGGTGGTATTGGACTCCATTGGCGAACTGCCGGGGATTGAGAAGATGGCACATGACTTTTTTACCGAGCAGCCGGTGAAACGTGAGTTTTTTTTTTTTTTTTTTTTTTTTTTTTTCATTTTGCATTTTGCCTCAGGATGAAGGTTCTGACGAGGGAATTAGATGCCCACGCATATTACATTCGTCGCTGTCTGCATAATTGGACAGACGCACACTGCGTGCAGATCCTCAAATCCATTGTTCCAGCCATGGCTCCGGACTCTCGCGTTTTGATCGGGGAAATGGTGGTCCCCGAATACGGCAGCGAACGGCCCGGCGGAGTCGAGGACATGGCCCCGTACTGGATGGACCACAACATGTTTGCATTTGGCGGACGCGAGCGCACCAAGTCTGACTGGGAGAAGCTTGTTGCCGAAGCCGGTTTGAAGTTGCACAAGATTTGGCCTAGCGAGGCGTCGAGCCAGGCGGTTCTGGAGGTAAGGTTGGCATAATTGTCCTGTGAACCGTAATATCTTGAGATTTGGACTTGTCTCTCCGTTGGTATGTTTGGCTTTGATCCGGTGGCAGTAGTTATAATTTGCCAGATTCTGGAAGTCGTGCAAACGAAATGCATCATCTTCGCTTCAACAGCCTCGGTCGAACAGGGGAGAACTATCCAGCTCGGTGATTGAGCCCTAATTTCACCGGATCCTGTACTAGTAATTCATTCTTGCGTCGTTTAGGCTGATGACATTCGCACGTACCATCATGTTTAACCTGATGGTCTAATTGAGACATTCCGTAAGTTGTTTATTTTGATGGGTTCACCAACAACATCGGCCTGGTCAATGACAGCCCTAACCCTAACTCACTTGGTTCGAGTCGACCAAATACCTCGACGAAACGACGACAAAGGCCCATGTCGAACCCAGCTCACCAACAGAAGGACAGCATGCATTCTTATGGCTCAACACAGACCTTTTTGAACGAAAATAGAGATACATACCTGGTAGAATGAAGCATTCCACATTCCACGGGTCACGCCAAGCCAGGATTTCAATCTCCATCTGATACCTTGGTCATATCCGCTACCCAAACACCAGCCAACGAGCAGCAATCAGATAGTGGCCCGAATTTAATAGATTTTAAGAGTATGTGCGGAGTGCGAAGTAAGCGGTATGATCAGTCTATTTCTTGGGCCATTCTTGTACATCCGTCGCCCTCGCCAAACTGACTGCACTGCACATTTGGTCTCTCGGTTTGCGGTCGAATTCACAGACGACCTTCTGTATCGGATCACATCCAATCCGGCCAACTACCACTACCTCCGTCCTTGGACGTGTGAACATGTGGCATATGACTACGGACTGTACGAATTGCATCACCTACTCCAGAGGGACGAGTATAGTCTCTCGGACTTTCAGTCTGCCCGATTATGGTTATGAGTGGGAGGGCGATGCCAGGCCGTCAAATCCACTCATTGCCGAGGAGCGGGCCTACGATCAAGCGTCCCTCGCCCGGGAGGCCGACAGGCAAGTGCAAAACTTATCTCCGTCCCAGAAGGCGGCTTACGACCGCATTATGGACGCTCTTGAGGCCGATTCCCAGTCGGCGTTCTTTTTCCTCAACGGGCCTGGGGGGACGGGGAAGACTTATCTATACAATACCCTTTGCAATCGCTTGCGAGGAGAAGGGAAAATTGTCCTCTGCGTGGCGTCAACTGGAATCGCGTGGACTCTTCTTCCTGGCGGCCGCACGGTTCACAAACGGTTCGAGGTGCCCATCGCCGTCAGTGAAAATTCCGGTTGCAACATATCACGTCAGTCCCAACTCACCGAACTCATTCGACGGGCTGATGTGTTGATCTGGGACGAACCCCCCCATGTCGCACGTCCACGCCCTGAATGCCCTCGACCGTTCTCTCCGCGATATCAACGGTGGGCTTCCCACTATCTTTGGGGGGTGATTTCCAACAAACGCTCCCTGTCATCCCGTTCGGTTCCCGCCAAGACATTGTCGATGCGACCATGCACAACGCGGCCATCTGGCAGCATGTACAAGTGCCATCACTCACGGAAAACATGCGCCTCTGCGACAGCATTCCTGACAATAGAAGTTCGCCGAATGGCTTGGCCGGCTCTCAATCGATCCCTCTTGCCATCCTTTCGCGAGACTCCCTGATGTGATCTACAGCACCTCGAATTTCGAGGAATTCGCAACACGTGTTACCCGAACATGCTCTGAGAGTACAAGAATTGCACATAATTCGGAAACGTGCCATCGTCAGTCCGTTCAACGAAACTGTTCGGGAGTTAGTGATTACTCTCAATCAACAATTAGCAGCATCGGTCACCGTCAGTTGCGACTTGGACTGCCCGGTGTAGCTCCGGAAACGGTCATGACGTTCGTCCTCACTTACCGGAATGAAGAGGGCACTTCCTTCTAACGTGGCGCCATGATGCATGCCGCGGCGCAACTGATAGTCATATGCCAAGCAGAGGGGCTCTGTCAATGGTCGTCGCGGCGCACTTTCTTCGACCCCAACCGGGTAACCCCCAAGACGAGGACTATGATACCTATGCCGTGCCCATGGCGTTGGTAGGCAACGTCATTGCCATCCCTCGTTCCATATAAATTTCGATGTCAATATTTCCATGCAAGAAAGCAGTGACCACATCAATTTGGTGAAGAAACCAATGCTTCAGAATACCAACGATGGCTTTTGATGTGTTCTGCGCTGGAGGAAAGATCTGTCGGATGTTCTGTTCCTCGACGAATGAGGTCCATCGAGGCTTTGCCAGCCATGTTGCTTTCGTCCAAACTCATGGACTGATTTTTACTCCCAGAATATCTTGAGCCGTTGTGACGGTGCCTTGAGTTTGCCTGAACCGAGTGTGTGATATGTATTGCCGCCGATGCTAATACTTGCCGCAGCTCCAGTTGGCACGACAATTTCCATCTCACAATCCAAAACGTCATGGAAAAACAGAACGATAGTGACGAATTAGTTCTTGTTCATGCTCTCCGCAGGAATTGGGCCCTGACGACGATCCTACCGATGCTATTGTTTTTGGAGATGGCCCTTCTTATCAGCAAAACTTCACTCCAGGCTTCTACGTTCGGCCGAAGGCCCGGTGGGTTCATCAGATAAAATGCCGTTCAAAGTCACAAACCCTCATTTTCCCATTGTCTACGAGACGACAAGGAATATCCGATGAGAGCTCCCTCAATCTCTGTGAGCTCTAGACGAAATTGTCTTCATACCAGCCTCATGTTAGACCTTCGTCAATTGAAAGGTCTGTGACATGAGAAGAAACACGCCGCAAAGAAGGGGGGGTCAACCCTATCTCAATTCTGTCGTAAAGGCATCTGGAGATGGCCGTGCAGGTAAACGGCATTACATCTTACTCTACCGGACGATTCCGAAACAGTCCAAAAGGACGAAAAAACAGATTTATAGCAACTCTTCATAGTAGTAATGCTCCTGACTATGTAGTTCGGGATGCACACCACGAGTAGCACATTTGGACAGCTCAACATGACGGGCAAGGATTCTAGGGAAGATGAAAAGAGAAAAGAGGTTCGGGGGGCGGGCGCTTTTTTATCTTCGCCTAAGCTAAGAATGCCTGAGAGTGGGTCATGCATAGACCTATAGGCTGCCGTTTTAGCGCCTCATTGGACTATGGACATGGTGTCACTGTGTCAGGGCACACCCCCAGGTACAGCACCCCTCATAGCCGCAACCTGCCACCTAGTGACTTGTTGCACGAGCGGGCAACACTCAAAATAAACTAGTAATTCTATATGGGAGCGCAGTGCATCGCCATGGCTGCGCTGACACGAAATGGAGACAATCTGCATGCAGTTGTAGACATGGGCAGGTAGGCTAGTTCAGTCTCTTGGAGCACCATCGCAAGTCAACTCCCACGCTAACACCACCAGCAATGGCATCCGATTTTCAATATCGGACCTGTCTGAGCCAACTGCGCGACTCCTGCCGGCAATTTTCCATGATCGCGCTGGCATCTCGCTGTATGATGCACAGTTCAGTGGCGGTGGTAGTGAGCGTGGTCCGATTTCGTCTACAGTGATCGATCAAGTAATTGCCAGATTTGCTCGCTTCAAAAACACATGCGAGGATTTTGGTGTTCCCCCTCAGAACATCCATGTGCTTGCCACAGAAGCTACAAGAACAGCACCGAACTCGGAAGAGTTCCGCAGCCGGATCAGGGACAGCATCGGGTGGGAAACGCAATTATTGTCCAAAGAAGATGAAGGGCGAATTGGCGCTCTTGGAGTTGCAAGTAGTTCCACGGCCATTTCTGGCCTGGTTATGGACCTCGGCGGAGGGAGTACGCAACTTACATGGATGATTGCGCGCAATGGGCAGGTATTGACCAGTCCCGTTGGGTCCGTCAGTCTACCGTACGGAGCTGCTGCCTTGACTCAGCGGTTACAGGCTGCACGAGCCGAAGGCAGGAAAATGGAGAAGAAACTTAAAGAGGAAATGAGAAACAACTTCAAAGAGGCTCTTGAGAGATTGGAAATTCCCTCGGAGCTGGAAGAGAATGCAAAGACACGGGGAGGGTTTGACCTCTATCTCTGCGGTGGAGGGTTCCGCGGATGGGGTTATCTTTTGATGAGCAAGTCTAGGGTGAATCCATATCCAATCCCCATCATCAACGGGTTTCGTGTGAGTCGAGACGACTTTTACAATTCAGATCAAGTGGTGAAGACGGCGTCAGAATCAAGCGCGAAGATCTTCCGTGTTTCCAAGCGGAGAGCATCTCAGGTCCCCGCGGTTGCTTTTCTCGTTGACACTCTCGCAGAGACTCTTCCGTCGATTAAATCAATACAGTTCTGCCAAGGAGGAGTCCGGGAAGGCTTTCTGTTCGACAAACTGGAGCCAGAGATTCGGGCACAAGATCCATTGCTTGTTGCAACTGCACCATACACGCCACCATCTGCTGATGCTCTTTTCGACTTGATTCAACAAAGTCTCCCAGGACAGTCGTCACCTATTCTATCAAGAATGATCCCATCCTCGCTCACGCAAAGTCTCCTCAAAGCTGTCATCAACTTGTCATTTGTCCATTCAAATATCCCAAAAGATACCCGTCCTGCAGCCGCGCTCTCTAGCACCACAACTGGTATCTTGGCGTCTGCTAACTGCATATCTCACCTTGACCGGGCGCTGATATCGCTCATACTCTCAGAACGCTGGCCTGGAGATCTTGCGCCGGCAGAGGAGTCCCAGAAAGATCGCCTGCGGCAGTTCGTATCTATTGAAGAGGCATGGTGGTGCCAGTACCTCGGCCGAATCCTTACTCTGGTGGGAGACATTTATCCTGCAGGCAGAGTACCCGAAGACCGATGGCGAGTAAGGTTTAAGACGGCCTGGAAGGAGATCTTCAAGAAGAAGCAGGGAACAACTGATGCTCTACACTTGACAGTTCTGGTCAACAGTGATACGGACCAAGCCGTCGTCGACTCCATCCAGGAGAGTATTGATAGAATCGAGAAAGGTGGGAAAAGGAAGAATTGGATGAAGGCGAAAGAGCGCCTAAACCTCAGTCGCAGTGCAGAGGATTACGGCGTTTGTGTTGAGGTTGAAGTTCAGGAAGCGCGCGGATGATGACGAAAGATCAAAGATCCGATGGGTGAGATTAGGTTTTCGGTTTCCTTCGCCGGCATCATTCGCTCTTCCACATTCACAAAATCATCTTGCATGTGCCGTGGGCTCCAATGTGAGGATGCGGACATTGCTGAGAATGGTGACTCCGCCCGTCTCAGCGTTCACAACTCGGCGATACGTCTCCTTTTTCGAAACTCATCGGACGGAGCCACTTCCGCCGCCCGAAATTCTCGAAGGTTTCTTTCGATATACTTCCGGACGATGGCTCTATGATGAAGATAGACGTATGAAAAAGCGGTATCTAAAGTTCAATGTTCAGGGTCTCCTAGATGCAGTTTCGGAGGCCTTGCAGTCTCGATGCGTGGGAATTACCAAGCTCCCCGAAGGTCAATACAACAAAGTCTTCTTGATGCAGATGGAGAATGGCACCGAGATCCTTGTCCGGATGCCCAATCCGAACGCTGGCCATCCGAGAGCAATTGTTGCCAGCGAAGTCGCGACATTGGACTTTGTACGTACGACACATGCATGCGGATGGGGACCCTTGTTGATCTGTGCCGTAGCTTCGGAACTCACTGAAACTCCCGGTTCCCGAAGTCAAAGGCTGGAGCTGGTGTATTCCTGCAAGGGATCAAGTTGGATCAGATTACATCCTGATGAAGAAGGTCCCCGGCCAGCAGTTGACCAAAGTGTGGCCGACCATGTCCGAGGCCCAACGCTTCGAGCTAGTCAAGGAAATCGTGAATGTTGAGGCAAGGCTCCTAGCTGGTAACCCTTTAAATTACGGCAGCTTATATTATCGTGGCGATACATCCGCACCTCTGGCTGCCATGGATCCGGCACTGCCAGAAGCTGAAGCTTCCAAGTTTGTCATCGGGCCCATCGCTGACCGGGCGTTTTGGATGGAGGGAAGACATGAGCTCAACCTTGACCGCGGGCCATGTGCGTTCCCTGATGCTGTAACCGGTTGGATGGCCGACTGACATCAATCGCTAGGGAAAACGGCTCTGAATTTTATGAGGGCCGTAGCTAATCGTGAGATCTCCTGCATACGTGCGTCAACATCAAGTGACACAAGTGATGATGGATCGTGGCTTCCTGGTCGGGCTCATGCATGCCCGGAGCGACATATTGGCCTCCTACAGCAGTTCCTGACGGTTCTTCCGTATATTCTACCCTCCCGAGATGCCAGCTGTCCCGCTCTCCTGCACAATGACCTCCATTCTGACAATATCTTTGTCGACAAGAATGATCCCTCCAAGCTCACGGGTATCATCGACTGGCAGGCGGCGTATATAGCGCCGTTGTTCTTACAGGCTCGAATTCCAGCCGTCTTCGACTACGACTATGCTTATCCCTGGGGAGGTGACCAGCCCAAACTACCCGAGGATTTCCACAAGCTGCCGCTGCCGATGCGGAAAGAAGCGATCCAGCAGTTGGAACGTCAACGATTGAAGAAGCAATATGAACTCACTACACGAAATCTCAACCCACGGTTGGCCAGAGCCATGGACGAGATTGAAGTCCGGGACGATCCTACCTCGTCTATCTTCCACGTCGTCGGCAATATATCCATCAACGGCCCAATCGCGCTGCAGGAGCTCTTGATCCAGATCTACGAGAAATGGGATCTCATTGCCGCGAGGCGCCGAATCCGCGTGCCTTGTCCGTTAACGTTCACCGAGGAAGAAATTCGCCAAGCCCGGCAGACGGCAAAAGAGTGGACGGACGCGTACAATGAGTTTGAAACGCTGCGTTCCGAGCTGTTGGGCAAGGACGGCTGGGTCTCGCACGAGAATTTTGAGGAGGCCCGGCGCCGATTCGAAGCGCAGCGGGGCCAGCTGGAGGATCGGTGGAAGAGATTGGTTGATGTCACCCGGGCGCTTTGACAGTCGGGTCCTCCACTTGGCACAACTTTCGATATCGGAGTCCTTGATCGAGGTGGAGATGGCATTGTATCAAGTACCAGTACTGAAATGGAGTCGGTATGGCAGGCCTACGTTCTCTGATTGTACACTCGGCGATGACCGCCGAGTCATTGATGGGCTCTGACGTCAGTCCAATATAGTCTCGACCGTCTAGGGCGCACACATGGAGGGCACACAGTAGCCAATCTGCCAATCTGTAGCATCAAATTCCTCCATAAGCGAAATCTTCGGCTTAATTGCCGGGTTTATCGTCCAATTGACCACTGTCTGTGCGATATCGCTCAAAATTGATGGCTTTTCTTCGGTGACGCGATCCGATGTGGGCTGGATAAATACCCCGCTCTGTCTGCTCCTTTCCTTCTGCCTTTCTTTTCTTCTCCAGTACTTCCTTCAGCATCTCAACGTCTTCGAAAACTCATCTTCGCTTTTCAATTCCTCTGATTGAACGCTGAACGCTGCTTATTGTAAACCCTCCCTTCGTCTGGACAGAACCTGTGCTAACCCTTACCATCCTCGCAGGCAGTTTGTGAACCCCACGATGTAATTCACTCCGTCCTTGGCCCCCTCCCGCTGGGAGGTGGGAAGGCATGGCCATTATCTTTCGCTTAGCACTCAGCAAGGTATATATCAGATCAATCAGGTAAAGTCTGTGGCATGAACCGGTGCTCGTTCCCATCCCATTGGTGCCCCTCGACGGGGAATCCACCCTGTTGAACATCTCCGCAGCAGGAGATTCCTCGTCCGCCAATCTGGGCTCTGGGTCCGGGCTGAAATCATACGGTCACAACTTGATCTGGATAATACCAGCGAAAGGATCATGCCTTCTCCCCCTCCCCTGAGCACGCAATGGGTTTTATGGTTTGCTGACCGGGCACAGAACATCTACCAATTTCATCATCACAATGTCTCCTCCAGTGGCTATCTACGAGACTGCTTCCATCGCCCCGACGGAGCTCAAGGGGAAGACGGCCCCTGCCCCTGCTGCCGTCGAAGGCCAGGGCAACCAGACCAAGCTCTTGGAGCAGTTTGCCGGCAAGTGGGACAGCTTCAAGTTTGCTCCTATCCGCGAGAGCCAGGTCTCCCGCGCCATGACCCGCCGTTACTTCCATGATTTGGATAAGTACGCGGAGAGTGACATTGTCATCATTGGCGCGGGCTCCTGCGGCCTGAGCACCGCCTACGTGCTGGGCAAGGCTCGTCCGGATCTCAAGATTGCCATCATCGAGGCCAACGTGGCTCCTGGTATGTATCTCGAATGCAATGGCAGACGCAACCTTGTTGCTGACACCCTTGGCAGGAGGTGGCGCCTGGCTTGGTGGCCAGCTCTTCTCCGCCATGGTCATGCGAAAGCCCGCCAACGTTTTCCTCGACGACCTCGGCGTCCCGTACGAGGAGGACGAATCCAACCCAAATTACGTTGTGGTCAAGCACGCGGCATTGTTCACCTCGACGCTGCTGTCCAAGGTTTTGTCGTTCCCCAACATCAAGCTTTTCAACGCTACCAGCGTTGAGGATCTTATCACGCGCCCCGGTGAGAATGGCGCGAAGGATGCCCGCATCGCCGGCGTGGTGACCAACTGGACGTTGGTCAGCCTCCACCACGATGACCAGTCGTGCATGGACCCGAACACCATCAATGCTCCGCTCGTCATCAGCACGACGGGCCACGACGGTCCCTTCGGCGCGTTCTCGGCTAAGCGCCTTGTGTCTATGACTGCCATCGAAAAGCTTGGCGGCATGCGCGGTCTCGACATGAACTCTGCCGAGGATGCCATCGTCAAGAACACCCGTGAGGTGACCAAGGGTCTCATTATCGGCGGTATGGAGCTGTCCGAGATCGACGGCTTCAACCGCATGGGCCCGACCTTTGGAGCTATGGTTCTCAGCGGTCTGAAGGCTGCAGAGGAGGCTCTGAAAGTAATTGACGAGCGCAAGCGCGAGTGTGCTGAGTGAAGATGGGTGATTTTGTTCAAGGACCAATGTCTATGGAGTAGGAATTAAGATGAAATGAAAGCTTTTCTTGACGCAAAATTATTATGTACAAGAAACAGTTAAGGCCGTATTATCGATGCATCCTGGACATGAAACTCCGACAATAGAAACCGCAAACAGCTAGGCATTGGACTGTAGCGACTTGAGGCCCTCTGTAGCCAACCTCTTCGCATTCCGAATCTCCCACTGAAATTCCTTCAGCGCACGTATCTCCCAGGACATAAACAGCCCGCCGACAAGGCCATCCAGGACGCCAGCGGCGAAATTCAACGTGCTCACGACCAACAAGATGAACGCCGCGTAGATCGCATCCGCCGTCCACCAGACGCCGACGAAGCAGCCAATGGACACGAATATCGACGCAACAAAGTGTACCAGGCGCCACCGCCGCTGCGAGCGCTCGCGCCGCATGTACGTTTCCGTCATGGCGAGAATCTCGTCGTAAGTTTCCGGCGTAAGGGCCGAGCTTGGTGCGGTAGTTGGATGGAGTAAGTGCGATGGCTGGACGGTGAAGTTGTGGTCATCTGGGTTATTGGGGGGTTCGGGGGATCGACGTTCCGGCTCTGCTTTGTTATCCGCAGATGATAGTGTTTCGTTAGAGGAGGAGGAAAGAGGGCGGCGGCTGATGACCGCCTCCACGGCGAAGTGATCGCTGAGCGAGCAGTGGAGGGTGGGATGTCGCTGCATCATGGTCACCTCGGCGGAGTCGATGGACCATTTCGGCGCCGGGAAGGACGGCGGGTACCCACCGTCGCCAACGAAGATGTAGTCGAGGCGCTTGCCCTTGGGGTCCGGCTGGTTGCCGTCGACGAGGATGTTCTCGCCGCGAGCGAGCCGGCGTTGCTGGGCCTTGGGCCAGCGCCAGGTGTTGAAGGGGCCGTCGCTGGCAGCGCCGTTCTCACGGATGTTGAACTCGGCGGTGGGAATAGGTTTGCCGCGCGCCTGTTCTGCGGGTGACTCGGCGGGCCCGATGGCAGAGTCGGGGTGGAGATGTAGCCAAACATCGCGGACGGGTGCGTGCGCTGTGATCAGCCGGTGCGCAAAGGACATGGGTAGCATGTTGAAGTCGCCCATGCAGATGACCAAGTGACCGCGCTCTGCGGCCTTGCGCATCAGCTTGGCGATCTCCCATGCCTGCGCGGTCCGGTGGCAGAGGTATGAATCATGCGGCTCCTTCTCATACGGCGCGTGCAGATGCGTGCAAAATACCTCGGCGATGTCCTCGTTCCGGGGGCCCATGCGAATCCGTGCACATGCCACGCCCTTTCCTACGTACCAATCCCCCCGCCAGAAAGCCGTCGGCCGCCCGTTGAGCGGGTAGGCGAACATGCTGCTCTCTTCGATCGGCCATTTGGACAGAATCACCAGCCCGGCGCCAAATGCCCCGCTGTGGTAGAATTTACCATAGGGAAGAATGTGCTGCGTCTGCTTGCGGATGCTCTCGTAGTCTTCTTGCGTCCAACATTCCTGTAGTCCTACGATTTCGGGCGGATCGCGCGCGATGGCGATTTGGCGTCCAATCTCCGAGAGTCGCTCTCGCCGGTATTTCGACACATATTTCAGGCCCCAGCAGTTAAGCGTGAGGATTCGGATTCGATTCGGAGGTGTGCTGTTCGCCATTACTGCGATTATGCCTGCAGCACTGTCAATTCATATCTATCATGGTCTTCAGCATGAGTTGGTGCCCCTCCAGGTGAGCTCCAGAGCTCCCCGATGCTGGTGATGTGTGTCCCGTACCTTTTACTCCGGTTGGAGTTACGAAAAATTGCACCAATCAGGGAGCTCTCTGGAGCTCACCGCCTTAGGTAATCTACACTCCTATTGGCCGGGGCCCGTTTGGTTGAAGATGTGAATCTTCTCGCCTGGGAGTGTGTCTTCGATTTCCTCCAGCCTCTCCAAGATCAATGTAGCATCTACAAGGCTGCAAATATGGATAGTGAAGACCCCCCATCCAAGCGGCGGCGGGTAGATTCGCCGGAGCAAGATTCTTTGTCGGCTGGGCCCGCTCCAAGCTCCCCCCAAGAGCCAGAGCGGAGCTCCAGAAGTTCCCCGACACCGTACATGGCTCCGCGAGGGGCCAGTCCTAATCAAGAGCACAGTGGTATTAATTCTGATACTCCTGGCGAACTTACCGCCGATACAGATTCTTTTCTGGCGCAGAATGCTCGTGTACAGTCCCCGGGCGTTGACGACGTCCCGCCGTCCCAGCCAAGAGAAGACGATCAAGCCGACGAACAGGAAGCGCGCGATGATCCCGCCCCGGAACAGAATGGCGTAGCAACCGTCAACGGCGAGCCTGACCAGCAGCAGCTCTCCACGCCGGAAACTCCTCGCCCTCCGCCCAAACCAGATCGCGTGAACTACCGTCAAAGGTGCCTCTTGGGCACACACGTACGAGGCGTTTCTGCGGTGCAATTCTCGCCGGACGGATCGAAAGTTGCGAGCGGCGGTATGTTTCGGCTTCCTCGCTAGCAGCGAATTCAAATGCTAACAACATTTCAGGAGCGGACGGTGCGCTGAAGGTGTGGGATACAAGAACAGGGAAGCTAATACACACCTTCGAGGGACACCTCGCTGGGATCTCGGCAATCGCATGGAGCCCGGACGGCGAGACAATCGCCACTGGGGCCGACGACAAGCTAATTCGCCTGTGGAATGTACTCACCGGGAAAGCTCATCCCAAGGCCTTCAGCGGCCACCACAACTATGTATACTCGCTTGCCTTCTCGCCCAAGGGCAACATTCTGGTCAGCGGCTCCTATGATGAGGCAGTGTTCTTGTGGGATGTTCGCTCCGCCAAAGTCATGCGCCAACTGCCTGCTCATTCGGATCCCGTCGCCGGGGTTGATGTCTGCTTCGATGGCACGCTCATTGCGTCGTGCTCGTCTGATGGCCTGATCCGGATCTGGGACACGATGACAGGCCAATGTCTGCGTACACTTGTCCATGACGACAATCCTGCCGTCATGTCTGTCCGCTTCTCGCCTAACGGAAAGTACGTGCTTGCGTGGTCGCTGGACGACTGCGTTCGGCTGTGGGACTACGTCGAAGGCCGCTGTATCAAGACGTACCAGGGCCATATAAACCGCAAGTACAGTCTCTGCGGTGCCTTTGGCACCTACAGCGCGCCCGGTGGTCCGCCGGAAGCGTTTGCCGTGAGCGGCAGTGAAGACGGCTCCATCTTATGTTGGGACGTTGTGAGTAAAAAGGTCCTCCAGCGCATCCAGGGCCACACAGACGTGGTCCTTTGTGTCGACACAACGGAGTTTGCTGGCAAGCGGCTCCTAGCCAGCTGCGGGCTGGACCGAACTGTGCGCTTGTGGGAGGAGGAAGACCCTCCAGGAGGTGATGCTGCTGCTGCGGAGGTGACCGACTCGGTCCCCCCAAGTGATTTAATGGATCAGGATCCGGATGACCGCCGAGAACCTGTCACCAGCGAGACGGGACAGGAAAGGCAAATAGTCAACGGTGTTTCTTGAAGCCATGTCTTTTTATGCTCATGATTATGTTTCTTGGTTTATAATGTTGTGGATACCCCAGTGGTTGTCTTGCTTATTGCATGTTTCATAGGCTGCGGTATGCAATCAAGGCGTTTCGTCCAGGTATATCTGATAACATAGGCCCTCGTGTATCTCTCAGACAGCAACCGCCCCGACAACCAGTCATTCACTACATTGCACGAGCCCAGAACCAGTCACTTCTTGCAACATGGACCCGCGTAGAGGTATTTATTGTGCACTACTGGAAGTTTTTCATTGCTGGTTTACCGTTATACCACCACCGGGTTCCTGGACCCCAACGAGACGATTGACTCCTCTATTTCCCGTCCTTCCGACGCGTCAATGTGGTTGCTATCCTCATTTGTCACAATCTTCATCGACTTGAGCGTCGCTTTCTCTCTACAGTGTTGGTGTTTATTGACTGTTTTCTTTGTCTGACTGGTGATGGTATACAAGCAAGAAGGAGCTTGTGCTGGAGGTGTCTGTTCCTGCTTTGTGTGGTTCATGGAATTCATGCTACTCCAACATGGTTGTCGTTTCCTCGCGAGATGGATTTGTAACTTTGCCATTTATTAAAGTGCTTTTCCTTCCGAAATGCGCTTATATAATGTAGTATACAGGATCCAAAAAGGGTCGTAACTAGGTAGGTAATTAATTAAAGAGATACAGATTGCCTGCCCACCCCAATCCCAAGAAAAAAAAGAAATTTCGCCATAAGCATAACTCATGAAGCATCACACATCATGGTCGAGGAGTATCTAGCTGCTCCTTGAGAGTCTGGAGCTCTGCAAGCTGCGTCTGCAGCTGCTGCAACACCACGCCCATGGGCATGGCATGGTCTTGTAACGTATCGCCAGGTCGGAATGGCTTCAGCATGTGTCGTACTGCGAGGGTATTCACACAAGTCTACATAGACATTGTTAGCGATGTTGTTGAGGAAGTCACGTAAGAAAGAAAGAAAATGGAAACCCACCTCTATTCGAGTCACCTGCATATCGATTAGCCCAACAATCGCGGAATCGGCAAACTCGCCGCCGCCCCTCTTGATGGCATTGACCAGCGACCGGTTCGGATTGTTCAAGGTTGTCTGTCCCGGCATCTCCAACGAGCTGCAGATCGCCTCCAGCCGCAACGTCACCTCCCACAGTTGCCACAGAATGTCTGTGCTGAGGTTGAGTTTCGACGACTGCGCGATCTTGGCGGGGGAGTCGCCTTGTTCGGACTGGACGTCCTCTAGCGCTGCGAGACGGCCAGCAAGTGCATGCGGGTAGATCAGGAACACAGACTCGGGGTTCTCGAGGCCCTTCAGCTTCCGCTCGCCTTGGTCCTTGATGACGAAGCCCTGGCTGTTCAGCTGCTGCAGCTCGCGTCGGATGTTGGCCTCGTGCTCGCTGAACTCCGTGTCCGTGGGCGAGCGCTCGGCATCAGCGAATCGCTCTAGCGTCCGCTGGAGCTCGCCCATGAAATCGGACGAGACAAAGATCTGGCCGCCATCGGCGACAGCCGATATCCGAGACGCACGGTTAACCATCGGGCCAAAGTAGTCCATGCGGTTGGTGACGGGATCCTTCTCGCACACCGGCTCGCCGTAGTGGATGCCCATGCGAACAGACAGGCCTCGGAAAATGACGTTTCCATCCTGATCGAGGACTTCCTTGCACTGCGGCTGTTCCAGGATCTCAATCGGCCACTCTGCCTCCAGAAGTTGCATCTGGCAGTTGAAGCACCAAAGTAGCGCCGCCGTGGTCGTCGCGAACGCAACCATAAATGCATCCCCTTCGGTCTTGACCTCGTACCCGCCGACAATTCCGAGCTGCCGTCGCAGGATATCGTTGTGAATTTGGATGGCCGACCGCATCGCATCGGGGCACGTCTCCCACAGGGCCGTCGACTGTTTAATATCCGTAAAAATAATCGCCAATTCCCCGACCGGCGCATCCACATAGTCCAAACGAGCGAGCCTCGAGTCTCCGGGACCCCGAGGCTTCCGGGCCCGTTTGGCGCTGGTGATGATCTCCCCTTCAGGAAAGGGCGACATTGGTCCCATGCTCGTCAGACTCGTGCCCTTGAATGTGATCCTCTCACGTTTCTTCAACTGGCTGACGCCGAGAATCATCACCATGAGTTTGCTGCTCGCGCCGAACGCAATCGCCAGGTCGCGGATCTTCTGCGCCGCAACCATCAAGTCGTGGCGATCCGCCCGAGCCACGTCGACCACGACATCTGGCGTGACATGATCCCAAACCTCCCTCGAGGCCATAATGATCATCTCGTCTTGCTCGGTTAAGGTAAAATGTGCTGTGTGAGGCGCGGCAATGACGGAGGGAACCATGTGGAAGTAGCCAAACGCCCGCGATACTGTCAGAGCATCGTTCAGTTTCCCATTGCGCGAGACATAGCCGCCAGCGGCTCGAATACGTGCATGTTCATGCGGCTCCGCGGGATCGTGGTTGAACGTCAAAGGCTTGTGGTTCCCATCAGACTTGACCAACACGGCCTGCGCATCGCCCACATTGCCAACGTACAGATCCATGTCCCGCAGGTACAGCACAGTGGCAACGCCGCCGGTCTGGAGATCGTCCTGATTAAGTAACTTCGCGGTTGCCGTCGACCCTCTGATATGTTGCCGCACGTCTTTTTCATCCGCATTCTTCGACGCAGCTGCCGCCATGTCCCGATTCAGGCCAAGGAACGTCCGGCGAAGCGCATCGAGCGGAGTGTCGACCTCGGGCTTCATCTTCTTGAGCTCGCCGACGAAGTATCGCGTGAAGTTCTCGTGAAGGAACTTGGCCACTTTGGACCCGCCTCCGGATCGCGCTTGACCGTCAAACATGCCCACCAAGGTATCCATGTTGTCATCGTGCCGGAGCTGCGGCACCATCATGTCAATGATGGAGAGGTGATCGTCGTTGCCGAGGTAGTCCGCCATGCCATACATCAGCGAGCCGGCAAGGGACGCCGACGTCCGTACCCGTCGGTCTTCATCTTCCTCCGGGACCGTCTTGGTGGTGAGGGTGACATCCATCAAGCCAAGCACCCGCAGATGTGGCAGGGAGCTGAACCCGGTGAGGTCCGTGCCATTGACGGCTGGGGGCCCCAGCGCGGCAATGTTGGGCTTGATCTCCAGCCGTTTGTTTCCGGAGAAGTTGAGGTACTTTAGATTATGGTTCCAGTTCCAGTTCCAGTCGTACGGCCAGTTAGACACGTTGTACTTGAGCGAGTTGCTGCCCACGTCCAGCACGGACAGCTTGCTGACCTTGCAGAGCTCGGCAGGCAGTACCTGGAACCGATTGGCGTTGAGATGAAGCGTCCTGAGATTGCTCGTCTCCTCGAGATCGTCGGACGGCAGGCTTGAGAGCTCGTTGCCGGAAAGATACAGATCTGTGAGGAGTTGCCATCGCTTGAGAATACCGTGGGGCAACTCGGTCAGGTCGTTGTAGGAGAGATTCAATACTCGAAGCTCGGGGAGGTAGGACAACTCCCGGAACACGTCATCCTCCAGCCGATTGTCGGCCAAGTACAGATTTCGCAGCGAGCCGGCGAACGTAGTCGTGATTCTTTGCGAGAAATTCGAATCTTTCGAGTCCTTGCGCATGGTTACCGCGGAACCATCTGGATAATTGCGAGACGCCGTCGATGCCTTTCGGGCACCGCCCGCGGTCGATACGTTGGACATCATCGAGTTCTTACGACCAGCGCCGGGACTCGATGTACTCGGGCGTCTCCCATCGCCTTCTTCATCAATGGCACCCATGTTTTCGTAGCTCGGCGCATGAGACAGGCCGGGCGTTGCCGCCGGTGTCGTAGAGGTCGAATATTCACCGGGCGGCAGCGGTGGCTGACCACTGTATTTGGGGAAAGTGTCCAAGATATTGGAAGATACATTCAAAGTCTCCAACTTCAGGCAAAACCAGATCTCGGAAGGTAGACTCGAGAGGTTGCATTCCCGCAGATTCAGGTATCTCAATTCCGTCAAGCAGCCAATCGTGGGTGGCAGGGATGAGAGCGGGTTCTTGGTCATGCTAAAGTACTCGAGGAATCGCAACTTGCCAATATGCGGTGACAAAGAAACGAAATGGTTCTTGTCCAAGATCAGTTTGGTGAGATTCGGCATGTTGTCGAAGAGACTGTCCTTGAATTGCACCAGTTTTGCCGATGCGATATTCAGGTACGTAAGGGTTGTGACCGGCGTGTCCAGCTCGAACTGGGTGATGGGACAGTGGTCGAGCTCGAGCATCTGCAGCCTCGGAAACGAGCCTTTGAACTTGGCAATGGCATTGTGCCCCAGGGCCAGCTTCTCCAGACGCGGCAGGTGCATCACACTGTCGACATTTGTCAACTGATTGAAGCGAGCATCGATCTCTTTGATGTTGATAAGCTTCTGGAACGACTCGTCGAGGGTGCCTGTCAGCCTGTTGTTGGTGACATAGAGACGCTCCAGCGTCACGAGGCGGCCAATGTCAGGCAGCTCACGAATCTGGTTGAAACTGAGATCCAGATCCGTCAAATTAGTCAACTCGCACAGAAACTGCGGGAACACGGTGAACTCATTGGAGGAAAGATCCAATCTGCGCAGCGAGGAGAAAGAGCCAAAGTACGCCGGCAGTGAGTTGAGCTTGTTGTTGGCCAGCCGGATGTTCACAAGGGCCCGGAGTCTGTCCAGGTTGGTATAAGACAGATCCTCCAACCGATTGCTGGACACGTCCAGGCTAGTCAAGCGGGTCGCAAGACTGAAGCTAGGCGGTAGCCGCCAAGCCTCGTTGCCGATGAACTTGATTTCCTGAAGGTGGATGCAGCGCCGAATGAAGTCCGACGGCACATCAAGGGCGAGGTTGCGCGACAAATCGAGGGTAAAGATCTCGTGCGCCTTCTTGTACAGCGTGATAGGAATTGTTACCAGATTTCGGCCTGCCAAGTCAACATGGGTGAACTTTTGGTTCATGTTAAACCCCGGGTCGGAGTCCAGGCTGGCGTTGCCGCTGAGTTTGATCGGGAGGAAAACGAATCGACAGATGTAGCTGTGATCGTCACGGCCAACATCCTCGATGCGATCCTTGGAGGTGTATCCAACCTGCTTAAGCAGCCGCTTCTGAATCAAGATGGGCCGCTCGCCATGCTCCAGCTGACGCGAGAGGTCGCGTTTGCGGATGACCAGCTCGTAGTTGTTCAGGCCGTCCTGGAGGAAAGATTTCTTCCCGAGGAGATCAAGGATATCCGCCACGGTCGCATTCAGCGGTGCCGAAAGCGTGGCGAACGTGGAGTCAACACGGAAGACACGGATAAAGTACATCAGTCCATCATCGTGCACTTCCGTGTTGATCTCGTCGTCAATATACGGAAGAGCGCCGAGCATGTCATCGCCATGTTTCTTGACAAACCAGCTGTCGGGCGGATCCCAGTTTTGAACAGGCACCGGGGGGTCCTTTCGGGGTACATCATCTGAGGGATCACCGTCAAAGATTCTCCCTTGATCCAGGGGCGATTCTGGCCGTGGCTCACTGATAATCCCTTCCATATTCCTCAGATCAGTGTCTAAAGGCCAAAACGACTCTTCCTCGGGAGGGCCATGGCCAGAATCCTTATCGGTCAAATGGTCACGCAGGCGAAATCTATGCGAATGGATACCGCGAACTTTGGATCCGCTGTCATCGTAGCTATGGTGCCGAGGCCGCAAATGCGGTGACAAATCTCGCCGAGAACTGTTCCTGCTGCTCCGGACAGAAGATTCCAGTGGAGTTTTGGAGGTCCCTGGGAGATGTTTGCGGATGAGGTCCCGAATGCCGCGCTTACCGTGTTGAAATCTCGGCGACTGCTGGCCGGAACTAGATTCCTGTGACAAGTGCAGGCTTTGAACGCTCGGTGTAGGGCTCTTGGCGCGGCTGGGTAACGGACTGGCAGAAAGGGCTCCATCCGCGTCGTCTTCCAGGCCACCGAGGGCCAGACGGGGACTTGGAATCACCTTCTTCGCTTCCCGGCCACGGGAATGCTTGGGATGCAATAACCGGTGAGCTTCTTTGGACGGCTTGCCGCTTTCCTTCGGCTTCCGCAGGGCTGTCCGCGGGGCTGAGTGTTCCTGAACTGGCACGTCACCGGGCCGGGGAACGTCCTGGAAATTCCATTCTTGTCAGCTCCCGTCACACCGGTCATGTCAACCGATATCGATACCTTCTGATGCAACCACGGGGCAATTTCTTCCGAAGGAGGCGGCAACGGCGGTCCGGGTTCAACCGGCGTTGAGGCCTGATTCTCCGGAACACGCCACGAGCCCGCCGAGCCTGTCCGTTCTGACGAAAAAGAGTACTGATGAGAGCGGTCATCGTCAAGTTTAGACGCCTGTCGTGGATCGAGCTCCTCGTCGACTTGGTTGTCGCCAAAGAACCCTTGCAACCGGCGACGGAATTTCTCGCTATGGCTGGACCTGGAAGCGTTACTGCTGATGGTGCTGGCCACCGACGGCCGGCGGCGATCAGGATTGTCGAGCTCCGGATTTCCACTCCCAAAGCGGAAATGTGACAAGGAAGGGACGTCCTGCTCAGAGGAGTCATTCGAAAAGCTCGTCTGAGTCGGTTTTTGCGCGGTGCTATTGGACGCTTGCGTCCGAGATGGTCCGTATCGTACATTCGGGTCGTTGTAATGACTGATAAACGGTGGTTGGTATCCTGGCAATGCGTAGGGTGACAAAAAGTCCGCCCCGCCCAACACCGCCAACGCTTGCCGATGACTGTGCAGACCGATCGGCGGCGCCTCAGGGTGTTCTGGATTCGGGAGGGGCTTGTTCGTGTCCGGTGGCGCTCTCGACCGTCTAGTAGCTTGTCAGCGGCGCAAACGCGGGGGGAATATCACCATCGCACGATGGCAAACGCAACACAATACACACCTTGTAGACCGTGAGTGTTTTGGTCGACGGGTCCGCGGAGAGTCGCTGCTATCCTCAGTCTCTGCCCGAATGGTCGTCTGCGACAGACCCGTGCTGGAGGAATCCTGTGAGCCGTGTCTCGCACTCGGTGGTACCTGCTCTCCGCTGTAGCGCGCCATGGCGAGGACTTTCCGTGCGCTCGGTGCGATTCACGTTCTTCGATGTTGGCGGCAAGCGAAGCGGAGAATCGCGGGGGAGCTGCGGTGACGGACGGAGGGGATGGTTTATTGAATCGACTCCTCGCCGGGCAATGTCAAGGGCGCGATCAACGGCAGCGGACGGCGAACCAGGCGCAGACCGCGTGCGATCGACCCGAGCTCTGAATATTGCGGCAATCGATCTGATTTATGCGGCAATAATTGCGATTCGGACTGGGGCGCAAGTTTGGCGAAGCGGGCGTAGGCGAGCAGCTCATTCGCTCCACATCATGTCGGAACTGTAGATCGCGAAAGGAAGCCAAACATGGCAGCGCGCGGCGGACGGACGAAAAGCCCGAAGCTGACAGGCGGGCACGGATCAGATCAACCTGAGGGATTTGGATCCTAGAGAACTAGCTCTACGAAGCCTACTACTAGAACGCCCGCCGTGGTCCGGGGTGGGAGGATTACCCTCTGGCCGCTGATGCCACAGGAGGTGGAGTTTGCATTGTTTGGCCAAGCTAGCTGTATCAGGAAAGTCTAGTAATCGTGGGGGTGGAAAAACTATTATCCGACAGGCTAGGGTCGATAAGGTTATCAATCGATCGGCCGGTGACAGGTGGCGTATTTAACGCGTAACATCACTGTATGAGAGGGTTACAGCCCGCGGTGCAGAGTATCACAGCACCCTGCACGATACACCCGGATCTCGGTCTCTATGGACAAGTCAAATCGGCTCTTCGGTGGCAACGAATCCACGCTGTCTCAGTCTCGACCCTTCGAACCCTCCTTGCCGATGGGGACGAGGCTGGGCAGTGGGGGCGCAGCTTGTGGTCACGTGACGCCGAGAATCCTGCCCTTGAATTTTGGGCCAATCACATGGCATCGTCTCTGGGGCTGGTGGGCTCGGCTCATAATGATGATCAGCAGTGAATGACGAATGCTCTTTGTGGAGTGCGGAGCATCTCAGTCAGTAGAACTCGTCCAGTATGGAAGTACCCGGACGAAGTATCGAGGAGGACAGTGGTAATGGGAAGATCTCAGCGCAGTACCCCAGAGATCTAAAATGCTTCAGATTGTTCTATATATGGGTTCGAGTCCCTGGAAGGGGTTCCGTCCATGAAACAGGCATAGTTACAGCGATGGAAATCGCGGACGCTGATTGGCAGATGGAGCCGCCTCTCAGCGTTGGAGGTTGGGATGCGAGAGGCTGGATCAGGCTTAATTGCAGGAACACAGTTGGGGCCAGAGAAGATGCAAGAAAACAGAGAGGCTGGGTCCGAACCGCTGGATATAAGGTTGGCCATGCCCTCTGCTGGCAGGCACTCGATCGCACAACTTCGGGTCTTAGCACGTCCTCGTGAACTGCTTGGATTACCAGCGAACGGTTGTCCAAGATGAAGTATATCCTGACGACGGCTGTAGCCGCGGCGCTGGCCGCCGCGCAAACGTTTACGGACTGCAATCCCCTAGAAACAAGTCAGTGGGAAGCGAGCCGGAAGGGATGGCTGCAAGAGAACAAGAGCTAACGAAGAGTACAGCATGCCCGCCGAACCCCGCTCTGGGAACATCCAAAGAATGGGACTTCACCCAGGGCGAACAGGGCCAGTGGTCAGCAGAAGGCGGGGCGGTCACGTACAACCCGTCCATGGGAGCCGAGTTTACCGTCGCCAAGCAAGGGGACGCCCCGCTGCTGGTGTCGGACTTCTACATCATGTTCGGGCATGTGGAATGGGAGCTGCAGGCAGCGCCCGGCCAGGGCATCGTCAGCAGTGCGGTGCTGCAGTCGGATGACCTGGACGAGATTGACTGGGAGTTCCTGGGCGGCGAACCGGACACGGTGCAGACCAACTACTTCAGCAAAGGCGACACCAGCTCTTACGACCGCGAGCAGACGTTTGCGGCGCCATCGAACAACAAGCAGTTCCACACGTACACGGTAGACTGGACTGCTGAGCGGATTGTCTGGCTGATCGACGGCACCCCGGTGCGCACTTTGAAGGCCGCGGAGGCGGGCTCGTACGGATATCCGCAGACGCCGATGATGATCCGGGTTGGTGTCTGGGCAGGAGGTGACCCGAACAACGCGCAGGGCACGATTGGTAAGTATCGCAATTCCAAAGTTACGATAGGTTAAGACGTCATACTAAGATTCCGTAGATTGGGCGGGTGGCCTCACCAACTACAATGACGGCCCGTTCACCATGTACTGCAAGTCCATCAAGGTCACGGACTACTCCACGGGCAAGGAGTACAGGTATACCGACAAGAGCGGGACGTGGGAGTCGATCGAGGCCGTCGGCGGCTCTGTTGGCGGGAACCAAGACGCCGCGGAGTCGGTATCGACGGACGCATCGGCGCCGACGATCACCTCGGGCAGCTCAGCGCCGTTCCCGTTCAGTGGCACGCATCGCGATCCCGAAACGTGGACGAAGCCTGACGTGTGGCCGTGGGTACCGTCCGCCTCGGCATCTCTGACGGACCATGTCACGAGCCAGTGGTCGACCGACGCCGGCAGCGCGACGACACCTCCCGCTGCGTCTGTAAGTGAGCACCCCGCGATCTGACTTCTGCAAGGCAATTGACTGATTCGTGACTAGTCTACGTCGTTGCCTTCAGCGCCTGCTTCATGCTCTTCGGCGGGCTCGCCCTGCCCCTCCGGCGATGAATCGAGCTCCAGTGGTGCGCAACCGACGACGCTGACCACGGCGACTTCAGAAACCTCGGCCGGAGGGTCTGCCCCAACCGACACTGGCTCCAGCGGGTCTGATTCTGGATCTGGATCTGGCTCTGGGTCTGCAGCTGGATCGTCGGATTCGGACTCCGCTGACGGCAATGGTGACTCGGGATCTTCGGCTGCACCTCCGGAGAACTTCTCTGATGACAGCAACCGATTGACGATGTCGATGACCATGATCCTTGGGATTTTTGCCTGGGCTGCACTATTGATGGCATGATGTACGACTATGACTTATGACTTTCCTACGCAATGCTGTGTCCGGTTCGGGTTTGTACATACGAGTTTGCTTCTCCGTTGTATATTGTTAGATGGCTAGTGGGCTCCCGATCCATTGGTAATTACAATGAACTCAGCATTCTCAAGACCAGAGTGATCTCCCTACTTCTTAAGCATGCGGGCTGCGACTTAGTATAATTGCAGGCTCATCGATATTATCATGCTCGAACCTGAACACGTCAATCAGACCGATCATCGGAGAGAACTTTGAGAACCTTACCCCAACACAGCAATACCCGCCGTCTCCATCAGCAACCGCATTCCATTTCTCAGCGGCTGACGCGCCCACCGTAACGCCAGCGACGCCAGGATGTGCCCATGCGCGATGCATACAAAATTCTTCGCCTTGGGCAGCGTCTTGCCGCCGGGGATTGGGTCGCGGATATCAATGTCTCTGATGATTTCACGGATGAGAGAGTCGATGCGGTCCGAGACTTGCTGTGGGGATCTATCCTCAATCAACATCATCATTTCACCCAAAAATAAGAAAGGTACAGTCGTACTCTCCCCCCTCACAACCGTCAAGCCAAATATTCCACGTCGGCCCACCATTCTCCTGGTTCCGCTGCCGACGGAGCTCATGCACTTCCTCGATCGTCTTGCCCTCGTATTCGCCGTAGTCCCACTCTTTGAGTCTATCCGTGTACACAATCGGACGGACCTGCTTAGTTTGCTGACTAGTGGTGCCGACGTTCTTTGGCAATTCGTGTTCCTCAACCACGGGATAGGAGCCATCGCAACTGAAGTTGAGGATTTCGCATGTTTTGCGGGCGCGTTGATAAGGGGAGCAATAGCTGCTCAAAACAATCATCAGCTTATTTGATACGGTCAAAATTGAAGGAATCGCTCTACACTTTCCGAACATCAACTGGATCGATCAATTTTCCCGGACCGACAAACTTCTCCTTTGTCTCTCGGACTTGTTTCTCACCCTCGGCGCTCAATGGGACATCCGTGACGGACGTATGAAGGCCTCTGGTAGACCATTCCGTGGCCCCGTGGCGGATGAGGAAAATGCGCGAGGTAACTGTTTGGTCTAACTCCATTTTTTTTTTTTTTCCTCTTCTGTATTTCGCCCCGATTTGATAGAGTGCAGTGTCGCTTCTGCGTGACGATTTGAGTTCCTCCAAAGATATATTTCAGTCTGATGATGCTTCTATATCATCATTGTCGGCTCCCTGATCCGATCGATAGGAAGGCAGTAAAGTCCGAGCTGAGTGGCTCATGATTACGTTCAGCAGGAACGGGATTTGCTGTTCAGATGAAATTCAATCAGCAGTGAGATAGCCAATTCTTTTCTCGTTTTCATCGTTGATAGAATACATGTAGTATCGTACCATCACAGGATTTTATTTCGCTCATCGGCGTTGGCTCCGGGATTCCTCTCCGAGCCTAGCCCTAATTCCCCAAACGGGTAATCCATCTAGGATCAAAGTTCTCGCGAACCTGTAGATTGCTCTTAAAGAAAAACACAAAGCGCCTCGCCTCGTTCAGAGAAAACAGTTCATAAATTCATACAGCGTGATCAAGCTTCTTCTTGAGCCGGCCGAACCGCAGACCCCACCACGGCGTGTTGATCGGACTCGGCCCGGTATACAGGAACGTGTCATACAACCACCCGCCGAACGCGCAGCCAAAGAAGGGAGCAACGATCGGAACCTGCACACAAGCAACGATCAGCAAAAACCATCGAGTCTCCAGTGATTCGGAATTTGGAAGGATCCAACGCACCCAGAAATAATAATTTCCAGCCTTAAATACCTCCGGCCCATACCCCAGCATATACGACACCAACCTTGGTCCAAAGTCACGCGCCAGATTCATCGCGAAACCCGTCTCCCAGCCCAGACTGGCACCGATGGCAAACACGACGAAAAGGAGCCCCAGAGGAGTGAGGGGACCCGCGCCGATATTCCCTTCATCCTGCAGCGCGTAGATCATAAACATGAGGATCGCGCTACAGATGAACTCGGAGAAGAACTGGCCCGTCGTGGTCATGAAGGGCGCCGGGTAGGTACAGAAGATACCGGCCGTCGCGGTGTCCGAGTAACCGGGCACGGTACGGATGTGGCGTCCTCCTTCGTACACGTCGATCGCGGACTTGTAGTTGCCGTAGACGATGGCCGCGGCGGCCATGGCACCGAGGATCTGCGCGATGGCGTACACGGGGAACTTGCGCCAGGGATGGCCGCGGAAGATGCAGTTGGTGAAGGTCACGGCTGGGTTGATGTGGCCGCCAGAGATACCACCGGCGTAGACTCCTAGCATCACAGCGGTGCTAAAAGTGGGAGTTGCATCAGACATTGGTCCTCGAAAAAGAAAAAAAAAAAAAAAAAAAAAAAAAAATTAAGTTTGTATTTCGCTATCTACGAGTCAATTTCGCTTACCCCCAAATCCAGCAAATCGAGAGATAATTGCCCTTTTCGCCGTTGCTCAGGATAACTTGGGCCACTACACCGTCTCCGAACAAGACCAGGACCATTGTGCCGAGGAATTCGGAGAAGGGTTCGCGCAGTGTGTGTCGAATGCGTGACCAGAGCAGCTCTGGTTCGGCGCGTTCCGCATGCGTATAGGTCGGCGGTGATGCGGCGGCATCATCACGATCTTCTGTCTTCGAGGAAGAACTAACGTAATGGACTTCGTCGTCCGTTGCGAGTTTCCCGGACATGGTTTTTTGTCGCTCTTGTTTTTTCCGACTTCAAGATACCTCACACAATACAAAGGGCCGCCTGTTTCATACGCTGGCCCAGTACGTACTATTTAATCAGTCCCCAATTCATCTGTGCGGCTTGGAGCGGGCTCGGCATCAGAAGCCGGCGGCCATAGCTCGGGAGGCAAACGCGCCCCGAAGATTCACGAATCCCATCATGAATCTCATGATGGGCTCCGTCCGTCAGATTTTTTTTCCTTTCCTGTCCTGCCATGTCCATTGACTGACTCGGCAATAGCTGTGCGGAGATATGGACAACGCAACGTAACAACCTCCTTGGCGTCCTTAATCACCAACCCTGCACACCATTTGCATGGGTCCCCTCACACAAAACATCGAATCAGGCGCGTGCAAGAATTGGAGGAATGTCCAGGCATGGTGATGGGATCGTCCGGATTGCCGAATGAATCATTGAAACAAGAGCAGATCACCGAATTCCGCCTTTTCTGGACCTTTTAGTGTGACGCCCCCCAGTGGCTGCGCATCCCCAGCCTATCGGCGTTAATCCATGCAATGGAACGTGAGAGACATTTGCCATTTGACGCTGGGCGGGCTGGACTTTTGTTGGTTGTCCGGGGGGTCAAAGCTGTTCCCCCTTTGTTCTCTTTTTTCCGCATGCACCGAGTAATCGGAGCATGCTTCGTCGGGGTCTTTAATGGGAAAGTCAATGGCCATAAATATAACTTTTCTGCTTCGTATTCGGGTTCCCGGGCTTCGGCTTTTTCTTTAAACTTCTTGTACGGGGAATAGGGCTATCCGGGGTGCGTTTGTCGATCACAGCCAAGCCTACTATTTCCCTGCCGCCCTGCGTGGCGCCTGCATACGCCGGCGCGGAGTCGATGTAACTGTTGTACAGTGCCGGCTGTGTCAGATAAAGGATTGTACCAACCAACTCTCCGGAGTAGCGTGTTCCGTGCAGCTAACGATGCCAATGGAACTCGGCCGAGGCATCATGTCAGCTCCATCGTCCACACGTCAAACCAGCTCTGCTCTCCGGTTCCGGCATAACCGAGGAAAAGCTATTGCTCCTTCGCAGAGGCCGTGGAGCGCGTTTTTTGTTTTGGTTTTTGTCGATCATGCTGAATTCAAAATTGACTTTTCGAAAAATTCTGGAAAATCATGTGTTTTCCCCAGTGGCCAATCGGTTCTAGTGGCGGGTCTTAGCATTGCAAAATGCTCTTCCCCAGCGGGGGTTGATGAACGGATTAACCAATTACGGCATAGCATTGTTTGCTCCGCACTTTCACTATGCAAATTTGTACTTTCCCCGCCAAAACCCAAATTTTCAACTTCATATGATCCTTGGCGGTTTTTCCATGATCCCTAGGTAGATTACGAGTACAGAGTCCATGATTCATCAGGCAACCAATTCCTTCCACTCGCACGCACGTGGCAATTTCGATCAGATTTAGGTTCAATTGGTGTTAACTACGCCGCACGCAAGAATTGAAGGATGGATCAATAGCAACGATGAGATTTGAATGCGATTTGCGAATCGATCAGAGAGGCGATTGGCCGGGTCCCTCCGCAAATCGGAGTCGAAGTCAAAAACCGACCCCAGAATGGAGAACGAGGGGAACTTCTTAGTTATTAACCGGGATCCAATTAGACCGAGCAGCATATGATTTTGATCCATGGGAGCCGACTTAAAGCACATTGCAACCCCCGCGTTCCAGGCTGGAGCTTCTAGACACAAACATGGGCGATTGTATCCTTTAATATAGACCAACCCAGAACCCGTACAATTAAATGCTAGAAATCTAGATCGTACTTCACAGGCAGCCATGACAGGACAAGAAGTGTTTATCGGCTCAATTGATCAGGGAACCACCAGCTCGCGGTTCCTGATCTTTAACAAGGACGGCGAGGTGGTGGCCTCCCACCAGCAGGAGTTTACACAGATATATCCGAATCCGGGGTAAGTCCACATGCGGGAGCGGCCCGGACCGAGTCCGAAGGGAGCGAGCGAGTTAACGAGGACGGGGAACAGATGGCATGAGCACGACCCGCAGGAGCTCGTCTCCTCCGTCGAGGCATGCATTGCGGCCGCGGTGGAAAAGTTTGAGGCGCAGGGCCACTCCCGCGCGAGCATTAAAGCAGTGGGCATCACGAACCAGCGCGAGACGACGATCCTCTGGGACGTCGAAACGGGAGAACCGTTGTACAACGCCATCGTCTGGACCGATACTCGGTCGCAGCCGATTGTGTCGGAGCTCAAGGCGCGTCCGGGCGCTGGAGAGCTGCAGCAGCTCTGCGGTTTGCCGCTGTCGACATACCCCTCATGCACCAAGGTGCTATGGATGCTGCAGCATGTCGACCGCGTGCGGCAGGCATACGACCAAGGGCGGCTCGCCTTTGGTACCGTCGATAGCTGGCTCGTTTATAAGCTAAACGGCGGGCCGAAGGCGAACGTGCATGTGTCGGACCCAACGAACGCGTCGCGCACCATGTTCATGAATCTCGAGCAGCTGCGGTACGACGACCGCCTGCTGGAGTTCTTTGGGCTGAAAGGAAAGCTCCATTTGCCGCGTATCGTGCGATCGGCAGATACCGAGGCATTTGGATCTCTGACGTCCGGTCCCCTGCAAGGCGTTCCCATTGCCGGCGTTCTGGGCGACCAGTCCTCGGCCCTGGTCGGCCAAAAGGCGTTTACGCCAGGTCTGGCCAAAAACACCTATGGCACGGGCTGCTTCTTGCTGTACAACGTCGGCGAGAAGCCTGTCATCTCGAAACACGGCCTCCTGGCCACGGTCGCGTATCACTTTGACGGAAAGCCCGTGTATGCGCTGGAGGGCAGCATTGCCGTCGGCGGGTCTGGTATCAAGTTTTTGCAGAAGAACCTCTCGCTCTTCGAGGAAGCGCATCAGGTCAACGAGCTCGCGGCATCGGTTGAGGACAACGGTGGCTGCGTCTTCGTCACCGCTTTTAGCGGTCTTTTTGCCCCGTATTGGATTGACGATGCTCAGGGGACGATCTGTACGTTTACCAAGTCATTCCGGTCTTTCAGGTAATAGTAGCTAATTCGCCACAGACGGTATCACTCAGCACACGCAAAAGGGCCACATTGCCCGCGCCACATTGGAAGCAACCTGCTACCAGACCAAAGCCATTCTGGACACTATGGAAAAGGACAGCGGCCATGCGCTGTCCGAGCTCGCTGTGGACGGCGGCATGAGCAATTCTGATCTGGCCATGCAGGTACGCTTACGCCTCTTTTTCCCTTTTTACGATTAGTCACTCACATCCCGCAGATCCAAGCAGACCTCATCTCCATCCCTGTCTACCGGCCCAAGATGCGGGAGACCACCGCTCTGGGCGCTGCGATTGCCGCCGGTTTGGCCATTGGCCTCTGGCGCAACTTCACCGAGCTGCGCGACATCAACCGCGCCGGCGGTACGGTGTTTGAGCCGAGCATCCCGTCAGAGAAGGCGGCAAAGATGTTCGCCACGTGGGAGAAGGCAGTACGGATGTCCCGTGGATGGATCGACTCTGACAGGGGCCAAGTCAAGACCGCTGCCGTGAGCGTGAATAATACGGCCAGCTCGTCGGCCGCTAGCGATCTTGATGATGCAGATGAGGAAGATCTCCTCTTGGAGCTGCGCAAGATTGAGATTCAGCAGAAGCTGAAGCGGTTGAGGAAACGGAAAGGTACAGCTTAAACACTATCATGACGTGATGACTTTTTTGAATGTTCTGTGATGATGATTTTGAATTGACGGAGGCATGTAAACTACAGCTGTCCGACAGCACACATGTACATATCGTCTCATACATGCAGTCGTCAATGTAAGTCAAATCAAGGAGCAAATTCCTCACCCTCCCGTAAAAACACGCAATTCAACTCCGCTCCCGGACTGAGGGTGATCTCAAACCGCAGCGGCGGGTCCCGAACAACGGTCTCTCCCATGATCGGCATGGCGATGATCCGCTCATAGGTCTGCAGGATGCGAACCAGGGTATACCCCATCTCCAGCAGGGCAAACTGCTGGCCAATACAGATGCGGGGCCCGCCATTGAAGGGCAAGAAATGCCAGGGTTTGGGTTGCCAACCACCCATCCAGCGGTCCGGGATCCACTTCTCGGGATCGTACCCACTACCACCGTAGAGGTCTGGTCGACGGTGCATGATCATCGTCGAGTAGGCGACTCGAGTGTCAGCCGGCACCCCGACGGGGGAGTTCCCATCGGGTCCGCCGCCACGGGGTAGAGTCGTCGAACGCAGACAGTAGCGTATGTTGAAGGGGACAGCCGGATACATGCGCAGGGTCTCGTTGAGGACGGCGTTGAGGAAGCGCATCTCCTTAAGATCCTCGTAGGTTGGTGGCCGAGCGTCTGCGCCAACGCCTAGGCGTGCGGCGATCTCGGCGCGCAGTCGTGCCACGACGCCCGGGTTGCGCGCGAGCTCGAAGGTGCAAAAGGAGAGGGTTGCGGCTGTTGTGTCCCGGCCGGCGAGAAGGACAGCTACGATCTGGTCCCGAATAACCTTCGGGTCGCGCGTGAAACGCGCCAGGGCGTGCAGGAACGTGTCCTGCTTTGCGAGCCGCTTGTCAAGTTCCTCCGGGGTCATTGTCAGTGCGGTCTGGATGTATGGCTGGATAAAGTCCTCCATGACCTTGAGCTCCTGGCGGAACTTGCGCCGGGGGACGAATTTGTTCAGAAAACTATATGGTCAATATTCCTCCAATGAGTGAGGGACGGAGATGCCTTACCCAAGTCGAAAGTACTCGGACTGCTTGATCTGGACGTACTCAAACGCCTGCGCAAACCGCGTCTTGGGATTATCCAGGCTATCCGTGCCTTTGCCCAGTAGATACTCGGTGGACGTGTCGAGCGTGAAACGGAAGAAGAGGTTGCTCACTTCAACTACCTTTCCCGTCATTTCGCTGCCCCCCAAGAGCCGGATCAGCCTCTGCACATTCGGCTCAAACATCTCAGTGTCGACGATGCGGTCGCGCACAAACATGGGCCGCAGCAACTGCCGCGCCGACGACCACTTTTGGCCATCGGTAGCGAAGATGCTGTCACCGAGAAGCTCCCTCCATTCCCTGTGGAACGACTCGCCCTTTCCAAAGTCCAAGAACTGGCCTGTCAGCACAGCCTTGATATTCTCCGGATCGGCTGTAATGATGACCCGCTTGGGCACAAGGCTGGTGATTTCCACCGTCCATGCCGTCCACGTTAATCCGCTGGCCTCCTGCGCTGAGGTCAGTGTACGACGCGCATGTTCCAGGAACCGCAATGATTTGCGGGCCCGCATCGATTTGTATACGAAATCAATGCCTGCGCTTTTGTCAGTGACCCTCTGGTTCATTTAGCTCGTTCATGGCTTACCCCATGGCAGATACGTCGGCACCACCGGCGCTCGCTCGCCCAGCTGACGAATTCTCCTGAGGAGGGCGAATCGCTGCCACCAGTATAAGGAGAAGAGGGAGAAGATCAAGACTGCTGCCGCCTTTTCCGGCGTCAGCGTCGTGAGGAGTGCCTCCAGCATTGTGCGGGAAACAACTGTAAATACAACTGACACGCGTCTGGATTACGATGTTCGTTAAGTTTTCCGCATTTCTTTCGCAAGTGCAAGGACGAAGCCAGCTGCTATCCGTTTGCCCGACCTCTACTGCGCCAACTCACCGACTCGTGGGACGAAGGCACGATGGTCGGCGTAATTTGGTGACATCAGGAATGTAGACCTCATCTTTCTACCCGTTCTGATGGCTCTGGCCTCTTGTCTGAAAATTTCCCCGCAGGATCCATCACTCGAGGTTCAAAGCGCGCACGCCGAGCCACTCCAAACAACAGTTTTGGAATTAGGGCTAGATCGGCCGAAGCTTGAGATCTTGGGTTTAGGTTACCAGTATCCAGGTTACCAGATAAAGCTTCGTGCTTTGCAAACACCAACAAATCTCGCAAGCCGAGAGTCTTGGTCTGGATGACAGGTCACAGATATATCTGATCGAGTGCAACTGTATGACAAATGTCACCGAGATTTTTGTCGTTACAATAAAGTCGCGACGCACTGTTTGGAATACGACTTGATGGCTGTCCATCCCTAGAATCCCTGCATATGCACAAAGCTTGTCATTACTCATTAGCAACTGCAATGCAATAGGTTATCTTAGATCCAGCCCCTTGGAAAGCAATAAATGGCCCCCGAGTGTGTCCTCAAATCCAAGCAAGGCTTCACAGAATTGCCCAATTGCACAATCCATCGCAGAATATGATCACCCTCAAACCTTCCATTGCGGGCGCAATCAATCTGTCCATCTTTCCTTCAGCATTGCTTGTATAAACATTCAGTTTCATGTCTTTGAACTTCGGAATTCCGGATCGTCGCGCTTGGACCCTGTTATGGCCTCAGGAATCAGTTAAGTTCACGTGACTGGCATTGTTATGTAATTAGCTACTGCGCCACATTTGTCATGTTCATCGTACACGTGACTGTGGCTTATGACGATATGGCTGAGGGCTGGGCTGGTACCGGAAAATACTCCATCTCTTCGTCACGACCGTTTCGCCATCAAAGAGACGATTTCGAATCGATCGCGGCGGATCGAATTTGCCATCTGGTATTTTTCGTCACAACCACGCCGCCGAACCCTCGCGCCCGCTCGTAGCGTGTCGATATACGAAGGCCTTCCCAGAGCCGCCGCGCTTGTCGAACATCATGTCGGCAACAGTGGCTCTCGGCACCCCGCTCGCCGAGGCGCTGAGCAACGTGGTGCAGCCCAAGCTGGTGGAAATGGGATGGAGCTCGGACGGCGGCGATGACTCGGCGTTGACCGAATACGTGATTCTCATGCTGGTCAATGGGAAGACACAGGAACAGATTGCGGAGGAGCTGTCGAACGACTTGCTAAACCTCGGAGAGGGCGATACGCAGGCCCATGACTTTGCGCGATGGCTGTTTGAGCAGGTCGAGACCCTTAGCAGACAGATCAACGGCCAGCAGGCGGCGTCCGGCCAGTCAGATGCCCCGCAGCCAATTCCTTCCACTGGTAGCCAGGAGCAGAGCGCTACCGGTCATGATGGTGCTCAGGGGGATTCGCAGATGAGTGATGCGCCATCGCAGCCTGAGGCTATGTATGTAACCCGCAAAATCCCAACGGTTGCCGCAGCGACTAACGATTTCCGCAGACCGACAGGGCCCCGCGCCATGCGTCAAGGAATGAGCGGCCGAGGCCGATTACTCAATCAAATCAACAAGAATCTGGACCGGAGTGGCGATGGACCGTTGCATCGGATCCGTAGCCAAGGGGGCATGGGCCGGGTACAAGGCCATGGCCGTGACTTCAAGGGTGGCCGGTTCGGAAATCAGAGAATCTCTGGCCATCGACCGGGACGGATGGGCCCCGGTAACATGCAGGGCCCGGCTGCTGGCAATTTCATGCAGATGAGCCCGCAGGATCAGATGCACTTCATGGCCCTGCTTGAGGAGCAGGCGCGCATGATGGCGCAGTTCATGCCGGGGCTCATGTCGCCAGCGGTCAATCCGAACTTTCAGCAACGCGGACCGAACCAGAACCAAAACCAAGGCCGGTCCTTGTTCGAGCGAGTTGAGCGACAACCCGGTCGTGCGGCTGCCAATTTTGCAGCTCGGGCCGCGCAGAACGGTATCACGGTCAAAGACCCCAACGCTTCGGCAGATCACGATGGCGACATGGATACATCGGCCGATCAGCCAACGCAGGAGGGCGAGCAGGCGAATGGGAATACCGACACGGTATGCCGGTTCAACTTGCGATGTACAAAAAAAGACTGCCCGTACGCACACCAGTCTCCGGCTGCGCCAGAGGGTGTTCTGGTGGATGTTACGGATAAATGTCCCTTCGGAGCAGCATGCAAGAACCGAAAATGCACCGGCAGCCATCCATCTCCGGCCGTAAAGGCAGCTCACCAGGCGGAGGAAGTGTGCCGCTTCTTCCCGCACTGCACCAACCCCAATTGCCCTTTCAAGCATCCCAGCATGCCACTGTGCCGCAACGGCGCAGACTGCAGCGTACCAGGTTGCAAGTTTACACATCTTACTACCATGTGCAAATACAAGCCATGCCTCAACCGCAATTGCCCGTACAAGCACGTCGAGGGCCAGAAGGGCACGTTTGCGGACAAGGTGTGGGTGAACGAAAACAAGGACAAGCCGCATGTCAGCGAGCGCAAGTTTGTGGATGACAGCGGCCCGGAGGAGTTGATCAAGCCGGAGGCACAGACGCCAAGTCTGGACCGGGGATTGGACACACAGGAGGTGTCTACATGAGTGCTCAGCGTGTGTAATTTCTGCATATTGAACCATGGTTTCCATTTTCTCACAGCATGACGGACATGCGGTCTTGATATACTATTGATGGCTTTGGGTTTGGCGTTGTTGGTCATGTATACAAGGGATGTGGCATTGATTTGATTTTTGTATTCAAGCTGGCTATATCAGTTCTAAAAAGAATCCCAGAATCTCCAATATCGTCATAATTCGAGTGTAAATCTTGTCCTCAATTCTTTGATTTATCATACGAGTAGATTCTGGAGCTGGGCAGGAAGAAAACCCGCCTTTCTCCGCCGCACGACCATCACCCCATCAATACCACTAGACCACCCCCAGGCCAATAACTCTCCGGCGATGCAGCGATTATGTCTTGCTAGCCATGCATTCCGCACGACGACGCGACGCCAATGGCCGCTCCTGACCGCCGCGAGACCGTCTAATCGCCCCTCTTCCTACCACGTCCCTCTGCCGCCGACCCGCTCGTATCACGCAGCGGTGATTGGCGGCGGCATCACCGGCCTCACTGCGGCCTACCGACTGCTGCAGGCAGACGCGGCATGCGATAAGATCACCGTCTACGAGAAATCGCCGCGACTCGGCGGGTGGTTGCAGTCCGAGACGGTTGAGGTGAATGGCGGCCATGTCGTGTTTGAGTATGGTCCGCGTACGTTGCGGACTATGGGCTCGAGCGCGCTGCCTACATTGGACTTGGTACGTTGTTCTAATATCGATTTTTATATCAATTGGTAGAGATATTGCTGACAAACTGCTGCTGCAGCTCCTCGACCTCGGCCTTCGAGACCAGCTACTCTTTACCAGCAGTACGTCCGATGCCGCGCTGAACCGCTACATTTACTACCCGGACCGCCTCGTACAGCTACCGCGACTCCAGCTGCAGAAGGGTGATAGCAACGATGGTGGGGACCAGTCGGAGCAAGTCCGCCAAACCCTCTCGACGGTGCTGTCGCTCTTCAGGGAGCCGGTCTTCCGTGGGCTGATCTGGGGGATTATGACGGAGGCGTTTAGGGCACCGCCGGCGCGAACCGCGGCCGATGAAAGCGTGGCTGCGTTTGTCAGTCGGCGGATCGGAGACAAAGTCACGGATAATCTCCTCTCGGCGGTGCTTCATGGGATCTACGCGGGCGATATCGACAAGCTGAGTGCGCAAACACTGCTAGGGTCGTATCGGGATTTGGAGCGGAATGATGCGCGCGTCCTTGGCTCACTGGCGATGATGGATAGGGATGGGAAGAGGTATTACTGGGTAGATGGGCATATGGCGTTGGAAACGGTGTTGGAGCACCGGCCGGAGGGTCATGCCGAGTCTCTTGGGGACATGTTGCTGGGCAATGCTGTGATGACGCTGGAGAATGGGCTGGAGGATATCGTTAGGACGCTCGAGGAGAAGCTGCGCGCCAGCGGCAAGGTTGAGATTCTGACCGATACGCCTGTCAATGCTCTCCGAAGGTTGGACGAAGGGTCAGACATCATGGTGAGCGTTTCTACTTCGCTTGGTGCCGGATGTTTGTGAATGCTAACAAGCACAGATTACATATGGAAACGAAAACAAGTCCAATATTCACCAGCGCGTCATCGCGACCGCGCCGGCGCCGAACCTCGCTGCGGCAATTGAGGCTGGGTCCCGCGACTCCAAGCGGCAAGCGCCGCGAACGCGGAACCTCCTGAAGCAACACGACTACGCGGTGTCGGTGATGGTGGTCAACCTGTACTATGATGACCCAAAGATCATCCCTTACCGGGGGTTCGGATACCTGATCCCGCGCAGCGTGCCGTTGGTTCAGAACCCAGAACGCGCTCTGGGCGTTATCTTCAGCAGCGATGTCAGCTCCGGACAGGACACAGCGTCTGGAACCAAGCTGACAGTTATGCTCGGTGGCCACTGGTGGGATCGCTGGAGCCGCGAGGAACTCCCCGACGAACAGACGGGCATCGAGATGGCCCGCTCGGTGCTGCGTCGCCACCTCAACGTCACCGCAGCCCCGACCGTCGCACGTGCCCGTTTGCAGTACCGTGCCATCCCGCAGTACACTGTGGGCCATCTGCAGCGTATAGGCGATCTGTCTGACGCCGTGCGCGAGGAGTTTGACCACCGTCTGACTCTCGCAGGCAACTGGTATAATGTTAACGGCGTTGGCGTCGGAGATTCCATCGCGCAGGCTTATCTCGCAGCGACGTACGGCGTTGGGGCAAGGCGTGTCGGGAAATTGCCGGGTCCGCTGGGCGAGGTCGTCGATACACGGTCATGGGATCTTGAGGGAGGAATTGCGACGGCGCCGGTGAGGTATGCTGTTGCGCCGGTCACACCGCGAGAGAGAGAGTAAATACAAGCATACGCTCGATGCGCTTTGGTTTTCTTATTGTGACGTCCACTCGGACGGTGTATGAATAGGTCTATCGGTTTGTTTCTGGCTAAAAAGAAATACCTAGAGTATGCATTGGATAGATCAATTGTTGTTATTGTTCCTAGGTACATATCGCACGGCACTGAGGAGCCGCTGGCATGCAACAGGCACCTTGTGTCTCCCTATGTCTGCAGAGATACACATGCGGCTTCGTCTGGCCGGAACGGCAATACTGCCATGTCGTTTGTGACATGATGTATCGCGGATGGGCGTGCACGTCTCGCGTGCTCGGTCGGACACGGTCGTCTGACTAGAACTGTAATATGCCGCAGTAGTAATATGTTCACTGCCAGATCCAGCTCTTGTGCGGAACCTCACCCCCAAGCTCCAGCTCTTTCATGGCATCACATTCCTCTTCTTCTCCTCCTCTTTCTTCTCGCCTTCGTCATTGAACCCCAATGCCTCCAATTCCCGTGTGAGCTCCTCGATCCGCACCACCTTAGCCTCCTGCTCCGGTAGGAGCGACGCGCCCTGATCTCGCCTGTCACGCAGCTCCCGTGCCTGACGGAGCTTCTTGCGGAGGTTGCGCGCTTTCTTTTCTCGTTCCGTGTCTGGGTCTGTCGGCTTCGTCTCAACTGGAGCCTTGCCATCCACATTGCGGTCGCCAGCGACCGCGTCGGATGGTTTCGTTGACGCTTCTGAATCTGTCGTCTTCTGTTGCTGGTTCTTCTTTTTCCTCCCTCCTTCTGTAGCCGTGACGTCTGTTTTACTCGGCGCCTGATCGTGATTCATTTTCTCGGGAATCTTGCCCCTCTGGCTTTCTCTTCGCTTTACGTTCTTGTTGTTATTTTGTGGCGGATCGCTCTTCACCTCCTCCGCCCCGGGTACCTGTCGCCGATTCTTCAACGCCGCTGCCTTAGGGTGTCGGTACCGCTCAATGTCTTCCGGCGGCCGGTACCCTGGACGGATGCGGATCTCCTTGCGCATCGACCCGTCTGCCCGCATCGAGGCCGGGACATGGCCCCGTCCAGTCGCCGCATCAAACACAATTCCTGACACACTGACTGTTTGTTGTTGAGACGACATGTCGGCTTGGAATCCTTGTACTTTTGAGCAATTGTGATGCGAAAATCCCGGAACGAAGTACGATCGATAAAACTTCGCTTTGTTTGCACTAAACCGCCGGCGGAATGTGCAGCCTATCGAGAGCAGGAACCGAATCAGAGCCACAAATGCAGGCCTCGATGTGTTGGCAGTCCCAAGTTCGTGATTTCACATCATGTCAACTGATGTCGAACATGCTCTTCAGGGCGATAGTGATGACTCAGCACCGTGTTCTGATCGGTGATTGGTCAATTGTTTCGGCCAATCAGTGTCCGGTAGATTCCGGCTTGGCGGATGGTTTTCATGCTCTCCGACTCTTCGTCTCTTCCGATCCGCGAGATCACAACGTCGAGTGCCTTGTTTCCGTTCCTGGCTCCGTTTGGCTCCTCCGGCTCCTCGCTGCCTGCTGCTCGCTTCAAAATGGCTGGGGTAGGTTACCTAGTTTGCAATTGGTGTGCCATGGTACCATGCAGTCGCTAACTCATCTCTCCAGATCGCAAACACCATCTACCAGCAAGTTCCCCCATACGGGCTCGGATCGGCGGACATTCAAGTTATGCTAACGCGCTGTCAGGACCTTCATTCGGCGGAATGCCACCTTTGTGGCTACCATCTTTGCCAGCGCCTTCGCTTTTGAGATGTACGTTCCGAATATCCCTGCGTGATTGGATCTCCTCTCCCAGTGATATCGGCCTACCGTTTTGCTTCTATCGGCCTCTTGCTGACTGTTGATCCGCCGAACAGTGCATTCGACGTCACTACGAACAAGATTTGGGACAGCCTGAACCGCGGCGTATGTACCCTACCCTTCGTTTGCCAAACCCGACCTGGCCGTGCTAATCGCTTGACTTGCAGCGGCAATGGAAGGACATCCGCCACAAGTACATCCAGAAGCCTGAGGAAGAGGATGAGGAATAAATTCGAAACTGGATATCAGTTTCATAGGGTAGAATTGTGGGGGTGTTGATGGAACGAGGGGATGCCCCGTGTACCTATTATCTGTGCTTCACGAAGACGAAAACCAGGCCCAATAGAACGTGTACAATTTCCTCTCTGATTCAAACTGTTTTCTCTTGCTATTAGTGGGTAGGATGCTGATTCGGAGGCGGGGAGGTTGTCGGTGGCGGCTCTTCGCATCGCAATCGGAGCGGGAGCTTGCCATATCAACTTCGCTCAGCTTCATCCATGATCCATCAGTTTTGCTCTTCTTCCACCACGCAGCCGGCTCTAGCCATTTTAATTTGGACTCTTCCGTTGTAAATCCTCCTCCGCTGGTCGCCGGGTGATTATCCTTGTCCCCGCCTTTCTTTCTGTGACCGCCTTCGCTGGATCTCCCTGCTCTCCGCACTCGGTGGTAGTATGGCCTTAGAATCTCCATCGGATTTTCTGACTAGAGAAAAATTTAACTAACGGCCGAAACAGCATATTACTGCCATATCCCTCAGTAATTTCTCGCCGTCAAGCCCGTCCTGACTCGTGCCCGCTCACCCCGCCACAGCTCGATTAAGTCGCATGGGCTCCCCACGGATACTATTCATCACAACCCCCATCAGCAATGCTCACTGAGTGTGAGAGGCTGCTGGGCCAGGGCCTACAGGCCTTGCCCGCAAAATACAATTATCGTTACGGACCAGAGGCCCAGGAAGAGCTGCTACGACTGCTTTTCCTATCGCTAGCCGGCAATGATCCAGAGCGCCTACGGCTGCTGTTCCCGTCTGGTCCCCCAGCAAAAGGCCCTTGGAAGCTCGCGGAGGCGCAGGGCGCAGAAGAAGGCGCCGAGTATACCGAAGCTGCTCGGGGCAAACGATGCGGCCACATCTTCCGTCCCGGTGAAGGTACCTACCGCTGCATGACATGTGCGACCGACGAAACGTGCGTGCTCTGCAGCCGCTGCTTCGATGCGTCCGACCACACCGGCCATCAATATCAGATCTCGCTGTCCTCAGGCAACTGCGGCTGCTGTGATTGCGGCGATGAGGAGGCATGGCGTGTCCCGCTCTGCTGCGCTATCCATACCGACAGCGAACAGTTCAAGGGCAAGAAGCGTGAAGTGCAGCTCCCCGAGGAGTGGGTGGCGGACATCCGTGCAACCATTGCACGAGCCATGGACTACTTCTGCGATGTCATCTCGTGCTCGCCGGAGCAACTTCGCTTGCCCAAGACCGAGGAAGGTATCCGCCACGATGAGGTTGCCTCCCGCTTGCAACCCGGGTTCTACGGCGACGGCGACGAGCCCGACAATGACCCAGAGTTCGCGTTGTGCCTCTGGAACGATGAGAAACATACCATCACTGATGTCGCCCACCAAGTCACCCGCGCGTGCCGCGAACGGGACAGCTTTGGCGTGGCCAAAGCCCATGAGACCAATGATATCGGCCGCAGCGTCGTCAAGTACTCCAAAGACTTGCCGCGTCTGCTCCAGGTCTCCAAAATCATTGAGCAGATCAAGGTCACCATGACTATCCGCTCGTCCCGAGACACCTTCAGAGAGGACATGTGCGGTACCATCGTCGAGTGGCTCGCCGACATTGCCGGCTGCAGTTTTGGAGATGATCACCAGATCCTACGTCATGTCATCTGTGAAGAGTTTTTGCGGCCGTGGCGTGTCGGGAGCAAAGCGTACAACGCTGACATCGGGCTCAAGGGCATCGATGACCACGAGCGGCACGATGCTACGCCGCTACGCTCCATTACCCTGACAGTTTCCGCGCAGGGCCAGGTCATCATGAATTCGGATGATGACGAAGAGGACGACGACCCGGATGCCGTTGCTGATGGTCAGGGTCAGGAGGATGAAGAGGACGATGTTGAGGAGTACAACGATGCGTCCCAGAATGCTCGGGAGGCCGAAGATGACGAGTTCGAGCCCATGGAGGTCGATCTAGAGCGTCTCGGTGGCGGAGAGGGTGATGGTAGTAATGAGATGGAGATAGACAACCGCCCTGCCGCCGGCGCAGAGACGACAACGACTGGTTCCATCTCGCCGCCACCGCCCAATAATGGTGATACCACCGGAAGACAAGAGACACCGGGCGAGCCAGCACCATGTCCATGGGAATCGCACGTTAAAATCCCGCGAACACCGACGGTCTCCGTCAAACCCACTCCTGCCAAAACCCCGAGCCATTGGCTTGTGCGGCCTTCGCCCCCGATCCAGGGTGATATTCCGCCCTACGAGGATCTATCGCAGCGCACCCGTCTTGACTGGATGATCCTGTTTGATCTACGGCTGTGGAAGAAGACCCGCAAGGATCTCCGAGACCTCTACATTAGCACGGTGGTCAACGTTCCGCAGTTCAAACGCATCATGGGTCTACGGCTGTCCGCGCTGTATACGGCTCTGGCCCAGCTCTACCTGATCGCCGATCGGGAGCCCGACCACTCGATTGTCAACCTGTCCTTCCAGCTCCTAACTACACCGTCAATCACGGAGGAGATTCTCGACCGTGGAAACTTCCTCACTAAAGTGATGGCGATCCTCTACACCTTCCTAACCACCCGCCAAGTTGGCGAGCCGTGGGAGGTCAACCCAACAGCCACGCTGGCCTTTGACGCTGGATCCGTAACCAACCGCCGGCTGTATCATTTCTTCTTCGATTTGCGCCACCTTCTGCAGTCCAAGTACGTTCGGGACAGCATCCGGACGGAGGAGCAATATCTGCTGCAGTTCCTGGATTTGGTTAAGCTGCCGCAAGGGATTTGCCCCAACGTCCGTGCCGTCGGAGAGCACGTCGAGTATGAAACCGATGCCTGGATCAGCGCATCGATCCTAATGCGGGAGATCAACCGGCTGTGCCGTCAATTCTGCGAGTCGTTCCGGCATCCGGAGGTAGATGCGGAATCGGGCGCCAACCTCATGCGCGCCATCAACGCAGCCACTATCACAGCCGTTGTGCACTCCACCGGACTCGAGAGGAAGCGCTTCGACCAGGCGGAAATCAAGGATTACGTTTCGATGAAGTACTTGCCGCCGTTCGCCTTTGAGATCTCGCCAGACGGCCAACCCGTGCGTCGGCGCGTTGTGAACTTCGTCGTAGATAAGGGAGCGATGAGCTTCCATCACCCACTTCAGTACACGCTGTCCTGGCTTATCGAGTGCGGCCGCGGCATGGACCGCGATCTGATGCGTAATCTCCTCCTAAGGGCAGCGCGGATTGCCAACGAAAAGTACGTGCATGACCGCCACCTCAGCGACGAGGATCTGTTGCTGGTCATGTTTGATTACCCCCTGCGAGTCTGCGCCTGGCTGGCACAGATGAAGGCCGGCATGTGGGTGCGCAACGGCCTCAGTCTGCGCCATCAGATGTCTCAATACAGAGGCGTGTCGTCCCGCGATTTTGCCTTTTACCGCGATATCTTTATGCTCCAGACAGCGCTGGTGACTTGCGACCCAAGCAGGGTGCTCGCGTCCATTGCGGATCGCTTTGGTGTGATTGCCTGGACGAATAACAACTACCAGCCGCCTCCAGGATACGACCATGAGCAGATCATCGATGTCGCCGAGGAGTTTGTGCATCTGCTCATCATCCTCGTCGCGGATCGTACATCGCTCACCGCCATCGACGACGATCTCGATCTCATCCGTGAGACTACCCGCCGCGAGATCGCGCATGTCCTGTGCTTCAGGCCTCTCTCCTTCTCCGACTTGTCGAACCGACTCAGCGACAGGCTGCTCGAAACCGACGTCTTCCAGGATGTCTTGGAGGAGGTCGCGACGTTCCGTCCGCCTGAAGGCCTCAACGACACGGGCACGTTCGAGCTCAAGTCCGAATATATTGACCTCGTTGATCCGTATAGTGCGCACTATAGCAAAAATCAGCGCGATGAAGCGGAAAGCATCTATCGGAACTGGCTGGCCAAGAAAACCGGCAAGAAGGAGTCGGATATTGTCTTCGAGCCTAAACTGCGGCCCATCACCAGCGGCATGTTTACGGCCTTGTCGGAGTTTATGACGACGCCGGTCTTTGTGCAGATTGTCCATCACTGTCTCGACTATGTGACAAGCCCAAAGGGCGAGCCGCCGTCGATTACCGCCACTCGCGTCGAGTCCTTCCTCCAGATTGTCCTCCATCTCATTGTGCTTGCCGTCCTCGAGGACCGCACGAGCGAGGACGATGCTGAGGATCGATCTCGGGTCTCGTTTGTCCACCACGCGCTAACCAAATCGAAGTCAACCCAGGTCGGGGAAGACCTGACTATTGTGGGCCTTTTGCAGAAGGTGTCTGTCATGAACGAGTTTGAGTCCTGCGGCCCCAAGATCAAGCACATCCTCCGGCTCATGTGGCGGCAACGGCCGCAGACCTATGCGGCCGCGACAAAGGATCTCAAGTTCCCTTACGAACGCCTCGATGCCGAGTCCCATGAGACATCGACGACCGGTGAGTCTGAGCGAGACCTCAAGAAGAAGCAGGCGCTGGACCGACAGGCCCGTGTCTTGGCGCAGTTCCAGCAGCAGCAACAAAACTTCCTCAACGCTCAGGGCGGCTTCGATTGGGGTGATGAGGACTTCAGCGATGAGGAGCTGGAGGCACCAGCGGAAACCGAAAGCAAAATCTGGAAGTACCCCAGCGGGACGTGTATTTTGTGTCAAGAGGAGACCAACGACTCGCGGCTCTATGGCACGTTTGCGCTGGTTCAAGACAGCGGTATCCTACGCCAGACTGACGTGACTGACAAGGATTGGATCCGTGAAGTCCTCAGATCACCATCCAGTCTGGATCGTTCGTGCGACCATCTACGGCCGTTTGGCGTTGCCGGCGAGAATCGGGTGACGGTCCGTAAGCTCGATTCGATGGGCGGCGAGGTTATTACGCAGAAGATCGGCCTGAGCAAGGGATTCCCATCCAAGAGCACAGTTCGGGGTCCAGTGACGACTGGTTGCGGCCACATTATGCACTACACGTGCTTCGAGGCTTACTACGCGGCTACGCATCGGCGTCAGACCCAGCAGGTGGCCCGGAATCACCCAGAGCAGCTCAGTCTCAAGGAGTTCGTCTGTCCCCTGTGCAAGGCGTTGGGCAATGCGTTCCTTCCAATTGTGTGGAAGGGCAAGGAGGAATCATTCCCAGGCGTGCTGGAGATCAGGGAGCCAACTGATGACTTCGTTGGCAGCCACTACGGCGGCGTCTGGGACGCTCTTCCAGACTGGTCCATGTTTGACCATAAAGAAGAAAGCAAGGCGGCTGACAAGCTAGATAAGTTGTATCGTGACATCTTCCTGGACTACCTCAAGAGGTCGCTCGTCACACCCCTGTCCACGAGGATCGAGCAACTGACCGTTTCCGTGCCGCCTCCACCCCCGCAATCTCTCAGCTCCTCTACCCGAATCCCCATGCCGGGCTTCTTCCCATCCGCTGAGGACATCGCAGCGACCAGCCCGGTGCAAGCCCCACCGCCCGCAGACACGCCCGTGTCTGAACTCGTACAGATATACCGCCGATTGAAGTCAACGCTTCAGGCGAACGGGGTTCAGACCCAGTTCTCCACAGCAAGGGAGGACCTTGATCGAGTAGATTCGCTGATCCGAAGCTTTGGATTCAGCATTTCCGCACTCGAAATTGCCCAACGGGGCGTAGGATCGGACCCCGGTGCCACGTTGCTCGATAAGATCCCCCAGCTAGCCTTGACCCACCTCCGCGTGCTTGCGGAATCGGCACTCTCCTACGCGGCTGTTGGTGCGATCTGCGCGCGGAATAACCGGGTGGTACGGAATTTTCAAGAGATGCACCGAGATAAGATCTCTCAGCTCTTCGCCGGGCATCCGGCGGTGACCTCCTCGTCGTCGCTCATGGACCGCATCTATTCTATCGAGCCGCTGCTACAGATGGATACATTCATATTCCTCGCCGAGTGCTCGATAGTGTTGCCGCTCTTCATCAACATCGAGATTGGACACCTGGTCCGGCTGTGCTACGTTGCGGAAATCGTCAAGGTCGTCGTCACATTACCGCAGTGGCGGGACACGCTGCAGGCGGAGCTGGATCAGCACAGCGATGACGAAATCCGCGATGCGGAGAACCATGCCCAGTATTCCGTGACGCGACGTTTCGTCGACTTGGTGCTGGCGGAAGTCAAGGCCAACTCGCCCAGCGGAACCCTCGCGGGACTAACTGAGTTGATGGAGAAGATGGACACACAACCGACAGCGGCTCAGGTAATGGCACTGCGGCGAATGATTGAGAAGTACGCGCTTGCATTCCTGCGGAAAACGGTTATCTTGCTCCACGTGCAGCACGGTGTCGACTTCCCAACGTCGGGGTTGGGCGACGAGCATACATCTGAGCTAGACCGGCTGACGCGAGTTCTGCGACTACCGACTCTCGACGAGATCTTTGCGTCGTTCTCGCCTCCCAATGATGACCCAGAAAAGGACAGCGGCTGGAACAAGATCATCCGTGGCTGGATCTGGCACTGGAACGTGACCCGGAACGACCGCCGGCTGTGGCCGAGTCTACCGCACCCAGCCATCTTCGAACTCGTCGGGCTACCGGAGCACTACGACATGCTGATCGAGGAGGCCAGTCGTCGACGATGCCCCGTCACAAAGAAAGAGCTTACAGACCCAAGCATATGTCTATTCTGCGGCGATATCTTCTGTTCGCAAGCGGTCTGCTGCATGGGCCGAGGGAAGCTGGGCGGCTGCAACCAGCATATGCTTAAGTATGTTTCTTCTCTATCCATTGCCTTTTTATAGCAAGTGCTAACAAACATACAGGTGCGGCAAGAATATCGGCCTCTTCATCAATATCCGCAAATGCACCGTACTGTACCTGCATAATCACAACGGCTCGTGGCAGTTCGCACCGTACCTCGACCGCCATGGCGAAGTTGATCCAGGTTTGCGCCGCAACCGTCAGCTCGTCCTGAACCAGAAGCGCTACGATAAGCTGCTTCGCGACGTGTGGCTGACGCATAGCATCCCGGCAACGATCAGTCGGAAGCTGGAGGCGGATATCAACAATGGCGGGTGGGAAACGATCTGATGCATTTGTATGGCGGTGTTTATTGAAAAGTTTGGGCGTGCATTCATCCTGTCCTAATGTCTTGCCATAACTACCTATTGTCATCATGGTTGTTACGAGTGCGATATGATCATGTCTGTGGTTTGCCTGGTATGTGTTGGTAGCTATTGATCTTCCTTGATTAAACGCGGCTCCTTTATTCATTCGTTCTTGTCTCGCAAATGCATAAATAGTTGTAAGGCTTGCGTGAGGGTGGAATTCAAATTCAGTGAGGGGACAGTTATATATTTAGGGCTCCCTCCACAACGCAATTCGCCTCCGCCTCGACCAATGTTCCCAAACAAAGAGCCAAATTCTTTCAAATAACGGGCAACTCATGCAGGCCGATAGCGATATATTCCGCAAAACGAGAGAAAAAGAGACTCGAGAGTTATCCATGGGATAGCTCGCACTAGAGGCGAAAAAGAAAAAAAAATTTAAGAGAAGGAATGCTCAAATGGAGACTCGAACTCCAGACCTCTTGATCCCACCAAGGGATGGTACTAGTCAAGCGCTCTACCAACTGAGCTATTCGAGCATTCATTGGTCATACCTTTGTTTTTTGTATATATGAGATTAGCTGGTTCAGCTGCTGTCGCTCTGCTAAATCCTCCCAACATGAATCGATCCCATGAGAGAACAAGTCATTCATGAATGTATATTTACATGATTGATGCATTAGGCAAATTGAAATCAACCTGCCCTCCTCCTCTGCTCCAACACCCGCAGCACATCCTCTGCGGAATCCTTGTTTCCCTTCTTCTTCTTCGGCCCGCGCTTGCGCTGCTTTCGGCCAGCGCCTGCCTCGAGTTCCTCGTCCTCTTCGTCGCCGATCCGGCTGCTGCCGAACCCGTAGTCGATATCCATCGCGTCCAGCTCGTCGCGCCGCCGCGCCTCTTCGAGGAATTTGCGGCGGCGCTCGAGTTTCTCCGGGTCGACGTCGTCGTGGTCGAGGTCGATTCCCTGGTCTTCTTCGTCTTCCTCCTCTCCTTCGCGAGATTTGGTCTTGGATTTCTTGGCCTTGGCCTCGGCTTCGGCTTCCTCGGCAGCTCGTAGCTTGGCGGCGCGTTTGATGGCTGCCAGGATCGTTGGGTCGCTTGTAAGTGGCCGTGATCGGTCTGGTGCTGTGGTTTCGTCCGTCGTTGTCGTTGTAGAGAAGTAATTGCGAGGTTTAGCCGTGGTCGTAGTTTCTGTCTTGGTGGGAGCCGGTTCAGCGTGTTTCGCTTCTGCCTCTTCGTCTGCCGATTTCTCGTCGTCTTCTTCTATCTCCTTAAGTGGGTTGTAATCAGTCCCGACACCTTCAAAGATGTCCTCATCCTCCGGTTCGGGTTCGAGCTCGCGTTTGGTTTCGGCCACGTTCCGCAGAGCGGAACCTTCCACTCCCGATGGCTCTGAGGCGGCGGCAGGTGCCTCCGTCGCGGCATCACCATTACTCTCTGTTTTGGGTGGTTGCGCCGCTGGGGCATCCTCCTTGTCCAACCACCGAACCTTTCGCTTCGTTCGTCCTTCCTCATCGGTGATGAGGAGAACCTCTTTGCGCCGACCGCTGGGATCTTCCTCGATCCAGCGCTCCTTCTTTTTCTTTTTCTTTTCCTGCCCTCCCGTTGCGTCAATCTTCTTGAACTTAGGGTTCAGCGTAGACTCTGGAGCCGCGGTCGCCGCCCGACTCTCCTTTAACTGCCGTAGAATCTCGTCGCGTGTCCGTCGCTGCACAAGGTTGCCCTTTTTGACCTTTTGCTCCCTCGGCGCGGCTTCCGTAACTTGTGCCGCCTTCTCCTCCAGCACCCGCTCGAATTCCTCATCAACACTTGTTTCCTCCGGTGCAGCCGGACCCGTTTTATTCTCCAGCGGCTTCGTTATATCCTCTCCTGCTTTCACTCGTCGCAGCAGATCCCAGTCCAGACCCTTGACTAGGTGCGTACTGCTGATGTCCCCGCCGACGCCGAGTTCCCTGCGCTGCTTGTCAAATGTCGCCTGGTCGATCTCACCGCGCTTGAACTTTTCTTCGAGCGCCCGAACCTGCTTCTCAAGAGTATCTTCCTCGTCGTCGCTGTGCCCGTATCGCAGCGGTGATACCCGGTTCTCGCTCGACGACTTCAATTTCTTTGTCGGTGGCGGTTGTGACTCGTGCTCGGGGCGATTTTCAGCTACTTGACGGGAGAAATTGACGCCTTTTACTGAGCGACTAGTAGATGAGAGTAAAAATGTCAGTATTCACTCCAAGTAGACACAATCTTGTAGGCCAACACGCATACGGCGTCATAGGAATAATCGAACGTTTTCGGGAGCCGAGGGCTCCTGCGATCCCGGAGGTTGAACTCCGTGCAGCGCCAGCAGCGCCGCCGCTTGAAGCGTCGGCTTTATTGCCCGCGGATGATGACTGCGCCAGCACGAGGCGCCGAAATTGTTCGTTGTTCATTATGGAAGTATTATCGCGTATTCGGAGAAAGAATCACCGTTTCACATGGGTACGTGTTGATTGAGTGGCGACGCATGTGTTTGTGCTGTTTGAACGGGGTGTTGCTGTTGATCGATAGGTAGGTATAGCTCGACCTCAAGTTAGAGGAACCAAGGCGGTGGCGACTATCCTCTCCCCTCAACAAAGACAGAGACACTCGCACTCATCACAATTGCCGTACACAACTACAACGAGAGGCTAACTAACCTCTAGCAACGAAGCTGATTATTGGCGAAGAGAGACAAAGAGCAAAAATATGGCTGCACTTGCTCTATCGTTCTTATACCGTTTTCATCTGTCCCAAGAACAGTCGGTACAAGCACTGTGCTATCAGCGTCGTATTCATTCTCTCAAGCCTTGCTCTCCGGTGTGGATATCTCCTTGGCTCAATACAGTGAAACTTGGTTATAACGATGCTAATTCTGGCATGGCCAGTCCATCGCTATAACGAGATATCGGAATATCAAATATTACGTACTCTATGTGAGGAGTGATAACTAATTACACCCGCAGGCCATTCACTGTCGACCGCCTATTTACTCGGGGCCCCCCTACTGCACTAAAGTTTCTCCAAGGGCCCCCTTACCTAGCGCGTAATTTAATATTTGCATTTTATATTTGAATTGAAACAAGTAGTTATCTAATCACGTGTTTCTCACTTTTCCCCAATGGCCCCCCTTCCCTCTGCCGCGTGAGGACGCGTCGTTTGGCTTCTTGTGTGGAGATTTTTCGCGCCATTCGCTCCGTACTTCGTATCCGCTTCCACCTTTTTTCATTCAGCTTCTCTATTCTGTCTCTAATATCCCTTCAAAGCGAGTACAGCCACTACCGATGTGCTCTCACAAGTGCCAGCTTCAGTTCACTAACTC
>NW_027192369.1:141774-161488 GCF_041956635.1 Thermomyces lanuginosus | reverse complement strand
AATAATAAATTACGCGCTAGGTGGGGAGGGGGGCCTTTGGAGAAACTTTATTAGTGCAGTAGGGGGCCCCCCCGAGTAAATAGGCGCACTGTCGACGTAACCCTAAATGGAAGGAGAAACTTACATCAGGAGTGACAACTACCAGGGTTGATCCCGCAAGTTTGTACGAGCAGCGAATCGTGGCCAATTGCATTTCTCTGCTGCATGCGATAGAGAAAACTGAGACTCTGTGCCACGAAAAGAAGAAATGGAGGAACAATCCGGAAGTGTACCTGTGGCGAGGAAAAACAAGCATGACATCGTCGGCTCCTTGCCTCTTGAGCTCGTGGTTCAAGTCATCGAGCACCTAGATATGGCCGATGTTGTTCGGAATCAGAGGGTGCGTACAGTTTCACGACTACTCAAGCGTTGTCATTATTCCAAGGCTGCCCGATGTGATTTCTGAGAGAGCTCAGGTCTCGAAACGATGGCGTACGATCTTCTCAAGCGACCCTATCATCAAGACCAAGATCTCTTTGACCCGAACACTTGCGGCTCTGGGCATGGAGACAGAGCATGCCAAGGCCGAAGCGATGTTCTATTTCCGATGGCTGTATGGCCTGGAGTTTGCTCGGCCGGTTAAGAAGGTCTTTCTCCCGTGGTTACAATTTGAGGGAAAAATCAACCAGATTGTGTATCATTCGCGCAGACTGTGCTATGCTATTTCCGAAAGAGACGGGGCCAAGGTCGTAATGTTGAATCTCGAGACAGGAAGGAGATCAGTCTGGGCCAATGACGCAGGGCATTATCTTCAAGAAGTCATCCTCTCTGATCGCTACCTTGTAATTGTCTCGTACGCTAGGTAGGGAAATAATCTGCCTCCGTTATTGCCGTCTAGCATAATAAACATAGCTAATTCGGTGTTTGCAGCCCTCACTGCGTCTTGTTAGCGTGGGATATTCACACATCTCAGAGGTTGGCAGAAAGACGGTTCCTTTGGTTCCCCTCCAGCGTTATTGTTGACAAGGATAAAGCGGTAATAATTCCCGGGGCCGAGTGGAGATCTCACCCCGTCTTCGTTTGGGATCTGTCCACAGATCGACTTCAGGAATTTGGGTCCTTCACCTGTCCTGACTTGTGGCACGTGGATGCAGACGAGAACGTGGTAGTGATGTTTGAGATCGACTGGGACAAGCGTACGCCGGAAGTGCAGCAGTCAAAGTGGTCATTGAGCTGTGGGGAGCAGCTTGGTAAGAAGCAATTCCGCCTCTCAGTGGCAGGCCGTCGCGTGGACAGGAATACTCTCCGTCGTTCATTCAACGACCGGTATTGCACCCGAGGCTACAAAGTAACATCTGAGCTGTTCTACTCTGAGGATTATCCCTGCTCCGCGGTACGTCTGACGTACGACCATGCCGTCGATCGACTCAGTCTCGGCTGGATTGACTGTAACAAACCCGTCCGCCATGACGCCTTACCGAACCATTGTGACTCTCTCGCTCCGCACATCATCTACCGCTCGCAGTATCAGCTCTGGGGAATCGTAGTCTACAATACTGCCAGCGACACTGCAACAGTGCATCCGTACGAGTTGGACGCTCGAGAGGTCAAGACTGCCAACTCATTGGGTCTTTTGCCCGGCAGCCGGGAGACAATTTTCAAGTACTGGTCCTTTGGCGACCGTGAGCTTTTTGGCGTAGCCACCGACGACGGCATACAATTTTGGCTCTTTAATCCGGATTTCGTGCTCAATCTCCCGGATGCGGAGCCTTTCGTGGCCATGGAGCTCAGTCGGTGATAATCCAGCTCATTCAATTGTACCGTTTGATGTACCCATCGCTTGGCAAGTCCCACCACCGAGTCTTGTCGATTTCAGTAATGATGTCTCGCAAATGGCGGACAAAACTTAGCAACATTATCGAGGATTTTAAGTTAATCCATGGAGCCTGGGTACTTATTCGCCAGAAACCAAAGTTTCCAAATTTTTAATGCCTCAAAATCCAGAAGCGTCCTGTTGAAAGACTACTACGTAACTATGAGCCAAGGGTTGCTGGAATTCTCCAGTTGTTCGGAAACGCAGGTCTAAACAGCAATATTATTTCAGGACATGATCGCTTCGTCCTGTGTGTCGAGTGGATTCATATGAACAACTCATGGAATACGCAACGCTATGATTTTGGAAGGAGACGCTGACAATCCCCTCAAAAGTGAAGAGTAAAGAAAAAGAAAAAGAAAAAGAAAAAGAAAAGATACATTTCCTGCGGATACTTAACGACAAGATCTTGTCAATGGACAAAGGTGATTGGAGGATGAGTGAAAAGCGGTCAACTCACTGTTGTGTGTGAGTTACTGTTGTCGAGGTACTCGCGAGCGCTTCGCCCTCGCTCTAGCTGAGCTTAGCGGAGCGAGGGCATAAAGGCTTGCATGTGTTCATTTGCTGGGGAATCTTTGGGAAATCGCATTCCTGTTTTGCGTTAGGAGACAGGACGGAGCCAGTACGAAACTAGGAATGAAAGACCATGCTTGTCACAAGGGGAAAGCAGCGTGACATTGTTGGCTCTTTGCCGCTGGAGCTCGTGCTTCAGATCGTGGAGTATCTGGATGCGGTCGACATTGTTCGGAGTCAGAGGGTGCGCAGACTAAAGTGCTCGGACCGTTTAGGGTGATCTGACAGTACTTTAGGTCTCGAAACAATGGCGCATGATCTTAACAAGTGATGCAATCACTAAGATATTTCTACCCCGAACGCTTGCGGCTTTGGGTATGGAAGGCAAAAATGTCAAGGCCGCCGATGCGACGACCTATTTCCAATGGTTACATGGCTTGCAGTCTGCTCGCCCGGTCAAGAAAGTCTTTCTTCCCTCGTCAAAATTGGGAGGGGAGGTCGAAGAAGTTGTGTATGATTCGCGTCGATTGTGCTACCAGGTCCGTGGCAGGTCCTTGAAGGAGGCCACAATGTTGGATCTCGAGACTGGAAGGAGATCGAACTGGGTCAATGAGGCACAACATTTGATTCAGAGAGTCATACTCTCTGATCGCTATCTTGCGATGATCTCACGGGCTAGGTATGAGAAATGATATGTCTTTTCAGCACCGTCTAAGCACAATAATTACTGATTCAATGTTGGCAGGTCTAGCTGCGTCCTAGTAGTGTGGGATATCCACACATCACAGAGGCTGGCAGAAAGACGGGTTCTACGGGTGCCTTCCCGTGTCACCATCGAAAAGGACAAAGTGATCATAATTCCCAACACCGTGACCCAATCCTACCCCATCTACGTTTGGGATCTGTGTACGGATCAGTTCCAGACGATTGGGTCCTTCTCAGATCTCGACTTGTGGTACGTGGATACAGATGAGGATGTGCTGGTGACATTCGAGATCGACTGGAAGACACATTTGCCAAAAGTCCAGCAGACGAAGTGGTCACTGGTCAGCGGGGAGCAGCTTAGCCGGAAAAAATTCCATCTCTCTGTGGCGGGCCCTCGCGTGGACAGGCGTGTACTCCAGCCATCATTCAACGATTGGCATCGAACCAGTGGCCACAAGACGGTGACCGAGCTCTATCACGTCGAGTCTGATCCCCTCTATACTTTACGCCTCACATACGACTATGCCACCGACTGTCTCAGCCTGCACTGGATCCACTGTGCGAAGCCCATCAACGATGTCGCCCTTCGAGGCCGTTGCAATTCCCTTGCTCCCCACATCATCTATCGCTGGGCGGTTCAGCACAGGGGAATTGTAATCTACGACGTTGCCGCCGATACAGCAACCGTGCATCCGTACCAATTCCATGCCGGCGAGGTCATTACGCGTCAGTTTATTTGTGCCCTTCTGCCGCCATCACCGCATGAAATTCGGTTAGAACCGTTGACTAATCTGAAGTTCTTTTCCACGCACTGGTTCTTTGGCGACCGAGAGGTCTTTGGCGTAGGGACTCGCGACGGCATACAGCTTTGGTTCTTCAATCCGGATTTTGTGCCCGATCTTCCGGATGCGGAACCTTTTCTGGCCATGGAGGAAAGCGGATGATTCGGTATTGGCCCTGGATCATTTGACAATTCAGCAATGTACACTACACCGCTACCTACAAGAAGTTGTGAACGAGCTTAATTTCGAGTGCAGTAGCCATTCATCCTATGGGATCTCTCCCACTCCCAAAAATCCCACGTAGCACCTTATCTTTGACTTGTATATTTTCTCATATTGCCTCAAGATGGGCTCAGGCTTTCTGTGCAGCGTTTCGCAAGTACTCTTCCTGTTGTGCGCAGTACGGAATAGTCAGTACTAACTTACCAATTTCATCAGCTGAGCGGTCTGAGGCATGAGCTTCTGATCTGCAGCTCCATATGCCTTACGTAATGCACTCTCAGGCAACTGTACTAACTTAGTTATCCCAAATCTGGAAAACGCACTTGACTTTACATGTATTCCGCTTAGGGTTCACGGGATCATAAGCCTATCTCAGCCAGGTGGACATTAGCACTGTTAGCTTGTCCGCAACTGTCATGTAGGAATCCTGGTCTTCGATCCTTTAGATCCTTCTGTCATGACGAATGAGTTATGCTGATTGCTCTTAGTTAATAGTATTAAGAACCAATATTTCGATCAGTTAGACTCTCGCTGCATTCTACTTTGGTGGCCGTGATCAATCGCATTTCCGTTTTGAATGCGAGAGAATGGAGGAGAACCGTGGAAATGGACGTGTAGCAGGCCAGACCCAGTCCGATATCGTCTGCTCTCTGCCTCTCGAGCTCTTGTTTGAGGTCGTGGAGTATCTGGATGTGGCCGACATTGTTCGGAGTCAGAGGGTGCGTCCCCTTTTAACAGCCCATTTTCTAGCGGTTCCGTGAGTCTGAATCCTGACAGAGCTTAGGTCTCGAAACGATGGCGAACGATGTTCTTAGGAGATGTAATAACCAGGAGCGTCTTGCCGCGAACGCTGGCAGCTCTGGGCCTGGATGCCGAGAATATCGCTACCTCTGAGGCGATAACTTATTTCCGATGGCTACATGGTTTGAAGTCTGCTCGGCCGGTCAAGAAGGCCTTTCTCCCGCGGTCACAACTTGGGGGAAAGATAGAGCAGATTGTGTACCATTCGCGCAGACTGTGCTATATCATCGCCGAAGGAGACGGGAATCAGGTCGTAATGCTGGACCTCGATACTGGAAGAAGATCGCTTTGGGTCAACGATGCACGGAGTTATCTTCGGGAAATTGTTCTGTCTGATCGTTATCTTGTGATGATCTCGTGGGCTAGGTAGGAGAATGATTTGCCCTTTGCCAGTGCGCGTCGACGCCAGCGAAGAATGCTAATTCAATCCTGGCAGGCCGAACTGGGTTCTGCTGGTGTGGGATATTCACACATCTCAGAGGTTGGCAGAAAGGCGGTTTCTATGGGTACCCTCTCGTGTCACTGTTGAAAAGGACAAAGCGATCATAATCCCCAGTCCCGAGTCCCGATCCTACCCCATCTACATTTGGGATCTGTGCACAGATCGTTTTCAGAAGATTGGGTCCTTCTCCAATCTTGAGTTGTCGTTCGTGGACGTGGAAGAGGACGTGCTGATGACATTCGAGATCGATTGGGACAAACATTTGCCAGAAGTGCGGCAGACGAAGTGGTCATTGACCCGCGGGGAGCAACTTGACTGGAAAAGGTACCATCTGTCGATGGGTAGCCGTCATGTGGACAGAACTACTCTCAAACAGTCACATAACGACTGGTATCGACCCAGTGGCTACAAGACAGTTACAGCACTATACACCTTCGCTAATGATCCCTATTCCGCAATACGCCTTACATACGATCATGCCGTCGATCGGCTCGATCTTCGCTGGATTAGCTGTACCAAGCCCATCAACGATTTCGCTGTTCCGGGTCGTTGCGATTCTCTCGCTCCGCATATCATCTACCGCTATGCAGTCCAACACAGGGGGATTGTCGTCTACGACGCCATCAGCGGCGTCGCAACTGTGCATCCGTATCACTTGCATGCCGGAGAGGTCGTGACCCGCCGCTTGTTTGGTGCCCATTTGCCGGTCCCCGGGCGTCAAGCGCCAATGACGGAGTTCATGCCTTTTTACACGCACTGGTCCTTTGGCGACCGAGAAGTCTTTGGCGTGGCAACTCGCGACGGTATACAGCTCTGGTTCTTTAATCCAAACTTTGTGCCCGATTTCCCCGGCGCAGAGCCTTTTTTGGCCATGGAGGAAAGTGGATGATTGACAATATAAAACCCAGCTCACATGGCCAACTTGAATGTACGTAAGGCATGAACACCACTGGCATGAGACGTTATCGGGCCCATGGAGGAATTTTATTCTTTAATACCATTCATTCATCAGAAATTCTTTGCCCGAGAGAACTACAGCATACTTACAATGAGCGACGCATGGATTGCCTCGGAGCCTCCTCACGCCTTTTAGCGGAGATATGGAGCATCACTGGGCTCGTCCAATCAGCACCTCTACAGGATTCTGGCCTGAGGCAGGAATAACAGTCCGAGCCTCCACCGTCTTGCGAAGGACGTAACAGTAGTGTGAACGAATGTCCTCATGAGGGGTTCTGATGAGGGGTTTCGGCTGCTAGAAAGTCATAAGCAACTGCATCTCCATTTGGAGGAAAACGCAGCGAGCATAACAGGAAGAATGGAGGTCGATTGTGGAGATACGCCAGTTGCAGGCCGAAAGCAGTATGACATTTTCGGCTCTCTGCCTATCGAACTTGTGCTTAATGTTGTGGAATCTCTGGATATAACTGACATTGTTCGAAGCCGGAGTGTGTGTCCCATTGACTGTTCATTTGGCGGCATTGTTGTGGTTTGATTCCTGACAAAGCGTAGGTTTCGAAGCGATGGCGCGCGATCTTGTCGTTGGATGAAATCAATAGGAGCCGTTTGTCCCGGACGCTTGCGGCGCTGGGCCTGGAGAATACGAATGTTGCAATCTCCGACGCCATGACGTATTTCCAATGGCTACATAGTCTGCAGTCTGCTCGTCCAGTCAAGAGGGTCTTTCTCCCCTGGCCAGGGCAGATGCGGGATGCCCACTGGGTCGTATACCATTCGCGCCGGCTGTGCTACATATCCTCGGAATCTTTTCAGGAGGGCAACATCGTAATCTGGGATCTCGAAACTGGACAGAGATCGATTTTGGCCAGTATCGAGCTGAGGCTTTCTTACATGGGACTCGTATCATCTGATCGCTATCTTGCGATGATCACGACACTGGATAACGGCAATATTATCTTTGTCGGCATCGTCTAACATTGTGATGAGCTAATTGACGTCAACAGTGACGAAACTGCCATTGTTGCGTGGGATATACACACATCTGAGAGGTTTGGAGAAAGACGTTTTCCTTCGACGTTCCGTCGTGCCATCGTCAGAAAGAATAACATTGTAATGAAGGCTGGTCCTTTTCTGCAGGCACCTTTCTTTCTGCACGGGTGGGACTTGGGCACGGATCAAGTTCGACGATTGAGCCCTTCTCCAAACTTGAACTGTGGCACGTGGATGCGGATGAGGACGTCTTGGTGACATTCGAGATTGACTGGAAGGAGCATCCGCCTACAGTGCAGCAGACAAAGTGGTCATTGGCTCGCGGGGAGCAGCTTGACCGGAAAACATTCCGCCTCTCTGTCGAAGCCCGTCATGTAGACTGGGATCATCCTTCTCTCCGCAAAGTTGAGCGGCCAATGCTGAGTAGGAGTCGCCCTGGCGTCTACAATACGATAACCGACGTGTGCTATGATGAGCATAATCCATATATCACGGTTGCCTCACGTACGAATATGACCTCGATCGGCTCAGCCTTCGCTGGGTCGAGTGCGCCCAAGCGATCAACATGAGCGCTTCCCATGGGAGCTGTTATGCAGCTCTCACCCCGCATATCATCTACCGCCCGATTCTTCAGCACGGACGGCTTGCAGTCTACAACACCGCCAACGAGACCGTAACCTTGCATTGGTATCAACGTCACGCTAGAGAGATGGATTTGCTCATTTCATTGGCTAGCGCTCGAGCGGACAAGCAATTTCGTTATGGTTTCTTCAGTGACCGTGAGGTTTTCGTCCTGGCTTCCAAGGATGGCTTACAGCTCTGGTTCTTCAACCCCGACTTTGTGCCCGATCTCCCCGGCGCGGAGCATTTCTGACCGGGAGGTCAGAGTATGATGGCCACATCGCTCGGCAGGGTTCCGATACTAAGCATAATTCTGTCGTATCTTACCACAGTATCCCCGCATCAGGATGGCTGATGCAGACCAGAAAACTATTGAAGAGCGTATATCCGAACGCTGGCAATTTTTTTAAGCCACCGAATTTAGACCGAGTTTCTTCGGTGTTATCGGGAGAATCTGCAATTCATTACTTCCGTGACTGTGATCTCAAAGATCCAGCACCTCTGCTGTGGCGGGATTCGTCCACCCACGATCGTCGTCGCGAAGTCGACGACACGTTAAAAGGGTAGCAAAACTGGAATTTTCTTTTCAACGAACGGAATAGTCCTTTGTTGTCGTGCGCCATTCGAATTTGATTGGCAGACCTCCCCGTTGAGTTTGAAATCGCTGAGCCCGATTTCAAGTACTGCTACTTTCCTGCCCAATCGACTGGACAATTCGGTTTGCACTCTGCAGCCATCGAATACGACACTGAGAACGAAACCAAGCAAAATACAAACGAGGGATCTGCGAACCCATTTTTATTCAGACGCCGAGCAAAGCCCGAGCAATCCATTCGCCGCCGGAGAATCCACAATACAAGCAGTACTTTGTAACTATGTACTCGTACGTGGATCGTGGTTGACTCATCAGGCTGTTATTATGTGATCTATCTATACCTAGGTAGTCATCTGCCAAATTCTGTCCCGAAAAAGTTCTTTGTATGTACGAAGTACACCTAGCGGTGTGCGGAGTTTGTTCAAACTTGAACTCCCGGCGAGGCGTGATAGAGGTTACATGCTGTGAAAATGCACCGAGACGTAGGGGAAACATGCCGAACATTTCAGACGATGGTACCTGACTGTAGTGGCGCTAACTCTGATACACCAGCAGCCGGAGTGCAATCAGGTACCAGTACACTGTGACTAGAATGATCCTGCGATATATCGACTTGATTACGTTACCGTACAGAGCACTTCCTTGTATTACGTATACCCGGAGTCCTCGGTCATAGATTGATTTTGTGCAATCAGAAATATCCAGGTTTTGATTATGAGTGTTCACCGGTGTCCTAGCCACCACCAAGGAAGGAAGGAGGACCCTAATACTGTATTTTAGCGGATCAGATCCTGGGCCCACTGACAGCTGGTTCGATGTGACTGGCGCCATGGAGGAAAGAAAAATTTGGTCCAATCAGAATTTAGATTGTAAATCTCGTACTGATGCCAAGAGCGTAATTCTCACCAATCAGCGTCCAGACGCATACTACCCGCCATTCTGGTCCCAGGAACGGTGCAGATGGAGTAAAAGGTACGTCGGCATATTGGCCATCCAGCCAGCAACGTGTGCTGGCACCCATCTAAGGGCTTGTCATGAAAGGTGTCCATCCAAGGACAACCGGGCACGGTGGGGTTAGCCTGTCAATCGATACTACGGGATAATTTGCGGCCAGAGAAGTCGGGGAGATCGAACCACCGGCCTGGCCCGCTGGTCTGCAGGTACCGACCAAAAGGCATATAAGATGCCTCCGTTCGGTCTGGATATCGCATTGTCACTTTGATCTCTCAAGATCGCCTCTACAATCCTTTTGCAACTGTGTCCGACACAGTAGTCGCTCCTTTTACATAGTACGATCCTTTTGCGACGCACAGCCGTCGCATCGTCATTCCTTTCTTGAATCATTCCCAGTTGACCCTGGTTGAGATCTACAATTCTTTGTCACTCCTTTCGTCGGCGGTCTGAAGAGTCAAAATGGTGTCCTTCTCGAGCCTCTTTGGTGTTGCCGCTCTGGCCGCTGCGGCCCTTGCCGCGCCGCTCCACAGCAAGCGCGCCGTTGGCAAAGTTGGTGTCGCCTACAATGACGCTGCGGCCATTTTGCCATTTGCATCAGCCGCCAGCTGGGCCTACAACTGGAACAAGGTCCCCGACGGCCAAATCCCGCAGGGCGTCGAATACTGCCCGATGCTCTGGGGCGCGAAGATGTTCGACGGTTGGACCCAAGCTGCCGAGCAAGCCCTCGCCTCCGGCAGCACCTGCCTCCTGGGCTTCAACGAGCCCGACCACTGGGAGCAAGCCAACATGTCCCCGGCCCAGGCCGTGGATGCCTACAAGCAATACCTCACACCGTTCAAGGACCGTGCCACTCTGGTGACCCCCGCCGTGACCAACGGTGGCGGCTCGATGGGTCTGGCGTGGATGCGTGAGTTCCTGACCCAGTGCGGTGGCCAGTGCGGCGCTCAGGTCATGGCGATCCACTGGTACGGTGACAACTTCGACCAATTCAAGCAGCATGTCGAGTCGGCAATCGGCCTCGCCAATGAGTTCGGCATCAGCCGCATCTGGATTACCGAGTTCGCACCCAACACCGATGCCGCCGGTCAGATTGCGTTCCTGCACCAGGCGATTCCGTACCTCAACTCGAACCCCTCCGTCGAGCGCTATGCCTACTTCATGGCCCGCGAGGGCTCTCTTCTCTCGGGCGGTGCCTTGAGCGACATTGGAAAAGCTTACTTGGGAATGTGATAACCTTCCATTATGTACATACGTGTATATACCCGAGTCTGATTGTGAATATTGCTGCGTTTTCATGTTTACTTTCAACGTCTCAAAGCGGTTCTTGGTGGACGAGCCGCGTGTTGTGCTACTTCGTCATGAGTCTAGAAGACTGATGAAGCTATGACATGGGAACTTGATCGGCCTATCGCAACACATTGTACTCGTAATTGCTGTAGACAATCCTTCAGCCAGCCAGTTGCCTTTGTTCCATTCATTGCCCAGGTTTATAAATTGATGGGCTGGGCTAATTTGTATTGCTGGGATGGTCTGGACCTTTTCTCGCTGACGACATTAAACTTTAACGGTAAGTGGAGCACCTTTTTATCGATAAACAGATTAATGGTGGGTTCCATGGCACGTGTGCGGCAATCCTCTCCACCCCTAGCGCCAAGCCGCCAGTCAGGGGCAAAACCCAGCGAGATGGTACCCTATCAAGAAAGACTTAATCTTGGCATTCCACTGTCATCTCACCTTTTCACAATATCAATTTCCACATGTGGAACACTTTTCTCGTTCTGGAAGGAAAACTCGAGGGTCGAGAACAGGGCGGGATGCGGGATGCAATTTGGTTATGGCAATGACAGCTCTTGGGCCTGGTTATCCACTTTTAACGGGAAATACCCTCTGAGTGCCTCTCCGCTCGGAAGTTCGGCTTCGAGGACCAGAATGGAGAGGGAGAGGAGGGCATCTCCCCGGTTGAATGGCAGAATTCCCGAAAAGGTGCGTGCGGGGGATTCTTAGTATGCTTGAGATGGTAATGGCCTTTCTCTACAGGAGAGTTGTGGTTATCATCCCCTCTGGTCCCTGACTAGCGGTAAATGACCGATGAGGGATGATTTCTCCCTTTGGCCGTGAATATGACCCCTGATATGGGTAATATCCTGGCGTTTCTCTTCCAACGTAGCTGATAGCGCACTTCTGCTGATTTCCGGCTCCAGTAGGGTCCAGAAATCCTCTGATATCGGCTCAGAACATCCCAGGCTGCAGAGCCCTTGGCAGAGGATGCCTGTATCAGCATGCTATCTCATTAGTGTCAAGCCACGCTTCAGACAATCATCTCCAAAACAGCCACCAAAGGAGTGTTAGATGTAATGAAACGCCAAGTAGCTATCATGAACGGTGAGGACCACGACCGAAGGGAGATATACAAAATGAGCTTTGAGTCCATCATCCAGAGCACGTAATTGCCATGTATTTCTCCTAAGCATAATTATGACAAGCTCTTCGGATGTAGTACATCATGGCGAAATGTCGGAGACGATGTAGATACTATAGGCAGTGTCCGTGCTAGGAAAGGTTAGATATTCCTAAAGTTCGCTTCTGGTATTTTTCCATCATCTTCTACAATCATCAAAATTACTATTAGTTTCCTATTGGTAGTAATAAAAAATTTACCATGACTCAAGGAGTTCTGGGTATATTGTGGGCTGCCTGCTTTACCTCTTAATTTACACAGTAAGTGTTCTGTTCATGGCTTAATTCTCTGAACAATGAGAACACGATACAATTGCCAATGGCTCCCATGATCCCCAAAGGGTTCATTGATAATGCAGTTGTCTTCAGCTGTCTGACAAAACTCTAGCGCCAGAAGCGATGGCTTCCTGAAGATTCGCTGGGAATTTTGGTGCAGTCAAGCTGCTGCGGCCCAACAGATCCTACGAAAAGCCTTCAGGACTACAAGTAGGCAAGTCTCACTTGCGAAAACTGGCTAAAGTCTTCTTACATCGGCCGATGTGATCCAAGAACTGTTTTATACTTACCTTTTTTTTTTTTTTTTTCCAAGACCCCTAATCCATGTTTCGTACTCGTCTCGATGGATTTTGTAGAGGACAAGCATCTCCTTCCTCCCCTTCATCTTCCGAATTTTTCCAGGACCGGGGGCTTGTCTCCCTCCCCTGAGCTTATAGTAAAGCTGAGCCTACTCTTGGATGATTGAGTGGTATGGCGTCTCCTGCCGATAGCCGTCGGGAAAAAATCATCACTATATCCTATCGACACTGATGTATTCTGGGACAGCTCTTTGCAGGAGCTTCTCCCGTGAACGCCACAACAAATAGGTACGTTTTGAATTTTTGTACATGAATATACCAAAATTTACTGCATTTAGAATCTGGGATCCCTTGGCATTAAACAGAAAGTGTGCTAAGCACCATGGACCCCAGTACCCTTCAGTCGACGGTTGTAGGGATAGTTGTATCGTACACTGTGAGACTAAGGGTGGTCCATTCCAGGACCCTACCCGGACTGACCTCGACAACCTGATGAATTTCAACAATGGGATGAGCACATTTCCATGATGACACTCCGAAATGTTACAAGGGACCGCCAATGGTACCTACCTTCCTGCGTGAGTTCCTTTTTTCAGCGTCGTCTTCGCTCCAGGCTCGTTGAATGAGGATGCCCAAGGCTCTTTATTACATTACCTATTGGCTATTGAGTTTTGAAGAAAACGGCAAATCGACTCAAGCTGAGAGGAATGTGGGATTCGGGACAAATGGTCATGTATCTAGACAAGTTTGACGCTGGCACCAATATCCAGTGCAAACAGCAGGGGACTTATTCAGCCGTTAATAACACCTCAATTGCCACTGAATTATGTAATTACTCGTGGCGCTTTAATTGTCTAGGATCAAATCCCCGAATCTGTAATGGCGGACTGCCCTGTTTCATGTCAGCGATTCAAGTCATCGCAGTCATCAGGGCTCCGCAGGTACCTCCTGTAGTAAGTTCGCGGAGACATAATCTGATCAGTCACCAAACCTGTTTGCTGATCCTTGACACTAACCTATCTGCCCGTCCCCGCACCATGAGCTCAGGACAGTCAACGCGCTGCATGGAAAATGCCCCTGGGAATTGCACTTGTACCGGCCATTCTGCGACCAGACTACACCAGGCCAGCGCCAACCCCGACTTCAATTTCTACAACCACACCGCCAGTCCCGCGTGCACCCAGCAAAACCAGTCGGAAACTCTGGGGCTTTATCCACAAGGCGCTGTGTTTTTTCTCAGAATGGTACTGCTCCTGATTTGGCATATATTTCGATCCACACATCGTACAGTTTCCCTTTGGACTTGATGAAACGGACAGACCAAACGAACCTCGACGAGGTCGCCGCGATGCAGATGTCTCGCATTGCAGGGATCCCCACCCCCAGGGTTTTGAGCGTCGGTGAGCACCCTGGTGATTTCAGGAAGATTTCCATCCTGATGACGCGGCTGCCGGGCATCGAACTGGACAGCTCGAGCCATCCATTAGACGTGGATGCCGAGGAGCCCTGGCTCTATGAACTCAAAGCTTGCATCGAGGCAATGCGCATGTAAGCGCCGCCCAGTCAGGACGTGATTTCCTCGCCAATGGGCACGGCGTTGCACAGCTCGCGGGTTCCGGACCATGTCATGGGCCCATTCAAGGACAGTAAGGGATTCTACGATCAACTTTTCTATCCGGTTTCTGATCATGCGTTCAAGTCAAAAAGAATTCGAAAAGACACTCGAGAAAGCTAGTAGGTTGCGACAAAAAAGACACCATATCAAGTTTACGCATGGAGATCTCAAAGCTCATAATGTTCTTGTGGGCAACGACGGGCATCTGGCAGAACTAATCGACTGGGAGTCTGGAGGCTGGTATCCGGAGTACAGGGAACTCACGACTGCAATGCGGTTTGGATCACGGAGCTGGTGGGATCAGGTGATGACCTGGATGGGTGGGGATCGGTATTGGAGAAACTGAAGGCGGACAGAGCTCTCAATGACTTGACAGTCGACTCCTACATTGCATTTTGATGGAGAATGAGGAGCAAGGCATAGTGAAAGCAGGTTAACCAGGTTATTGAATGAGCATGCATCACAACATATGATTGGACAGGTTATGCCACTCACAAATCGACTCGATGCTGACTAATACCGTATAAAGTCACGTGCCCTGTTGCCTGTGACGTCGGTCGACCAACTTTGCATTCATCCCCAGGTTCGATTGATGTCAACACGGGGAATCTACAACACTTCGACTTGTGCATCATTATCGGAATCTACGCGCTTACTCCCAGTGTGTTCCGTAGATTGAGCGATCAATTCCGCTCTTTTCCGCGACTAGCTTTGCTCGAATCCCCACCCCGGAAGGAGTGCACCGTTGCCGGGGCTACCGCGCGCCTCACCAGTCGGGATTTTATCAAACAAGCAAAACTCAAACCATTCGATCAAGAACCTGCAGTCGAAATCCCGATCCAGGGTGAACTAACGCGAGTTATCGAAACCTCCAATTATTACGTTATCACGGTGTTGCTTTGTCGACACGGCCACGCAACGTGACGCTCCTTTGCAGATTTAAGCCCGGAAACACAGTTTCCGGCTCCCGCGTTCCTGTCGCCCAGCATGGCTCCGACCTACGATTTGGACGACTTGGACTACCTCGCACCAGACTTTGATCTCAATTCGCTAACTGTGCCGCGCCTGCGCTCGATTCTCGTCAGCCATGATATTCCGTATCCAGCCTCGGCAAAGAAGTCCCAGCTCATTTCCATCCTAGAGCAGGAGGTTTTGCCCAAGGCTAAGAAGCTGCTTCGAGAGCGGGAGCGCGTTCGGCGCACCAGTGCCGGCATCACAGATATGAGCCGGCAGTCTACAGCGGAAGAGGATGGCGAGGGAGATGTGGCACACTCCACGGCTTCCGTGACTGGGACACGACGCGGACGATCCAGACCCAGCACTAGAGCATCCACGGCGGAGCTGGAAGACGGTACTGTCCAGGCAACCCCTAGGCGCAGAGGCCGGCCAAGCTCACGCAGCACGCGTGCATCGGACGTGGAGACAGGAGATGAGAGGGCGACTACTCCGTCTGTCGCACCATCCACCCCGCAGCGCAGGTCCACGGCGAGGAAGTCGAGGGTCGCCGACGCGCCACCACCGATGGAGACTATTGAAGGATCGCCAAGCATCAAAACAGAGAGTCGAGAGAGCAGCGTGTTTACCGATGATAACCCCTTCCAGAGCGGAAGCTCGCCAACTCCTCTCGACCGCACACCACGTGCATCCGCTTCAAGTTCATTTGCTGTTAGTTCTGAACGCAAGAGGATGAGTACTCCAATGTCTCGCGTACCTAAACCCTCGTTTGCATCAGAAAGGAAACGCGACTCGGAGTCCAGGAGTAGCTTCAGGCACGCGGACTATTCTTTTACCGGCACGAAATTGGAATTCCAGTCACCTGCTAAGCCTCCCAGCCCCGTCAAGGAGGAGGACGTATCGGAAGACGATGTCTCGCAAGAGGAAGAGGAAGAGTATGGAGAAGAGTTCACACCGGAGGAGCAATTGGCCCTCGAAGCCGAGGCAGAAGCGGAACGCGCTCGTGCTGTTATCGAGAAGCCGCGACAGGCATCACACGCTTCACGGGCGGCACCGTGGGTGGTGATTCTGGCGCTGTTGATGGGGTTTGGCATCTGGTGGCGTCAAGAGAAGATCGAGATTGGCTTCTGCGGCGTCGGAAAGCCCACATGGTCTCTTGCGAACACGAACGTGCCCGAATGGGCTAACGTTTTGGAGCCACAGTGTGAACCATGCCCACCACATGCTTTCTGCTACCCCAACCTCAAGGTCCAGTGTGAGCAAGATTTCATCCTGACACCTCATCCGTTTTCGTTAGGAGGGCTGTTGCCGCTGCCGCCAACATGTGAGCCGGACAGCGAGAAATCGCGACGCGTCAAGGCGGTGGCCGACCGGGCCGTGGAACAGCTGCGGGACCGCCGTGCCAAGTACGAATGCGGCGATGGAAATGAAAAGGTCAAATCGCCGGCCATTTCAGAGGAGGAGCTGAAGCAGGCTGTATCACGGAAGCGCCGCAAGGGTATGAGTGACGAAGAGTTTGACGAGCTCTGGCGAGGCGCGATCGGGGACATTGTCGGACGGGAAGAAGTTTCAGTTAAGGAGCGGTAAGTCCCTGTTTATTTCCTCCTATCACAGATCAGGCGTCCCGTTTAGAGGGCTCTATCTTTTAAAGATGGCTGAGGTTCTGACGTGAAACTTGCAACCACTAACAGAGACCGGGATGCATCAACAGATCAGCTGGTTTGGAGCTCTCGTCCAGCTCCACCGCAAGACTCCCCCTCGGATGCGCATTCCGCCACCACATCCGACAGTCTCTCCGCGTATATCGACTCCCTCTTTCAGCTGTAGTGCTGGCGCTGGCGGGCATTGCGTACGTTCGAGCGCAAATTCGGGCGCGCCAGGCCGACATTGCCCGGGTTCCGGAGCTGGTGGCAACAACACTAGACCGGCTCTCAACACAGGCAGCGCTGTACGCGCGGGGTGAGGCGCCGGAGCCGTGGATCCCCATCGGGCAGCTGCGGGATGACGTGCTACGGTCGGAGCTCAAGGGCAGCCGGCGTGAAAGGCTATGGCGGCGAGTGGCGCACGTGGTGGAGGGCAATGCCAACGTGCGCGCGGCAGTCCGCGAGGGCCGTGGCGGTGATGTCGCCCGGGTATGGGAATGGATTGGCGGGTTGAGCCGTCTCGATGGACTGCGCCGGAGCCCGCAGTCGCCGTCGTCTCCGGGCGAAGCGGAGCAGGAATTTGAAGATCAGGGGCGGCGCGAATCGCGTCGGTGGAACGAGGGGCGGCCTATCTATTAGGCGTAAGTTTGGCTTTAATGTAGATAATTTTGTGCTTGCTGCTTTGTTTGATGTTTGATGTATGCGTGTATCAGGTTACGGATGGTTTTATGCGAGATTGTTTGGAATGAATGGATTGAGTTTTTTTTTTTTTTTTTTTTTTTATTCTACATGCCCATATCTTCAAATCCCAGAGCTCCCCACGACACCCACGGCTTGTTTGGGTTCATTTGCCATCTTTTTTCCACCGATGCTCTTTCATACCTTGCATCCGTCTGTGCGTAGAACAATTCTGGACACTTCTTTGTCAACTCCTTCCCTTCCTCCCCGGAACCCACGGCCAATACTCTCGCCACCCTCATCGTGAATCTAAAGGGATCATCCGGATAAGGCCGTGGACGATGCAACCTTGCAAAATGCTGCACCACCAACATTGTAAACACCGACGGACAAAAGTCGCACGCAACACTGAACAGACTCCCTCCGGGATTCCGTCGCTGAGACTGCCAGGGAATCCCAAAGGTGATCTGCTCAATATCATCCAGGAAACGGAAGAGGTTACGGTGCGGACAGAGCGGGATGATGGGCGTCTCTAGTCGGGTGGTTTCTTCGTTTTCCGGGTCAAAGTCGAGATCGAGGAGGCGATGGCAGCGGAAGAGGGAGACGTGGAGGATGGTGTCGACGAAGAGGAAGGGTCCTTTATTGTTGTTTTTGTTTTTGTTCTTCTTCTTCTTCTTCTTCTTCTTCTTCTTCTTGCATTTGGGTGAGGATGGGGTGTCATCGACGACGTCGTCGTCGTCGTCGTTGTACTCGATGGAGAGGTATATGGTGCGCCGTACCTGGCAGATACCGTGAGGATCGCGGAAGATGCATGAATGCCAGGGGGTGCGGCCGGGGAGATGGAAGTTGTTGAGCGGGTCGTTGATTATAACCACGTCGTCCTGGCTCTCCTCGTCGTCGCTTTCCGGTCTGGCTGGCATCATCCTCTGCGATGATGGTGACGGGGATGGCAACATCTCTTGCACCAACCTCACCGTATCCCGATACGTCAACTGCTTGCAGTGACACAGATGCACCACGCCCGTCGCTCCCAGTCGACACTCCCTCCCCTCCGCATCAACAAACCGTCTCTGCCAGAGGGAAAACTCCTCCCGGGGATGCAGCATCCGGCAGCCCGAACAACACAGCCACCGCTGCGGTCTCTCCTTCTCCAGCGAGCGGAGGAGTTGCCACCGGGGTTGCTCGATGAAGCCGGGCCTCATCCCCTTCTTGCGACCCTCTCGCTCTGCAAAACGGTCCCATAGCTCCATTTGCCATGCATCGAGCTGTTGGTAAGGGAATGGCCGGCAGAGCATGTCGCGGTGGTGTTGGAGGATTCTTACGCCGAGGAGGCTCCAAAGCGTCCGGCATGTAAGCCCTAAACGGACGACGTCAAGAGGACCAAGGTAGGACGCTATGAGGAGGAAAATCTCAAGAGGGAGGACCTCAAGAATGCCCTTCTTCTTCCACTTTTTGTTCTTCTCAATCTCCTTCTTCCCCTTGCCGTGGATGATGGTGATGCTCGCTAGGGCTTGCAAGAACGTCTGCATCCGTCCTTGCTTCTCCTCTCCGTCATTATCGTCTTCTATTGCCGCCCGATGAGGGCGACTGAGAGGAATGACTGCCTGCAAAGCGCGTTCCATCGCGGTTCCTTGGAGCACTGGCTTACAATAGAATCCGGATGGGACGTTCTCTCCATGCACGTACGTAAAACGAAGAAGAAGAGGAGGATGTTTTCTTTGTGCGTGCGTCTGGACATTTATCGGAATATTCCTGGAAAGGTATTCACGGTGCACGTTTTAGGGTTGACGAAGGCTCTGGTTGTTAGGGTTTTCCCGAATAGAGATGTCTATTCACAGAGAGTGCTCTGCTATGGGTTCACAGAGGAAGATGGATAGATTCAAGTTTTGGCTCATGTTGCAGCTATCCAACATGTGTATAAGATGGTACTCACTTTGACCTAGGCAGTTAACATGGCAGAAAGTGTAGATCAACCAAACTAGCACTCTATGGATTCACCATATTAGTCCTATCTACGAGTACAACCTGCGCCGCAACCGACCCTCCAACCCGGCATTCTGCAAAAGAAAATGGATAGATATGCATAATGTCCCAGTGAAACCACAACTTTTCAACCCAGCTAAGAATAGACTACGACAGGTGGAAGGCGCCCTGCCCCTCCTGGATGGCCATGATCAGGCGCTCGCGCAGCACTTCCAGGCTGCTGTAGTCGGGCAATTTGAGGTAGTTGACGCATGTCATCACGCTCGGCAGGTAGTCATCAGACGTGTACGGAGGCTCGCTTGGACGGCACACAACTGTAAACATGGGAGTGAGGCTCTTGAAACCTAGTACGGGGTTAGCTTTGGTCGGACCTTC
>NW_027192369.1:56612-141353 GCF_041956635.1 Thermomyces lanuginosus | reverse complement strand
AAAAAAAAAAAAAAAAAAAAAAATTAAACGCACCTCCAATTGGCAGCTTCGGACTTCCCGTGACGAATTGCAGGAAATCCCGGCGCTGCTGTTTGTTGAGCTCCGTCATGGCCTGCAAGAGGTTGCGGACGCTCTTGCTGTCCATGTTGAAACCATGGTCCGCCTTGATCGAATCCATGAGCGCTGAGACCGTTAGCCCGAGTTCAAACCGGTAAGGAGCGTAGAATAGACGTACTCTCCATAGACCAATCCTCCTCAACCTGTCCAAACAGCATAACCAGCTCGTTCGGTGTAAAGGCCCGCAACGCCGAGAACGGGAACACGCTGGAGAAACCGGACCGGAAGGCATCGAGCTGCCGCTGCACACCGCTGCCAAGGGTGAGGTCCACCACCCGGTCCACGTACTGATCGACATTGTCGATCGTCACCGCGGTGTTGGCCCCATTGGGAATCAGTTCGATCGAGGGATATCCCGGCAGCGTGAAATCTAGCCCCAGGTCCTCCACACGCACGCCGTCGATCTCAATGTCTTGGAGCGCGCGGCTCCGCTGCTCCGCGCTCAAGGAATGATCATCCTCGATTCGTTTCTTCCCGTTCGCAAATCGCTTAACCAGGAGCAGCGAGTTGGCCAGATCCGGGTCCACCGTCCGCACGGTGCCAAGTGACGGCTTCACTGGAGAGAGCGCCAGTCGGAAGAACGTCGGATTGAAGTTGATGTCAATGATGCGTGAGTCGAGCATCGACCGGGCCACAAACTTCCCCAGCGTCTTGAACAACTGCAGCTGCCTCTTGCCCGCCTCTGTCTCCGCCTGTTCATCACTCATCGGCGCCGGGAAGAGCCCGTTCTTGCTGGTGACGAACTCGCTGTTATCCTCCGAATCATTCTCCCGCCACAACTTGAGCTTCTTCTTCGAAAACTCCCTGGACACGGTCGAGTAGAACTCCAGCGTGGGCCCAAGGCCAGTCCCGACTTCTTCAAAGTACTCCACCTCGAGGATGCTGGGAGATGACCCGTACAACTCCATCACCTTCATGGCCGACTCGAGGATCCTGGACCGTGAGATGCGCACCTTCTGCCGCTGCAGACGACCAAAGAACGGACGGTCATCCCGCCGCTGATCCCGGCCACCATCCTCCGGCTGGGAGTTTTGCCACCGCATCATGGCCCGCGCATATCCAAACGCCGTGGATTGCAGGAACAAGTGCCGCGTCTCGAACGGGAAGAGGAACGGGAACTCTCGAGCCAGGTCCTCGCTCCAGCTAGGCAAGCAACCACTCGCTACAATCAAGGGCTCCTCCAGCTGCCGGTTCAATTTCGCGGTCAGCTTGGTGTTGACAAACTGCGACGGAGGCTCCGGCGTGATGCCGACCAGCTCCCGGTTCTCAGCCATGAGATCGTCCAGGTGCGCATTGATCTCATGCAGGAAGCGCAGCAGACGCAGAATCGATGCCGTGATCGGGTTCTGGCTGAGCGACCTTGGAAGACCGGTCTTCTCATCACGATCCTCCGTATCCTCTTTAGTGCCGGTACTCAGAGACGAGGGCTCGGGGGGAGGAGGTCCTGGAACACGGCGGAACCGCACTGTGTGTACTGTTGACCAAACGCTTCCGCCAGACTCTTCCCCTCCATTCTGCATGCTCCTGTAGATGGCGCGGTAAATTGTAGTCTCGTTGGTGACGACTTCTCCGCCAACACGAAACTCAATGTGCCAGTCTTGGGGAATTGACGCCATGGCAGCAGCGTAAGAAGCATACGACCGACCGCCGCTGGGGCCGGCGGACGAGCTCCCACTGGCAGGATAATTCTGATCCTGGGAGGAGGCCGCAGACGACAAGCCTTTGGAGGGTGTTTGAGATTGCGAGTGCGACGGTGTCGAAACCCGCGTCCCATCCTCCTTCCTAGCAGTCACCTTTCCAGTTGCAGCAACTTCCATGTTGACCGCACCGGACTCTGGGCCGCGATCTTCGCCAGCCTCTTCCTCAAGATCGTCCACAATGGCATTGAGTTCCTCGTCATCCTCCTCAGAGTGATCCTCCGGTTCCTCCTCACCCTCATCGTCCTCATCCTCTTCGTCGCTAAATCGTCTCTCGTCGGCGCATTCCAGGAACCGCCGACTTTCTTCGCTGTGAAGCATGTTAGACGACTGATTGCGGCTCGAACGCCGCGTTCCGGTTCTCCTGTCACCGCTTCCGCTAGAACGGCGCTGCGCGGTAGATCGGCTGGTGCTGCTCGGCGCCCGACGATCGCCCGGCTGACTTCCGGCCGAAGACTGGGCAAGAGCCGTCGACGATGAAGACTCATTGTTGGCCGATCTGCGTCCCGAGCTACCCTGGTCATCCCTGATGCGACCGGAGCGAGACATGCTCAAGAAATCGCGTCCACTGGTGGCCGCCCGCGGACGGTCCGACAGGCTAATCCGCGGCCGCAAAAAGTCGTCCAGCGACTTGAATGTGGCGATCGCATGAATGGACACCATGAGATGCTTGTACGGTCGGGGGATATCCGATTCGTCGTCGGCAACGAGCTTCAGCCGCACCTGCCTCCCCAGCATGTGGGCCGCGTTGCTCCTGGTATTCTCTAGAGAGTTATGACCAACGGTGATGACCTCGAAATGCTCTGTGCGACTGAGAAGGTCATGCAACTTCCGGATCAAGACGCTGAACGGTGTCGCAGGGGAAGCCTGGGCCCCGCGAGCCTTGTCCGACAACGCCTTCCCCATAAAGGCCTGCAGGAACGTGGTCCTGGCCTCACGGGCCGTGTCCGGCTTGTTGAAGATGTCCAGGAGAACATCGATGACCCCCGACGTGAGCAACTCGGAGCTGGTGATGTTATCCAAGGCGCCATGCTCAAAGTACGAGGCGAGTTTCTGGAAGAGACCAAGAGCATCGCTCGAGGCGCCCTCAGCATAGCAGGCAGTGAGGCCGCTAGCCAGCTCCTGGAGATCCGCCAGAATTTTCGAGGCCCTGTCCCGCAGGGCTTTGGTACCTTCGGTTTCGTTGTATCGCTGGAGGAAGCCTCTGGCGGTACGAGTGACGGCATCATTCATGGCAACATCCACAGAAAAGGAGAGCGGCTGAGAAGGCGGGAACGATCCGGAGTCTTCTGAATCGGACGTGTCATCCTCATCACGGTCATGGCCATCGTCGTCATCCTCGTCTGGATAGTCCTGCCCTTCCCGATCATCCTCGTCATCCTCGTCATCGTCGTCGGAGTCAGGACTAGCATCACGTCGCATGGGGGAATCCTCGCTTGCCATTGGCGAGGCTGTATCAGAGTGCTGACTATGAGTGTCCTCGTCGTTACCCGTAGGCGGGTGGGCGTTGTTGGCTTCCTTCGACAACGGTTGCTCCGCAATGGACATGATTTGCGAAATGACGCCTTCGCGATGGAACTGATACTGGTAGATGCTCGGAAGCCTGACAAACAGCAACTCTGCACATTGAAGGGCGTAAAACACGAGAGTTGGGTGGTCTTTTTGTGAGAGAATGGCAGCAAGGAAGGACGCATAGGGAACATTGCGGATGGACTCCTCGATCACATCCGCATCGATGTTCTGTAGCATCTTGAGTTGCGCGAGGAGGACCTTTTGGCGAACTCCTTGGTTCACCGTGCTCGAATAGGCGTCTGTCAATGTGGGGAACAGAACGACAGCAAACCGCTTAAGCTCGGCCTTGCACGACTGCAACAGCTGCCGTCTCTGTTCAGCGGTTTCTTTGGCTTTGCTGGAGGACCGCACCGGGCTATAGGGGCCAGTGTCAACACGCAGGCGATCAAACTGGTTGAGCGCGTCCGAATAATCCTCGGCGGCGGGCAACAACTCGCAGATGACGTTCAACGTCTCGTACACCTGCTCTCTCGGACGATGCACCAGAGCCTGCATGGTCACGACATTGTCCACCTTGTTGTCCTCCCCGCGCGGCGCGGAGACTCCAGTCAGGATCTGATAGAGGGTGTCGACGACATCCATCTTCAGCAGCTCGGCGGAGAGGCGCGGGCTTGCCCGAGCGACATAGCCCAAAACGCGCAGGAACTGCGTGTGAATATCGGGACCAATCAGATTGGTGGCACCGGGCAACAAAAGACGTAGGATCGCCCGCAACATTGCGGGTTCGATTAGTTGCTCCAACTTCTCCGGTCGGTGCTTGAAGCTTTCGACGATGCGTGAGACGCAAAGACACGCCTGCTCCACCACCTTTTGGTCATTGCTTGACAGGACATTGAGTAGGGTCGGCATCACATCCCGCACCACCGGGAAGCTGTCGCTGGGAAGGTTCCGACAGCAATTGGCGGCAGTGGTTACTGCAGTTCGCTGAGTGCTTGTGGGGAAAAAGTCCAAATAAGTCAAGCAAGCCGTTAGCCCGCCTTCGCGTACAATAGAGGCAGGAAAGTCGACGGAGATTTTGTGGAGTGTACTCAGGGCTTGCTCGGCAAGATCGATGAACTGGATATCCAAAAGCTTTTGACAGAGGACCGGAACCGCGCCGCCGTAAACAACGTTGGCAACGGAGCCACGAAGAGCCTCCATCAGATTCGCTAAACAGCGACAAGCCAAAAGCATGATTTCCGGGTTCTCCTCTCCAAACTCGTTCGGTTGCATCAGCGCAACCAGCTCCTTGACGAAGGGATCTGGAGAGAACTGTCCAGAGAGGTTGTCTTCGTTCGAGACGAGCAGCAGATCGGAAAGATCCTGCAAGGCGATGAGCTGCATGGAAGGATCTTCCTTCATACGTAAACTACTCAGAATGTCTCGAAGACGTGCCGAAACTCCAGTCATCATGCCCGACAGGGCTCTTAGGGTATGTTGTAGGCCACCGAACGGGCTCGGCGAACGGAAGAAGTTACTCCGGAATGGGTCCCCATCTTCATCGTCGCCACGGCCTGACTGATTTGTCCCATCATTGCTCTCGCTTCGAGGTGACGACGCCGTCTCGTCCGGGTCATCGTAGTCGTCGTCAGGTCGTCTCTGCGATTCCGATTCACTTGGAGGCTCGTCCGCGTCTGGCATAGGGATATCCGGGTCCAGTTTCGGTGACCGTTTCTTCTGCCGTCGAACTGATGAGGGAGCTGTCTCTGCAGGAGAAAGAGTTAATCAGATCCGGTGCCAACATGAGATCAGGTTATGGAGATATTCACCTTGACCCGGCTTGCCATTTCTGCTAGACCGCCGTCGTGTTGAGGACGATGATGACGCGGGAGCTCTCGTGTTCTGATCGTGGGGCCGAGAAGAGGATCTATTTCCCAAATTAGCATTGCCGAGTCGGGGGGTTACCAGTGAGGAAGAACTACGAACCCTGGTGGGGACATTGCTGAACGGGACCGAGTTCGTCGTCGATCAGCGGTCGGGGCAGGGGTTGTAGGTGACGCCACGGGGCTCGTGGCTCGAGGACCAGATGCGGTGGTTCGCTGTCGCTTGGAACGTCTCGTTTGGTAGGTCGCAGAGGAGGGAGATTCGACGTCGGGATGAGACTGATCTCGTCGCGCGGGGGCTTTACGTTTGCGGGACGATGCAGGGACACCAGGAGGGACAGCCGCAGGCCCTCCCACGACAGACGACGAAGCGGCGGAGTCGGCTGCAGCTGCGGCGAGACGTGCAGAAGAGCGGGTGGTTCTGTTAGCATTATCAGTATAAGTATTATGCCAGTGAACTGAAAACAGCTCAAGGGGCCGTGGCCGATTCCCAAAGATGCCGTAAAATGGATATCAGGGGATAGGAAAAGAATCAACCACAACGACGGGGGTTAAGACATACCTCGGCGCTGGACTCGCGGCAGCGGAGACGGAGGCTGGTGGACCTTGGGTAGAGGGTCCGGAGACAGCAGATGCGCGGGAGGAGGGCGGTGCTGGGTCCTGGTGATTGGCCGCAGTCGTTCGTCTGGCCATAAGTAGTTGAAGGCGTGGATGAAATAGGAGGTTCGTCGTCGCCGGTTTAACGCTCCATCCGCAGCTCAATCAGGCGGGGAGTGCAACGGCGAACGATGGAGAGGACAAAAACCGGGGGTTATCGGATGGGCGGAGGGTTGAATAGAGATGCAGAGCGGTTGTGGACAGGCCGATAAACTCGAAATAGACCAAGTGAAGCGAAGACACAAGGACGAAGATGGAATTGATCATGGATTCGAAATTCTGATGGAGTTCGGCCTGGAGATCAATGCGTTGGTCCGGAGAGCGAGAGCCCACTGGAGCGCAGATAACTTGGTTATCTGACTGAATGACGTTATTGGGCTGTAACCAGGTTACAAGTCAACCATTCCGGATTCACGTAGCTTAAATACACGTGATTTAAGATCACGTGCTCGGCGACAATATGCTTCTTGGCAGTGAACCGATCGCGCCATTGCGCCTTTCCGCTGGTGATGACTAATCACATCTCCTCCACCCGTCCAGAAACGGCCCCTCCGCCGATGCGTGACTGAACTGAACTGAAGGCAGAAATTCTTCAATAATTCTTCAATATTTCAGCAGAACGAAATCTCACGCTCCAGTATCATCGCGGCGATCCTGGCTCCGGGATCGCTCCTATGAGCTGAGTGATTGGCCTCCAGCTCGTTCCGATTTCGCTGTCCATGTTGCCCCTCCGGTGAATTTCATCTTGAGGCTCGTCCCGATCTGACTCAACTCAGTGTATTCGACTCCTGCGGTCTCTGTGGTCTTCGAAATATCAACGCTAGGCCATCGATCTCCCGTGTGTGGCGGCGGTTGCCGACCGATACCGATTGGCGTCATTGCGTGAATTCCGCCACCGGCTCGTCATTCCAAGCTTCGCTGAGCCGTCTAACCGACACCTGAGCGGGCCAGTTGGTTGCAGAGATCGAGATGACTGTCACGCCGAATTACAACCAACAAAATGGGGACGAGTTGGTCCCCGCCCGGGGGAGCCTGGAAACCTACGAGTTTCCTACACATCGCCTGAAACAGGTCATGGATGATCCCAGTAAGACGCCGCTAGTGCTGGTCGCCGCGGGGAGTTTCAGTCCTCCAACGTATCTCCATCTTCGTATGCAGTATGTGCGCAGAAATTATTTAGCCGTGGCATGATTGTTCTGACGGTGTTGAGCAGGGAGATGGCGGCCGACTACGTCAAGTTTAACACAAACTACGAATTGATCGGCGGCTATCTATCGCCGGTGTCAGATGCGTACCGGAAAGCGGGCTTGGCCAGCGCCGAACACCGGTAGGGATAAGCGCAGTTTGGTGTAAGACCAACGTTGATAGATGAGTGGAACAGGATTGCCATGTGCCAGCTCGCAGTCGATATGACGTCGGACTGGTTGATGGTGGACCCGTGGGAGGCTCTGCACAAGGAGTACCAGCCCACCGCCGTGGTGTTGGATCACTTTGACCACGAGATCAACGTCGTGCGACAAGGAATCGATGCAGGCGACGGGACTCGCAAGCCTGTACGGGTTGCTCTCCTGGCGGGTGCGGATCTGATCCACACCATGTCGACGCCGGGGGTTTGGGATCCGAAGGATCTGGACCATATCTTGGGGCGATACGGCGTATGTTTCCCTGGGAGGGATACGGGTGAATCTCTGCTGATGGTTTCTCAGGCGTTCATTGTTGAGCGGAGCGGCACCGATATTGACGAGGCGCTGGCGGCGCTGCAGCCGTGGCGAGATAACATTCACGTGATCCAGCAGTTGATCCAAAACGACGTTAGCAGCACCAAGATCCGGCTGTTCCTGCGGCGGGAGATGAGTGTGCGGTACCTGATTCCGATCCCGGTCATCCGGTACATAGAGAAGCATCGGCTGTACGAAGAGGACAGCTCCGGCGGCCCGTCCTCAGCCGACAAGAACAAGAACTCATGATTTCACCATGACTGTTTAGACTGGAGCGGTTTTGGTCCCATATACTGTTCGTTTCGCTTGTTTTGCGACGGAGTTGCGGTTTGAGACTTTTCTTGCACGCATAGACATGTGAATACCCTTGATGCAATGCTGCGATGGTAGATCATTCTCGATGCCATTCTCGATGCCGTCGCATGATGAGTTGGCTACCTCGGAAATTAACGAAGATCGTATCGAATGGCTGTTTATTCTTCTGGAGTGACATGTATGGATGATGGATGTCTAAGTACTCTCCATTTGCGTTGTAGCATAAATCCTGAACCAATACAACTGTGATCTAGTGCTCAGGCCGCCTGCTTGATTCATGCCCAAATAGCCGACTCTACCTCTCTCTTCGACGAAACCAAAATAGCCCTGAGAACCCAACTCCAGATTGCTTTTTGATGTGGCTGTCGGTTCCAAATACCTTTGACTGATGACCAGCAGACGAGGTCTCAAAACGACGCATGCAAGCCTGCCAAGAGAGAGAGAGAGAGAGGGAGGGAGGGAGGGAGAAACCTCCCTCGTCGCTTGCTGCGGCCAATCCATCCATCCGTCGGCCGGCAAGTCTTGCCCTTCCACACCTTCCAATCATCCGTTAAGATGGAGTCACGCAGACCCCAACGATCGACAGCGCGATTTATATATATTTTCCGAGAGAGTTTCCTTGCTTGAATTGCTGTCTTTCTTTGGGTGCTGCAAGAGTCTATCCCAAGTTGTTTCATTGATCCATGGAGAACGGATGAAGGAGATCGTCTCCAGTATCTGCCTAACGTATGAGCTCCGCATATAATCTACCTAGTCAACGCCTCTTCCGAGCAGCCGCTTTCACCTTGTCGGTTTCCATCGTTCCGCACACAACACCCGGCTCAATCTGTTTCCACAATGTCGGAGATTATCCGATCGTCCGGACTACGGAGAGAATACGAGCCGGAGTACTCGTACGGCCGTAGTATTAGAGAAGAGAGATTCTAGACACGGAGTATTATTGAGGAGATACGAATCGGATTGACTTTGTCAGTGAACTAGTCTTCACCAGCAACTGCGAGGTCACCTCTTAGCCGGGACGAGGTAATCGGAATGTCGGTTTCTGGTCTGGTGTGAATAGTGAACACCGACTTTGAGCCGCAGTTTCATACACGTTGCTTGCAGGTTGCAGAAGCATAACCCTTGAAGTGCCCGGGTCAGGACCTTTCAGCTCACCGGCGGCCGAGCTGTTGCTGCAGGCCATGCAGACTGCAGTGTCCAGACGCCGAGGGCGCTCAGTTTGTTACTGTAAATTACAACAAGATTTGAATTTTTTTTACATGGTTTGACCTTGAGCTATTCCTGCTTTGGTTAGAGTAATCTGTGCCCCGTAGGTCCCGAGGTTAGCCAATGTAGAGCCGAGAACGAGGATCGTTAGTTGGGAGAAAATAACCAATCACATCGAACCCCTATCATCTCCCAGTTCGACCAGTCAACCTAAATCCGACCCTCAGGAACCAAAAACCATCGACGACGATTCCTCAATACCAGAATAGCCTTTTCGGTCCACCGCAAGTTGACTCTTGAACGTGATTTACTCCGCACAGTCTGCCGTGATTTGTCAGTAAGTTTGGCGATGCAGTGACCCGATTGTCACAAGACCCATCCGTCAAGAACGGCCGAGAGAACCCTGCAGTGCATCGACCACACCATATCTGAGAGTTGATTATGAGCAACAAAGAAAAGATAAAAAGCTCTCCGATCAAAGTTAACTAAAGGAGGCTTGCTTGACTGGTGTCTTCGTGGTTCAAAACAGACGTCCAATGGCAATGATCGCCTCAATTGAGGATCAGCTTCCGTTGGTCAACGCGCTTTTCCCTTCCAAGTAGTTACTCGACAGGCACCAACCAGGGCCAAGAAAGAACGAGCCCATCCATGTACGAGGACACATGGAATACGAACTTTTTAGAGTTGGGGCCCCAAGCACTGCCCGCTCGGACACCCGCCAAAGGAAGATCAGAAGATGTGAGATATAAGGGAAAGGGGCTTTGAACTTTCCTGTGACTCGGAAGATCACTGCCCCCTTTTTTTTTTTACTGGGAGGGTCTGGAAAGCGGGAGCGACACAGCTGGCCCGCGGGTGAAAGGATATAAATACCAGGACGATCGTCAAGAGGCGAGGGTTCTCTTCGTTTCGTTTCTTGTCGCGTCCGCCGCGAGGCCGTATTCTCTACAAGTTACTCCGTACTATACATTTGGTTGATTGCTTGCTACCCTGCAGCGGAAGCGCAATCACACCATCCGACCCAACCATGAAGTTCCTCACCACCTCTGCCATCGCAGCGCTCTGCCTGCTGCGACTCGCCTCCGCCGAGGAGTACCTGCGTGCTGCCGCCCCAATCACCGCGCTGGTGCCCAATGAGCGCAACCTGTTCGTGCGCCAGGATGGAGAGTGCCCCGAGGCGACAGCAACCCCGTGCGCCGACGGCAATGGCTGCTGCCCGCGTGGTGCCGCCTGCACGTACTCGGGCACCAGGCCTGTCTGCGCGATCCCCTGCGGCGACGGACCCCGGTGCCCCGGTGGCGGATGCTGCCAGGAAGGCTACGTCTGCGGTATCACCGACGACTACTGCCACAAGACTGCCGCGGGAGGCGGGATCGGCGGCGGCGGCGGCTCTTCTTCCGACGATGACGACGATCTCGATCTTGACCTGGATGATGATGATGATGATGATGATGATGATATCCCAAACGTTTCTGCGGATCCCACCAGCGATGATGACTTCTTCGATGATCTGCCGACTCCCACGAAGGATCCGGCGCTCGACGATCTGTCTTCCTCTTCCATTGAAACGGCAGCCCATGGTCCGACCTACGGTGCCGATATTGATCTAATTCCCGATGGCGACCTGGGTCTTTCCGATGACGATGATAGTTCTGATGGACCCTTTTCCGGGGACCTGGACCTGGGCTCGTCGGATTCCGACGAGGATAGCGATGAGGACGATGAAGGAGACGGTGCGTCGCTCCTTGGGCCCAGCTACCTGGGAGCGCTGCTGGCGGCCTCGCTGATGGGCGTGTTTTTGCTGTGAAAATCGTCCATGAATAAATGGCATGTTTATGTTTTGCATATTATGTTCTGATACCACTGGATATAATATGACCATCATAACTCTTAATGTGTTCAGTTTTGTTCTCCCAATTTCTTAAACTTGGCGTTGGATGTTTATATCGCCTGCTCTCATCGATCCAGCAGTTCGTTTCCATCGATAAGGCCGACACAAGAGTCTTCCGCATCAATCACGCTGATAAGCGGCACGACAGAAGGGTCTTTGGTCGCGGTTCGCACGATTTCCCGTACTTCGCGGAGTGGCGTCGACATGGCGACCCGCAGCCAGCTCGCCGCGTGGACCGATACCGGCGACGGGAGTTCCCTCACCCCGGCGTTGACCTGCCCCAACTTTGCAAGCCACCGGACACGCGAGGGAGGAATGACCTCTGTCGCCGACAGCTTGACCCACAACTTGGCCGCGGGGTGCTGGAGGCTGGTCAGGAGGACGTCGAGCACAGTGCCGCCCGCTGGCGCCGTGGGCACTGCGTCAATTGGCACCATCAGCTCTGTCAACTCCGAGTCTTTCTTACCCCATGCCCCACCGCGACTTGTTGTCGGCGACGGATTGTACTCGGGGTCGTCCAGCGGGGCCAAGCTGACCGACGTCGGCGGTGTGATGAGCAGTGATGACGACGCCGTTGACATGGGTGTTGACACCGAAGAGGCCAAGGCCGCACCAATCGCGCCCCCTGGGTGATGTGCCTTGAAGACCTCTGCCGGACCGCGGCCGGGTTCGGTGTGTAGACACCGTGCGACCGCGAGCGCGAGCGCGTCGCCAACGACTAGCGCCACGGTCGTCGAGCTCGTCGGCGCGGCGACCCCGAACGCGGCTTCCTCATCGACATGCACCGGGGCAGGAAGTAGGATGCCCTTCTCCGACCGATGCGGATCCGTCAGCAGGGGGCATGTCGACGGATCAGTATGCGATGTGATCGCGATGAGCGCAACCCCGCACGGAATGTAAGGGAGTAAACGCAGCAGCTCCGGCGTGCGACCAGAGTAGGATATCAGCAGGAGCGTATCAACCTAGGAGGCAGTAATCAGCCGTGGGTCCTAAATCAATAAGTTGTCCATTAAATGTGACAATGCGCTGAGTTGATCGTACCGGCCTCACTATGCCCACATCTCCATGTAGCGCTTCTGTTGGATGTAGAAAGACGCTGTGAATCCCCAGACTGTTCATCGTCGCCTCCACCTTACGTCCGATTTTCCCGCTTTTGCCCATGCCGGTGACCACCAGCTTCCCGCCGGCCCGGATGGTTTGCGTGATTTGCGCGACCGCATGTCGGAGACTGTCTTGTGCCTGCGTGTTGCTGCGATAGAGGTGGCTCAGGTGGTTCAGCGCATCGCGCTCGATGGCGATTACATGGAGCGCCGTCGAGGCCGCGTCGATATCTGCGCTTGCGCTTTGTTCGTGTTCGGGATTTTTCATGGCCGAGATCGGGATAGATTAACGAATTCTTCTTGCCGGCTACTCGGGGATTTAGTACTTTGGAGTCAAAACCTTCATGTTCGTTGTTCACCAGCGAACCGATCAGTTCAGTATGAGTGTCAATAGAAATACAAGAATCCTGACATCAATAATTGACTTTTCATGAAACAAGTCCTAAGCATGGTGGAAGGAAAGGAGATTAGTTGAGTTTATTTTTTCTCTATTCGACACGGCAATCACATCATCGGAATAGTAATGTACACCACTCCCATCGACTCCGAGGAGATGCCGATAGGACAGATACTGATACACAGCCCACGTGAATTACGTCGACTTCACAGGTTTGACACCCTTGTGGATGGCTGCAATCCCGCAGGTCAGATTCTCGTAGCCGCGACCAGGGATAATGAACCCCGCCTTCTCAATCATTCCGCGGAATTCTTCCTGACTGGGGAAACGGTCAATGCTCTCCACGAGATACTGGTAGCTACCACGGTCGCCCGCCACCAGCTGTCCAATGAGCGGAATTGCCCCGAAACTCCAACGCTTGTAGACCTCGTTGAACAGTGCGTTGTTGACCTTGCTGAACTCCAAGCATGCGAACACGCCGCCTGGCTTCAGCACACGGAAAGCCTCCCGCAGCGCCGCTTCCTTATCCGTGAAATTGCGGATGCCAAAGGCAACCGTGTAGAGGTCTACCGAGTTGTCTGGGATCATCGGCATGTCCTCGGCATTGGCCACCATAAACTTCAATCGGTCCGTATTGTAGTAGGGAGTCTCGAAGCTCCGTTTCTTGCCTTCGGCAAGCATGTCTGGGTTGATGTCGGCCACTGTAACGCGCGTCTCATGGTCCCCGTTGATGTTGGTCGCATGATCCAGCATGCGGAAGGCAATGTCTCCAGTACCGCCGGCAATGTCCAGGATATTCCATCCCTTCTGCAAAGTTTCGCCGTCGCGCGAAGTTCGCGGTGAGCCTGGGTTCAGCGTCCTCACAAAATGGTCTTTCCACAATCGGTGGATGCCAAGCGACATCAGGTCGTTCATGGTGTCGTACTTGCTCGCGACAGAGCTGAACACCGCTCCGACTAAATTGTAGACATTAGGTGCATGCTCTCTCACGCCCTCCTCAAGTGATTTTATACTCACCTCGAGCTTGCTTCTCCTCCACCGGCACCGTCTCGTACCCAAACTCGGTCATCCGAGGGCTCTCACTCGTCTTACCCGCATCCTGCCAGGTACGAACCGAGCCGGAGAAGCATCGGTATGCGCCTGTCGGTATCGCATTGCGGCGCCTGGGCAGCGACCGCAAAAGCAGTCGCGACGGCATGACGAATGAGTGAGCTTGATTCAAGGATGATTGAAGCTGCCAGGCTTTTTGGGCAGAAATTCACGTGGTCTGACTTTCCTAATTCGGCATGTTTCTATCCACTGTCCGCCAGAACCAAACAATGCAAGTGCTTTTCTCCGTAGACCCGCAATAAACATTCCTTTCTATGCCGTAGTTTTTTCTACAGGGCTGAATCTAGCACTCTTTTTCTCTTAATAACGCGTCGGCTTCATCTGCGTCGATCGGTACATCCTTTCCGTGCTATTGGGGAGCTTCTCCGCGCGAACTCCACATTCACCGCCAACTCGGCCGCCCCTAGCATTCCAACTCGCGTTGGTCCATTGATAGTGCAGTCCAGTCCATGCTGTTGCTTTGAATGTCGCAACGAGCCCAACGACCAAAGAAACTCCAGCGCGTGTCCAAAGCCTGTATGTATACCCCTCCCCACATCGCCTCTTCGGATGCATAAAAACTAATGGTATATCAGGTGACCGCTGCAACCGCCGTAGTATCAAGTGTAGCAAGAGTGACGACCCATCGGGCCGTTGTCAGAATTGCGTGGATTTCGATGTTCCTTGCACCTTCGATCGCCCAATCAAGCGCCGAGGGGTGAAGAGCAGCCGCACCCTTCAGTCGGACGCCCAGAGTGCCCAAGGTGCCCAGGCTTCCATAGCGCCATCGTACTCCGAGGCCAGGTCCCAGACGGACCTGGGACGGCGAGAATCATTGTCGAGCGACCCTTGGGCTCCCGCTGGAAGTCTCTGGTCCGGCCTGGATCCCTCGGCGCGCAGCGAAGATGCCCTCTCCCGGTCTTGGACCGCCTTCGCCATCGCCTGCGACAGGACCATCCGCAATTTGATGGAGGTCTATTTCGAGATAGTTTACCCAATGTAGGCCGGATGATGATGATAATTTGTGTGGTAGAAGCCAGTCCTCCTAACGTTCCTGTCTTAGCTTCCCCCTGTTCCATCGCCCATCTTTGTTGGCCAAGCTAGAGCGCCATGAGCACCTCCACGACCGCGGGCTGTTCGCGTCGGTCATGGCAGCCTGTGCGTTGGCTTCCGGCCGAGCACGGGACGGAGCGCTATACTCCAATCGCTGGATACCATCGGAGCTGTCGGATCCCCCATCGGAAGTGTTCTACGCCGCTGCAAAGGACAGCATCCCCAAGGATTTAAGCGCTGCCAAGGGGACGAGTTTCATGCGTGCTTGTGCGATCCTGGCAATTGCCAGCATCCAGAATGGCCAGATCAAGGCTATGCAACAGTACTCCGGCATTTACCATACACTAATATCCGTAGAGGGGCTGCATGACGAGAAACTCTGGCCAAAGGGCATGACCCCGATTGAGATCGAGGAACGTCGGCGTCTTGTAAGTGGTTTCCCTGAAACGGGCATCTGGGTCATGGCACTCAATGAGACACGTGTAGTTCTGGTCCATCTATACATTAGACATCTACTCGTCCATCGTCTGGGGTGGCATTATTCGCCATCGCGAAGCGCAGTCGATGGTTCGATACCCTACGGAGCTCGACGATGAATACATTTCCGAATCAGGCTACGCTACTGTCCCTGATATGTCTGGGGCCCCCTGTCCTGGTGGCGGTCAGGAGTCAGTGAGCTGGCTGCGCGGCTGGAACTTCACTACCGATCTGTATCGCATCATGGAACATGCTGTTGATGAGTTGCGACGCCGCGCATTCCAGCGGACCTCCGCAACCCCATTCCATTCCATGTTCCGCCGCACCTCCATGAACGAGCCGGCTGTGATGCAGCAGGTCATGGCCATGTATTCGTCTTTGCCCTCTCGATTCCGAGAGACTCCGCCGGTCACCGGTGACCGAGCCAAAGACCTGTTTGGCTTTCAATCCGCGAACATCCAGGCCACGCTCCAGTTACTGCGCATGATCCTCCTCTCGACGGAAGATCTTGGCGTGGAGCGCAAATGCGACGTTGCGGGCGAGCTCTTGGAGGTATTTTCGAAAGTTCCCGTCGAGTACTTGAAGGCGATCAGCTCGCCATTGGTGAGTGTGGAGACGACACTTGGACGATAGAGGCTAATAACCCGGACTAGCTTCATCATCTTGCAGGGATTGGATACATTCTTGGCTCTGTCATCGAAGGCAGTCTGTCGGAGAATTCTTATCTTCGTGTCAGAACGCTTCTGTATGCTGCGTGTCACCCAGCAACTCCATTGTTATTGCAATGCTGACCAGAACTCTAGATTGGCAATGGCAGATCTTCTCCACCCATTAGAGACCGGACTGAGTCGAGCGACAGGCACTAGTGAGCGCCTGCGGACGCAGGTCGACCGGATTGATGAGTACATGCGAGAACAACGCCACACAATCCAGGCCCATCAACCAACAGGGGCAACAGCGCAGAATCAACTGACGGCCGCTGCACATCCGGCGAACATGGCCTACGATTCGACCGGGGCCTTCGGGGAAGCGTTGCCGCACTTCCAGTTGCCTCCTGAGCTGCTCGAGGATTGGCCGTGGCCCTTTGACTCGGGACCCCTGGAAGGTATTCAGTTCCAACTTTGAGTGACGGAAAACGGTCCACCTTGGAAGTTGTCAAAGGCACATCGCGAAAGATCCGAAACTCTCAGCTTTGACATTTTAGGCATTTAGCCGAACGGGGCCCCCGCAAGGCGGCACCGGCAGGCCGGGCTCGGCACGTGCAGCCATTTTGCCATTTTGCCATTTAACAACCTCGTCCCGGCGGGCCGGCGGACGGCTCAACGCCCCGCGCGCACGTGGATTGGACGATCCCGAGGGGGGAACACTCCCACTAGTGGGATGTCTTCTATCAAAATCAAACTCATAGGTCACGTTCTCGGGATTACCCGACATCTTGGTGGAACATGGCGTGGATCGGCGATGTCGGCGGCCTCGATATATCAAGGCCAGGCCCTTATCCCCCGCAGCCCCCTCACTGCAGGTGACTAGAGCATTCCGTCAGTGTCAAAGTTGTTGAGCAATCTCGCACGATGGCAGAAAACGGCGCCAATACCGGCGGGCAGGGGGAGCCCCTTGACCTGACGGTTCTGGGCTTGAACAGCGGCACGTCGATGGTGAGACTGAGCAATTCAATGCCCGGAAAAATCATTTCCTGACAGGAGTAGGATGCCATCGACTGCGCATTGTGCCATTTCTACCAGGAGACCCCCGAGTCACCGATGCGGTTCCAACTCCTCAAGGTACGATCCCGCACATGGCCGCATATTGCAAATGCTGATGAATTCCGCAGTATGGTGAGATTCCTCTGGAACCGACCATCAAGAAGCGCGTGATGAACATTATCCTGCACAACAAAACGTCGCCGTCGGAGCTGTCGGAGGTCAACGTGATTTTGGGCGAGACATTCGCGGCTGCCGTGCACCAATTCTGCAAGGATTACAATGTGGACATCAAGAGCATTGACGCAATCGGTTCGCACGGGCAAACCATCTGGCTGCTGTCGATGCCGGAGCCGGGTGAGGTGCGGTCGGCGCTGACCATGGCCGAGGGGGCATTCCTCGCTTCGCGGACGGGAATTACGTCGGTAACGGATTTCCGGGTTAGCGACCAGGCGGCCGGCCGGCAAGGGGCGCCACTGATCGCCTTTTTCGACGCGCTGGTGCTGCATCACCCGACGAAGCTGCGCGCGTGCCAGAACATCGGCGGCATTGCCAACGTGTGCTTCATCCCGCCGGATAACAAGGGTGGGGTGGACGAATGCTACGACTTTGACACGGGCCCGGGCAACGTGTTCATCGATGCAGCAGTGCGGTACTACACGAACGGCGAGCGCGAGTACGACAAGGACGGCGAGATGGGCGCGCGCGGCAAGGTCGACCAGGAGTTGGTGGACGAGTTCCTGCAGCACCCGTACTTCAAGCTTGACCCGCCCAAGACGACCGGGCGGGAGGTCTTCCGCGACACACTGGCCTTTGAGCTGATCAAGAAGGGCGAAGCGAAGGGCCTGTCGCCGGATGACGTGGTTGCGACCATCACCCGCATCACCGCGCAGGCCATCGTCGACCACTACAAGCGGTACGCGCCCAAGGACATGGAGATTGAGGAGATCTTCATGTGCGGTGGCGGCGCCTACAACCCCAATATCACCAAGTACATCCAGGAGCATTACCCCAAAGCCAAGATCATGATGCTCGACGAGGCTGGCATCCCCGCCAACGCGAAAGAGGCCATCACCTTCGCTTGGCAGGGTATGGAGGCCATCGTTGGCCGCTCCATCCCCGTCCCAACCCGCGTCGAGACCCGCCAAGAGTACGTCCTGGGTAAGGTCTCCCCGGGAAAGAACTACCGCGAGGTCATGCGCAAGGGAATGGCGTTTGGTCAGGGTCGCAACCATTTGTCTCCGGTTAGGGAGTTGATCAACATTGTAGATGGTAAAGAGTTTAACAACAAGTGGTGATTGTTTTTTTCCTCGTGGGTTCATCGGTTGGGTGTTCTGATGCTTTTCTGGAGATACCTCCGTCGCTGGTTTGATGAACAATTCAATTGCTATGAATGATCTCATCTGTACTATCAAATTTCCTTGAATTACCTACGACAAGACGTAGACGTCAAGCATCTCAACCCGAGGCTCAGGTGGTTGAACCAAATTGTTTGTGGATGCCGTGGGATAGGGAGAACTGACTTCGGCGACCTTCCTATGCATTGTATCAATACTGGCAACTTGTCTACGCTGTATAACATGCGTGCCCCATTAAGCGTCTGATTGGAACCCTCGCGCCCTATATGCCGCGTGCTGGGCCGCGTCCCCGGGAGGTAGACGCCATTTTGTCCCGGTGAACCAAAACCTCGAATCCGCGGTGGCACTTGCGGATACCGGCGACGTGATGCAGTGGGTATCTACTGTCGCCCAAGCGACCCACGAGTAAACTTTGAACAAAAGTGGCGCGCCGAGCTCGATTGTGTTCTCCCGCTGGTTATGCAGGCCAGATGCGAGAACGCGTCAGTGTGCATTTTTCATCCCAGGGGCATTTCCAGCGCGGCTGCGTCCGCCTGGCAAGCGCGCAAGCTCTCCCCCCGACCAGAGCCACCGAGGCGGGACGACAGGGAAGATGAGCCTAGCCAACAGAGAAGGGTGGTCCTAATCCTAGTCGAGAATCGCTGGCAGGGGAATGTTAACCTATGACGTGGCGATCTGGAGCTTAAAGAGCCTACTTAGCGTACCTAATCTCGCGCACGGTGGCTCTAACAGCGGTTTGCCAATCCTAAACTTGCATGGATATGAGCCATATCGTGCCCTGTGTTCGAATTCTTAAAAACTGTAATCGCTCGTAGGCTCTAGCAACCTCGGCGTGTACAAACCACCTTTCTCGTAGGCTTTCCGCTTTTGTTGAGTCGGCAATTCCTTGGACAGCTCCTCGGACGTGGGGCCGTAACCCACTTGTGCTTTTTAAGTTCGCTCCAGGTGGTTCACAATTAGCATCAACTGGCCTAAGATGGGTTATTCTGGGAACAACCGAGCTGTCACAAGCTAATACTACATGGAGAGTGACTGCCATGGCCTCAGCAAGACGACAAAGACGGCCGCATCTGGCCTGTGACAACTGCAGGTAAAGTACTTTTACTAGTTGACACAGAACCACCATCGACACTTTGACCCCAATTGGACCGTGGACTTACGTCTCAATGGTCTATTGTAGAAGAAAGAAGATTCGTTGTCCAGGGGAACGGCCAGTATGTTCAACATGTTCGCGTCTAAACCAAACCTGCTGCTACTCGGCGGCGCCTGAGCCGGGGGAGGGCTCGGTACCTCGGAACCGTGACTTGGTAGGACAGCAACCCAGGACGGATGGCATTTGACTAACTTGGGATACATAGGAAGGCAGACTCGCACAGCTGGAGGAGAGGATGGGTCAGATGATGGAGTCGAGAGAGTATGTGCGTGGCTTTCAATGGATGTGTTGAGAGGTTGGGCTGAGGTTATTCTTTCGCTGGAATGATTCCGGTAGACGAATATCAACACATCCTACTCCTGCGCCATCGAGGTAATACCTCATCAGACTGAATTAAATGCTGAGACCTGACGCCCAGCAGGGGTCCTATTAGTCCACGCCCACCGGCACCGGTCGTGGAAGAAGCGATTGATTTGTATTTCCAGTACTGTCATCGCCAACCCTTGTGGCTTTTCGAGCGAGGCGATTTCACCAATCCGTCAGACTGCTGCGATGAAGTGCTGTTCTCTGTTCTGTCCATTGCGATACGGTTCTCCAAACATCCGTATTTTGCAAACCGTGTCGGAGAGGCAGCACGAGAATATTCAGAAATCGCACGCGGCAATATCATGTTTCAGATTGCGCAGAGCATGGTGCAGCTGTCTACCATACAAAGCCTGTGCTTGCTGTCATTTGTGAATTTCGCCGGTGAGCTGCATGCCAAATTTTGATCTGATCACGACGGCTGAGATGCGCCATAGCTAACGATACACATCTTGCCTGGCTACATCTCGGACTCGCAAAATCCCTCGTGCACTGTGCCGACATGCATGTGGAAGATCACCGGCACACCCAATCTCCAGAGCTCGAAGTAAAGCGGAGAGTATTCTACACCATTCATCTCCTCGATCAGCTCTACGGTCCTCGGCCTATGCGTTTGAACCTTCTCGACGACATCAACAATCCAAAATACATGGGATGGAAACGAGATCGTCAACCAGACCTTGATGACTCGCCACCGTTGGCGCCGCTGGGGTGTTCAACCAACTCGGAGCCTCATCGTGGAGGGATCTGGATGTACATGGTCCAGCAATCCTCGCTTTGGCGCGAAGTCCGGGAATATGTAGCCCGTTGTGCCGGCTCCAGTCCTCAGCCACCTCCATGGTCTCCGGACTCCGGATATGTGATGATAGGAGCACAATTGATGGATTTGGAAACCAGATTTCCCACGTGTCATCGGTATGACACCGTTCGCTTCGCGGATCGCACACCGGAGGAGCTGCAGCGCAACCGACACTACTGGAGTCCATGGCTCTATATCCAATTCGGTTACCATGCAATCCACAGTGTGCTCAACCACCCTTTCTTGTATTCATCTCGGCCGCAGCAATCCGACCAAATGGCTGTGCCAAACACGTTCTGGAAGACATCTTCCGAGCAGGCTCTAATACACGCAACATGGATAGTCAGACTGATAGACCTGGTGACTGAAAAAAGTTACCAGGTATCTGATCCATTCATTGGACACTGCGCCTCTATAGCAACGACAATACACATTTATTATTGCCGAGCGGCAGATCCTCGGGTCCGAGACGCGGCACAGACGAAGCTGAACAAATGTATGCAGTTCCTGGTTGGAATGGCATCTATTTGGCCAGTGTGTCAGACAATGGTAGAGACACCTCCTTTGTCCTTAACCCCGTCGAACTTGACAGTTGACCAATGCCACCAATTAGTACGACCGGCTCGATACACTGGTAAAGTCCGCATTCCGACCCGCATCGCAACCTGGCGATCATGGCCACGACCGAAGAACAGTATCTATCGACACGGCTTTGATGTGGGACATCCTGGACTACGCCTGTGCCAAGCAAGCGAACAAGCCGGGCAGAGGCCTGTTTAATCCAACCTTCGTGCGGGACGCCGAACCTACCACAAGCGACGGCTCACAGGGCCGCACCGTTGTGGAAACCCAGATTTTCCATCGTCCCAATCCCGAAGCAGACAACCAAATTTCTGACGGCGGCCAAGAGTTTCCCCCCTTTTCCAACATGGTTGGAACACCAGCCGCCAATCCGGGACGGTCGGCAGCACCCTCGGGTGCTGATTTCAACGCTCGCCCATCGTCCTTTGGCGCCCAGCAGCTTCACATTCAGAACCTGGGCACAAATCCCGATAATCCCCTTTGGCCGGCCCCACAGGTTCTAGGAAGTGCCTCTGTGATGGATCTCATGCATGATCCGTTCTTCCAATTCCACGATACAGCGAATCCATATGCCGGGTTTTGGGAAATTGGAAATTTATGAATCGAACCTGAAGTTAGGCGAATGCATTGGCGAAGGACATTTAAGTTGATCGCCAGATCCGCAAATAGACCCATCCGACAATGTGAATGACAACTTGAACCAACCAAATTACAAGCTTGGAAAGTTCGGGATAACCGCACCGAACAAATTCGTGATGTCGAAACTGACGGGAACATCATCTCCCGTGTAAGATTGCAGGTCTGTGGTCGGATAGAACAGGGGATCCGTGTATGATAATGGGACTGGTTCCGGGATGGAAGCCTGGGGCGGTGGCTAAACCAAAAGTTCTTTAGCTGAGTGACTATATAATGAGGGGTGAAAGGACTGTACCTCCAGTTCCGTCGACGCATTGTTATACGAATCGACTTGTGCTGCAGACCGAGAGTCTGTCGAGGCATCATGCCGGCCGCTGGATTGCACGTCTCGAACATATTGGCGCGCTATGTGCGAGAAATCAGACAACAGCGAGCTGGGAAGCGAGCCGCCGGTAGCGTATTCGAGTCGGCTGAAGTAACCTGCGGCGACATCGAGCAAGGCGAGGTTTGTGCCCGTCTCAGGATGCGTGGGATTATGGACGACGAAGTCAAAAAGGATGAACAATGCGGACAAAGGGATGACGCCGAGCATCCTGCGGCGCGTTAGCAGGAACGATTTTGATCGAAATATCATCGTGTTGAAAAGGTGAATACCAACCATATTGGAGTGTATGGCTCAGCATCGATGTACCGCGTGTTTTCGATAATTTGACGAGCGGTATACATGAGCCTCTTCTTCGCTTCTTCCACATATGGGGACTCGGTTCCCGCGCCAACATGGAGTGTAAGTCGGCAGAGAGCAATTACCGCACCGTAATAGTAGAAGTGGGATCGAAGGCAGATGAGAAGAGAGCACGACGAGGTGTGGTACTGCGGTCGAAACGCTTCTCCAGGCCGGACTTCCTTGGGCAGCGAACACCGCCATCGTTCCAAGTCATCGTACACTTGGCTGATGGCTGAGTAGTACTCATCCGGGGTCTTCAGGAGTGCCGTGACTGAGAACAGCGTTTCGTATGCCTTGGACACAAGCCGTGCAAAGCGAGCAGAGGACAAAAACCAGTCTGTCCCGCCAATGACTGCCTCCGGAATGGATGGGATCGGGCAGCCTATATCATAATCGTTCAACCCCTTGGTAGTTGTTAGCATACTTTGATATTCGACGTCATAATATACCCACCGAGGTTCCACCTCCGAAGAAACATGCCGTCTTCTCCAGGGTGTAAATGACCCAGAAGGCACGATTGCACGCTTCCCGACTCGAGGCCCGGTTATAGCCCAGTGTCTGGGCCATTCGAGCAGCCTCAGAGATCAGTGTCTCCTCAATCTGAATACAAGACAGGTTCAAAGCAAAGATTGACTAGAACGTTAACATGAGCACGATGTGTTGAGGTTTAGGTTGGTTTACCATAGCAATAAGAGCCTGCCAATTAGTCCCAGATCACCAAGTCATACGGGCAGTGAGCAGATAACATACCTGAAGATTTGTCAAATCTTCTTTCGGGAGCAAGACGTCCGAAAAGAGGCCAAGAGAGGTTTGATACAATTTCCACGCCTTGCCCTTGCCCGGTTCAAATGACCCGCCCTCGATATACTGGCATCCCAACGCCAGCACCGTGTGATATAGGGCCGAGAAGGCCGGGCTCGCTGCCAAATAATCCGGCAGCTGCGAGCTGAAAGCTTTTTCCTCGAAATCCTTCCTCTCCAGAAAGGGATACAGTGGATGGACCTGGTCAAAGTAGGCTTCAAGGGTCAGGACTAATCCTGCTAAACGGATCAGGGAGACAATACCTTGGATATACCTGGCGGCAGCCTCTGGAGAAGTGTGCTCGGGGGTCGATGGGCTCTTGAATCTAATCATGGCGCCAGAGTTGGCTCCACGGTTCATGCGAGCATTGATCGCTGCGCCGATCATATCGATTAGCTCATTGAGCTTGTTATGCCCCAAGCGTTCCGAGACTGAGCGGATCCTGCTCTCGGAAAAGAAAGCTAAACACGAACTGGCAACTTGAATCATATTAGCCGCTGCTTCTTCCCTGACCCGTAATAAGGTACATACTATGGTGGTCGGCTGTCTGTGCCACGAATATTAGTCTAAGTATAGGTTCCGTACAATAATGCACGGGATTCTTCGCTTACCTTAACGACAGAGTTCTCGGTTCTCCAGCCGCGAACGCCATCAGCGTCCCTGTTTTCGAGCAGATAATCTACATAGAGGCCAGCCTTCCGTGCTTCTGAGTTGGCCTGAGCTTGGCCAGCGCTAGGAAGTGGAGGGCTATGGCCTAAAAAGCTTCCGTTAGCGGAGATTCAAGATAAACGTAAAGCCAACGTACCCTCGGGCGGAGGTGCAGATGACTCTGGTTGGCGGAGTTTCCGCTTGGTGTGGCTGTAGTGACATTGTTGCCCCCGTTTCTGGAACACATTGTTAAAGAGTCTGCGTGAAACTCGACTCGATGCGCCTAGTACTTACCAAGCAGTTCTTACATTTTACGCTATTAGAGGTGTCTCCTATGATTTCGAACAGTAAGCATCACTACCAAAAGCAATATGGTACCGAAGTAGGGAATTGGAGTAATCGCACTGATGCATCTCACTTTCCGGGCCTTGCATTGGTCGCAAGACTTGGAGATTCGAGGCCGGAGCACAGTTTGAGGACCCGCCATGTCAAAAAGCCCTAATTTGCAATTACCGGATAAATATCCATTATGCAGAATCATGGAAGCCGACAAGCGAAAATGATAAACAACGTCAGTTGGGATCCTGGGAGGTACTGCCGGCACGTGATCTCGGCTCTCGGAATTCAGAGAATTACGCGTCCTTGCCTAATTCGGAAACGATTAGGGTTTCATGTGTTCGAATTGAGAGCTGTCATGTTTCGACATCAATGACCCAGGCCATCTTGCAGTGGATGATCTAAGGACTTGCTGAATTTCTTTGCTAGATGAAAAGCTGGAAACTGGATTTCCCCCAAAGGGGTCATAATACAATAACTCTGGTACATACCAACTGCAGACACCTGGATTTGAAGTACTTTTCATGAAAGGACTTGGTGCTGAACAAAATCCTGAAGAATCGTCATTGCTGCGAATCGACATTATAGAACATGATGTTGAATATTATGTGTCATCTTAACTAACAGCTGCTCTCCAAATGCTTCTGCAAAACCGCTCCCTAAAAGTGAAGCTGAGTGCTGTGTATTTGCTTTGTGGGGGGCTGGGAGACGATATTATAGAACTCGGTGCTTGGTGATACGGGAATTGACGTCCGAAGAGAAAGAATTTTGTGATTTCTCCACTGGGTTGCCTGTGAGCGAAGCCATGACTTTCTTTGATACTTCAAAAGTCTTAATGATGATACTGACCGGAGTCAACAAAGCATTGATTGAGACTGGACACCTGTGGCGTGACAAGCTACACATAATTGAACATCTGAACGCGGAAGGAAATATGGACGTGCCTGTAATTTTCATGTATTCAAATCAAGTCCCTAGAATTGAAGTCATATGCTTTGAGAGTGACTGGAAACGTTTGAGTTGCTTAACTGCCGTGGCACGGCATAACAAAGCCACAACGTGCCAAACCTTGCAACGTTTGCTCAGCCGCAAATAGTTGGCGAAAATCCGCAATATCTCAAACTTCATGTGCTCTTTTGTTTAAAATCGAGTCTGACACGATTGATCTAGGCTGCAACGTTTACAAACGTCATGTCAACGCCCCATACGAAATATACTATGTACTATATTATCTATCTCATCGTCATCTTCAGATGTCACCATAGTTCTGCATTGCCTTGCGTGCTCTCCGTTTCCTTCGTATGTATACAATCTTCCCGTGCATACACCCTCTTGTCACGCCAGCCACGGGCCGCACGTGGCAGAGCCGGGCCCAAAGGAAAATTTATGCGAAGGGAATTACGATGACACTGCAAAGACACTGCTTGATCACCCACAGGTACGTCAGTTCTGTGATAGCATTGAGTGCGTCGTTAATTCCTTGACATAATTCGGCGACCTAGAGGGAAAATTGAGAGTGGATTAAGTTGCTTTAGCTAACTTATAATAGGAATGCAGCAATAGTCACTGGAATTCCCCGTGATAGACTCTAGGTACTGTAGACTTATCCGGAAGCATAGTCCTATATACATAGGCTGACACAGGTTAGTAATAGCTACTAAATGTTTGAAGGTTAGGTAGGTACTAGAGTACTAGGTACCTGTTACTGCACTCGACAACTTGTTTAAGTACCTGGAAGCGAGAGTAACAGCCTCGCGTCTCCCATGCGCCGTTCCAAGTAGGAATAATGCAGATATTATTATGTCGATAGTCACGGTATGTTTCATCATTCACAAATCGCAGATCGTGAACAAGTGTGTCGTGTCATGACGGCACGACGATAGGTCAACCATCTGTGCATTATGAAGAGCAGTTGGAGGGCCAGTCCGGCTCGAGAGACCAGCTCGAGGGAAGCTATCGCGTGAATCACCGTGTGAAGAGTAGCCATGAAGCTGGATCCCGCGTCGCATCGACCGCTGCATCTAGCAAGCGGTCTCGTTGTAGCTCTGTCGCAACACCTCATCATCATTCCCGTCGTGACCCTACCGCAGTATTTGGCGAACACTCCAGTCGTGACTTTGACAAACCATGTGACAGGCGGTCTCCTCGCGGCGAGGGCACATCAGATGGCCAGCGACCTCGTCACGGCTCGCCCGCAACACATGGCCACCGCTCCCGTCGCCGTGGTAATGAGAAGCGATCCTCCTCGCATCGCTCTGCCGCAGTGTCTTCCGAACGATATACCTCTCATAGCGGCGATAAAGGTGGTCATCATCGTCCCACCCGCCGGAGAATTCGGCTTGGCGAATCCGACTCATTGACCGTACTTCCGAGAAACCGCGTCGAGAGCGTGGAAAGACATGTTGTAGTGCGTAAAGAGCTCGACCCACACAACTGCACCGACACTCGCGAAGAGATATCCAAGGTCATCATTCGGCTCAAGTAGTAGCATAACTTTCGGTGTTTCGGGTAACACTGTGGTTTATATTGATGTTTCGGAATTTGCGTCGTTTGTTCTCTAGAAATGATTTTTCAATTTGTTTGAGCTTAATCGATTTGTTTCCATTGAGATCGATGACCTCTGTGTCCGAGATAGAGCCATTCGGTCAAGTTCATCCAGCTGTTTGCAGGAAATACCGAAGCATAGACTTCACATACTTTCGAAAACCCTAAATCAACAACCATCCAAAATAATCAGGAACACATTGAAGCTACTGAACATTGGGAGATGATGGGCCCCCACGCTCGGAGAATGTTTGAACAACCAGAGCTAATTTAGCGCGGTAACTCAAAGTGCTTCACACCTCTTATATCCAATGAGAACTGAGAAATCTGCCCAAAATTACTTGGAAGCTTAGCCAGTAGCCAATCATATTTGCTTATTTTCGACGTTAGTGGTTCGACCCCGTAACACGATAAAAAGGTCCTGGTTGTTCATGGAAAGGTATGTCACGTGACCTCGGCTCTCGGACAATGGTGACGACCTTCCTAGAGAATACATTTTAGGGTTTCTGGCAGCGAGGCATCGAGAGCTGATCTTGGATGGTTTAAGCGCTAAATGATGCCATAATTATGGAATTGCATGTAACGACTCAAGTCGTTTTAGTTCCAGAGTTGTTCAGGGAAATTTGCGAAGTAAAGAGTTCCCAAACTTCCAAGATTCATTGAACGTCGAGCCAGTTGACACCCGTTTGGTCCCATTGATCCTGTGGGTGCTGAGTAATGTGTATGATTTCCTGCGCTGACTGACGCATAACTAGTTTTTGAAAGCCATTATTGCAGAAATCTGGTTGAATCAGGGTGATAATGTTCAAAGTCAGGATGCAATACTCGTCAGGATCCCATGGCCTGGTTTCCTACCCTGCCGTAGCATTGATTATTCTGAAGCGAAGAAGAGCCGTTGTAATATGGATGGAGATTGTCTCAACTACTACTACTAGCGGCAGCCTGTTTGCAAGATAGGTAATAGTAAGCTCCTGGGCGTTTAGAAGATGTGCCGTGCTAAGTTTGAAGGACAATGTTAAATTCCTGTATAAAGTCGTCCCATAACCCCTTTGATGCTTAGGAGGATTGGGGGAACCGGGGCCTCCCCTGGCTCGGTTTGTGCGATTTCTTCGATACAGCATGTCCTATGTGTTTTGAACATGTTCGATCAAAGGCTCGTTTCTCCAGTCTGGTGTCAGCCGAGAAGACCGTTCAAGCCCTGTTCTTCGGTAATAATATGTCAGGATGTTTCAAGCAAAGAAAGCTTTATCTGACAGAAAAGGTCAAAAGAATATCTCTTTCAATTATGGATGACAATGAAGTCAACAAAGCATCGTCAATGCAGCTTCACACGGTATCACTATAAAAGGACCAAGTCGTCTGTCGAATATCTTCGACCAAAATCGAACCGAGAAATGAAACACAAACGTTCCGGAGAAACGAAAATTCTCTACTTTGGCGAAAAACTTCAGACTAACCTGTAGTACGAAGGAAAAGTAATTCTCGATGACGGGAATAGCTATGTTAAGCTGTAGATATGGTGGAAAATTCATTCATCTATCCACAATCTAAGTCCTGGTCAATCCGCTATAAAACTGCTGCATCAGTACAGTCATGGTCGTCCGCAACTCAATCATCACAGACAACCAAACCGACTTCTCTTCTGACAGACATCAAATCAGTCTAGTCTGTCGCCATTTGCAGCAATTATGCCCTCCCACTCTACGTCACGAAGCTCGCGAAGCCGGGTCCATACAATTGTTGACGACGACAACAATCGCTCCCGCGCAACGTCCTCCCAAGCTAGCTTCAGGAGCATCATGGATTGGGACGACGGGGTTACTCCTCCTCGCCGCCGCCAACGAGGTTCTCTACATTCCGAGACGGCGAGTCGAACGGACTCAGCGAGCCGCACCAGCTCACCTGTGCGCAAGGTAGGGTCGGTCCGCCCAGCGGATGCCGATGACGAAGTTCTCTCCAAACAAATAACGAGATGTTTGACACTGAGGGATAACAATGAACCCTCCGTGAAGGGGCGCAGCTCTGTGGCCGGATCTCAGAGCGGCAAATCTCAGAGCGGTCACCGCCAGCACAGTCGTGCACCGAGTGTCGTGCGAGCGGAGTCCCAAAGTGGCTATCGCCACCATCGCCGCACGGGAAGCGTCGCTGGAGCTGAATCCCGCGCCCCGGCGTCAGAAAACCGTTCTCGTCGCGGCTCCGTTACTTCCATCGCTCCTGACCAGCGCTCCCGCGTACGCTCCGTCGCGCCATCCGACAGTGTGTCGCGTAGTGGTGAGGATGATACACGGTCTTCGCGCACGAAGGTACCGGGGTCCTCCAGCAGACATGTCCGGAGCCACGACGGGGATGACTGTCTTCTCTCCACCCACGTGACGACGGTTGTCAAACCTCTTACCCGGATTCGTGGCCATCAGCTCGACGACGTGCAATGCTACACTCGCACACGTGCGGTGGAAGATCCGAGAAACGGCACGCATGGTTGGGAAACAGAGACGAGGCTGAGAGCTAGCTTCAGCCGTCGATAGGTATGTATGGCTCATGGGAATTAGGCTACGGAGAAGGAGCGATGAGTCTGAAAAGCACGGCTGGGGGCTCACTTTGGAGGAATCGACTTGTTGTTGCTCTTTCGAGCAGTGTAATTGTGATAGTTGACTTAATGCCATTTTCATTGAGATTCCTGCCTCGCGTCAGTCAGACATTATAGTGAACCCAGCCATCAGTAATACATATCCTACAATATGATAAAGCGTTACATCCATCGTAACATTCATTCATTCATTCATTCATTGATGAATGAAATCCAACTACCACTGCGGGCACTGCCGCCATCCGGTCCTGGACCTGACCCATCACCCTCCAAACCTAATTCTAATCTCTCCAGATTCTGTTGTGCTTCGGTATCGAAATTGGGAATGGCATTGAACTCATCCAGTTCCTGTGGGAAATTCGAGATGAACCCTTCATATCCGAAATGCGGCACGTCGGCGAAACCGCCATCATGTGGAGGGATCGTCTCCATTTGAGGAGATTGCGCCGTCGAGATTCCATTGTCTGTAGTGCCCTGGGACTTGCCGGACACATGCGCGTGGTTAGATGGCTTCGTCGCAGCATCCCCAGGCTGCTCTGACGAGACGGTAGTTTCCATCCCTGCTTTGCCGGGAGGAAGCATCTGCACAGGCGGGCCCTCCGGCGCAGCTGAGATCTCAGGGCTGATTGAGGAAGCCGCACCACTGATATGGGGCGAGATGGGTCCTGTTTTCCAAAGCATCTCCCAGTTTTTGAATCGCTCGTAGCCCGAGTCTACTGCATCCTGTCGGCTCTGTGCTTGCGTTTCAGTCCACTCGTCCAAGCGGCGAATGGCACGTTCTAACGCCTCAATGACATTAACAGCAGAACGGGCCATTCCAACCCCCATGGACATGATCTTGATCAAGCCCATACCCTGTGAGAGCGCGTTTCTCAGCCGCTCCGTTCGCTTCGTAAGACTTTGCGCCAGGATAACCAGAAGGGCGGCTCGGCAGGAGCTAAACTCGGTGTACGAGGCACGTGCAAGACCAGTCTCATCACGGAGTAACCGACATAGGTCAACAATTTCCAGGGCTGCTTCCACGCAGTCGGTGACTAGTATCGATCTGCTTTTGTATCGTGGGGCAGAGCCCTTCTGTGCAGAAGTTGGGTTGACGCCTTTGACATTACTGAAAAGAAACGGCCGCCCGATGAATATCCGCGTCAAACAGTAGTCCAACTTGAGGTGAACGTTACAGCGGAAAAGAGGACCGCTCGGATTGAGATCGCGGCACTCTATCTCTTCCGGCAACGTGGTCCACCACTCAAGAAGCTGTTTTCGTTTCGTGAAGAGTCTTTCTAGATGCTCAGATTGTTTGGACTTTTCACACTTTCTCAAAAGTGATCTACGGGTGGTGTTTGTCAGCTGCGAACTCAAATCTGGAGCACAAATGCTTACATCTCTTGTGCAATTTCACCAAGCTTCATAGTTAAGGTAATCAAAGCTACCATATTTGTGTAGTTATTCGGTACAAAGGTCGACCGAAGACTAGGGAGATCTGTCGGCAGGTCAGCATCGACGTCAGCATCGGCAATGGATGCTGGCCGTCCATGCAAGATACTAATCCGCCTGATTCCGGGTTAGTATGTAGAAAGCGAGGGCTAGAAAGATCCTGTAAACTCACTTTTCAATGGTAAAAGCCGTCCAGAATACGCGATTTCGAACCTCTTGCATATGTGGATCGAGGCCCTCGCCTGTGTACTTTCGATGCATGCCGTTCTGGATTGCCATTTTCAATGCAAGTCCAAAATAAGTATAGGACAGACCAGATGTATCGAGCGGGAGGAGATACGTTCCCAAAAGTAAACATGCTTGCACGCTTCGGACAGATGTCGTCGCAATAATGTCTGGCAAAAGTTTAGAAGCAAAATGATAAAAGGTTAATCCAACTTCATCCTCAGAAAACCGGTGCTCATCAGCGGACAAGTCTGAAGAGGGCTTGTTCACTGGGGTCGGCGAGTCCATGTGCGCAAACTGTGTCCCAATGGCAAGGGTCATTAGGATGATGCATACAGCAGCAGCGTCGTTGGACGTAAGGCTAGAGGGATTCGTATAGCACACGTTCAGCTTATCGCGCAGCCAGTCTTCCTCAACGTAGAAATTGTTCGTTCGAGCGTACTTGTAGGCAACATTTACGAGGAATTCGGCAACGTAGCGAGGCGGAAGACACGTGATTGCGGCCGATACAGCAGCTGAGCCAGATTGCAGCTGTGTTGCTCGCCATCGCTCTTCGAAAGGTACGGCTTCCGTAGAGTCCTAGGCAGATTAGCGACGCCGGAAACAGCGATGATCGAGATCCGTACCTCGGGGATGGCATTTTTCATCCACTCGTCGATCTTCCGCCTAATCTTCATCGAGAAATTGAGGTAGGAATACTCACCCGAGTATTCTACGGAAAGTAAGCATCTAGAATTGGCCGATTGAAGAACCTAAAGCTCTTACGCATTGTGTTATCTGGAAAGGCTTTGATGCTGAAATCTTCTTCGTCAATTGCTAGATCATCGTCGTCGGGATCATCACCCTCGGCCTGCGTCGGAGGACCATTCGAGTCGGCATCTCGCTGCTTTCCCGGAAGGCTCTCTGCAGCTTTGCGCAAGGAGGACACGTCAAGAGAGAGGTTTGGAGCATAATGCGCCAGGATTTTCTCCATGTATTGCACTCGCTCAGCTTCCGAATCGTCACTTCTCCCGAGACTGACGGCACGAAGACGTCTGAGCAAGAGTCAATATTGATGTTTCGACAACAATGCGGCAGAACACATACCGACTCGATTTCTCATTCTGATCTGGCACAGTATTGAAGAGACATTCGCGACGGTAACGGGCACACCGCCGGCAGGGTACGCCTCCCTCACACTTCTCTTTGACTCGTCGACATCCATCGCAACTAAGAACAATAAAATGAATCGATTAACAGCCGCACTTTTCCTTTCGACTCCTCCTCCACTTACGCGCGCACCGCTCGCTTGCGATTCTCCTCCGCGACGCGCGGCCGCTTTGACCGCTCCAGGCCTTCTTCCACGTGCCTTTTTACAGGAATCGAGTCTGATGCCAGAGGCCATTTCGCAGCAGTAGATTTCACGGGTGGCATCTAGTACGGCACAGACAGGCGGGGCGTATAGGACTATACTTCCAACAACATCACAGACGGTGCCGTGGTGGGTGTTCGTGAGCAGACATCATCCAGCTGTTCGTAAAGCAGATCGTAAAGTTCAGGTGAGACTGTGAAACGAGGGCTTGATTTGCTTATCTGATGGATGCAACAGGCGGCCTTATCGCAAGATAATGAACTATTCCAGAGCTGGAATAGCCTTTGGCCGAGTTTCAATCGAGCTATTTTATTGGACGAAATCACGAACCCCACGGGGCTACAGTGGCCACGCTAACTGTTATCGGTTAAAAATGCCAAATCGGGCCATGACTTCATTGTCACATGACCTGATGACTCATCACCGGAGCAGTTTCGGCTACGAATGGCTACCTCCGGTCTCTCATCGGAGGATTACGCCTCTCACTGGCAACCATCGCGGTCAATAGCGGGCAAGAGCGGGCAAGAAAGGAGGCTAATCTGCAGAAATAGACACGGAATTGAATTGGACGATGTCCTCTATTTGTTGATCTCTGTTACCATTATTACCGGTGATCATATTGACTGCAATTAACATTCTTGGTCATGCTTGGACATGGGCCTTCGTCCCGGCTCCAGCCTTGTAACTTACGGCAGGGATTCTTCAAGGACCAGGGCTAGGCTTCTATGTATATGTTGCTCATACTATGTACAGTAATTACAGTCTAGAAGTCGGCATCAACGCCGATTCCCAATTCATCCGCCAAAGCCAAAATCCTTTTCGCAACAATCAGGTCCATAATCCCCATCCCTACGCATTTGAACACGACATTTGCTCCTGGCGGAGGGATGACATCTTTGAATGGTTCGTTTGGAGCAAAGAGCTCGCCAATCTCAACCAGCTGGTCGGCCGTAACCTTGGCCGCGATGAGTTCTCCAGACTCCTCCAAGCATGCTTCTTTTGAATCAACATAGATCCTGCGACCATCCTCGCCGGAAAGCAGCGTGTCTGAGTCAATCTCTCGCATGTGCGGCTTATACGAGCCAATCAGAGAGATGAAGCGCTGTTTGGGCGCTCTTTGCAGATATGCATAGGGGAAAATGGGTTCCGTTGATGGGGTGCAGCAGAAGATCACGTCACTGGCCGCCAAATCGGCCTGCAGTTTCGTCTCGTAGGATTCTCCACTATTCATTTGTAAAGACTCCTTTGAGTACGCACTGAATGTCACCTGCGGATACTTCTCGCGCAGCTGCGGGAACGTCTCCTGGCAGAGAGCATCGAGCCTGCCTTGCCCTCTATTGACAAACGTGATGGCGGCGACGCTCTCGTGAAACAATAGTAGCGCCAACCGCGCATGCCATTCGGCTTGCGGACCGGCGCCAAAAATGACCAGCTGCCGCTTCGGGATTGAGGTGCAGCGAGTCAGCAGCGTCATCGTGGCCAGCGCCGTACGGAACGCCGTGACTTCGGCCGCACTCAGAACCCCTAGAAGCCGACCAGCCGGCGATAAGACGTTGATGACGCCCTGAATGCGACCCTTCGCTGGCACTGTAACGATTTTGATTCCCGTAGTGGCCGTGTCGGACACGGGCATAAACAGAGATGTATCGCCATTCTCGGTTACAAGGCTAGTGCGAAGGGGCTGGTGGATTGTTTTGCGGGAAGTGGATGCGGATGAAGATTCCGCGGAGAAAACACCGAGCCCTTGTGAAAGATCATGGAGTAATTGCTGGGTTTGGGCTGGGGTCAAATGGCGAAGTAGATATGCAAGGTCTTTCTCAGAGATCAACCGCATCTTAGTTGCTTGGAACACGCAGCAGAGGAACAAATTGCATTAGCGTCGAGTACGGCTCCCTAGGTGCGAATATATATTTAATCGGTCTTGGGCCACGGGAAAATCCGTCTCTGCCCCGCTACATATCCGAGCCGGTACCATTATCGAATCAATGAATTAATTTCTGCTCATAATCGCGCTCTAAATACATGCTCGCTATCAAAAATACCCAGAATCATTAATGATACTATATACTGGTAATCATGGGGTCTCAACATGATTCATCGCCAACCGAAAAGTCGTGCAATTCGTCTCTTCAGTTCCCGCGCCATTGCGGTCTGGGAATCTTTCGTCCGGCCAACAGCCTCCGTGTTCTCAATAGCACGGCGGAACAAAAAGCCCATGCACTCCGGGACAGTGCCCCATGTCAACAGCTTGTAGACCTCAGTCCGCTCGGCTGTGCCCTGAGGATCCACGGCCGAGTCGTTGCTAACAGATGATGTCATCAGCTCGAAACTAACCTCGTCCGCCATGCCCTGGAGCTGTGCATAGGCAACTGGGACACGTTGCTCACCCGCCTCTGCTTGTTTCATGCGCAGGGCCTGCGCTTTCAGGACAGAGTCGCGGTTGTGGGTGGCAATCAGGAGGTTGGCGAGCGGGACGCTTTTATCGGAGCCAGCTTCATGCGGCTTGAGGACTGAGTTGTAGCGTCGTGTCAGAATGGCCTCCACAATGCCATCGTAGCATTTGTCGGTATCGGCCTTGGTATCCCAGATGAGATGTCTCGGTTCGGTCCGAAGGTAGGCTCCTCGCACCAGTTTCACGCCAAGAGTGAACCCTTGGCTCTCTGCTGTGGCAAGATGGCGTGCGAGTCTCTCAGGGGTTGATTTCAGATACGCCTGGTATGTGCCGTACATTGTCGCTGTACCCGGAGTGCGCTTATTACAATATTCCTGGTACCGCATTACCCATTCATCAATGCCCGGTTGCACCGCTTGCTCCTCGGCATCGACCAAGATACGGGCTTGTTTTGAAATAGCGGCGTCGCAGGCTGACCGAATCGCGGCATCCATGAAGTCAGTCGGTGGCAGACGGTTTCGCAAGCGATACACAGCTTGTTGGCCCATTCCTGTGAGCCTGGAGAAAAAGTTAGCAAACTTCCCTGCAAACACTGCTTCCAGCTCAATGGTAACTTACTTTAATGCTACAAAATCACCCTGAGAAACCATATCCACAGTTTCCAATGTCCCTTGCAGCCAGGCATCCACCTCCTTCCGAGCTGTTGCTTCATCATGCACATTTGCCTCGTTATCCTTCACAAGCAACTCACGGGCATAACCAAGGAGTACCCCTCGGTGGCCCAGTTTCTTGATCTCAGCAATGGAGTGCTGTACTTCGTCTTTGGTTTCTCCAGCACTGAACTGCTTGTAGATGGTGTTCTTGACCAGCCAGTGGAGCACCGGGTTGCGCGAAACATCCGTGAGTGCCGTGCGTGGGTTCGACAACGCCGAGAGCACGTAGATAGACGGTCGAAGAAGCAATGGTGACGAGGAAGCGGTCAGGATACAGAGTGATCGAAGCACGTTCGACAACGGTAACCGTGCTAGCGAAGGCTGTTGCGTGGGATCTCTCGGCGGCGAAGGGGAGATCATCTCCCCTACGGTGGTGGCCTGGGATGGCTTCGAGTTGTTGCTGGTCATGCTGACCGAGCGAATCTGCGTGGGCAGGAATGCCCGGAATGAGCGCACATGCTTCATCTTTCCGGCAGAGACTGCCGCAAGTTCATCGGAGGCAATAGGAGAAGAAACATCATGAGAGCTGATGGCGACTTACCTGGCGACTTTTTATCTACGGACCGGGTGGCAGCGTTATCATCCACGGGCCGGGATCATTCATTCATTCTTCTAGAAGCTTTGATAAGGATCGGGTGGGTCCGAGCCTTATCGGCAAGGCTAAACCACCTTAGGAATGTGGCTTTACCGATCCGGATCGGCTTCAGGGCTTAGGGTTCATTTTTAGAGCTTGTGATGGCCGGCTAGGGCCGGCAGTCCATGGATGATTGCAGTTCTCAATGAGTCACCGTTGACCATGGTAGAAGAGTGCTCCTGGCGGTCTCCAAGTGAGCTAGTAGTATTATCAGTTGCTCAAGGGTGCTTACTGTGCGTACTTCGCACCGGCCCGCCACCGGCTATATTGAGCCGTGGGTCATGTGATGACCGGGAAGATACCGGGATGCCGGAACCCGGGCAAGGCCGGTATACTTGAATGAACCATCATTAATGAAAATGCAGTGGAGTAACAAGCCAGGAATTGCTTTCACTACAGAATGCCCACGTAGCTTCATCCATCCTAATATCGTTGTCATGACGGAATCTCAGAACTCCTCCCATGCCAATGTACATAGAGTGCGATGCTAGGTACATGTAGTTAGTCAAACGTAATCTTTTTGCCTTGAAATGTTGCCTGGGTGCTCTTCTCTTTGGCTTTGCGTGCCGCTTCCCACGAAGGATGGAGCGGCTTCTCCTCCTTCGCCGGCGCCTTGGTTGGTTTGGAGGCATCATCAGATCCCTGCGGTTTGCTCTTGGATTCGGACTTTCGCCCCTTGGGCTTCCGTCCGCGGTCCCCGGATTCGTCAGTCGCGCCTCTTCGTAAGTCCCATCCCTGATCCCGATTCGACTTGTTCTTTTCCTTCTCCTTCCGGATATGGTTTGCGTTCTGCCCGTATTTCTTTTCCCAGAGTGCTCGGCGAGCTTTCTGGCCCATACGGTTCTTTCTCTTCTTCGGAGCAACGTCTACGTCTTCTGCCGACTCGGACCCGGACCAATACCCAGCCATCAAAGACGGCAGGAAGGTCGTGTCCTTTGGCTGTTTGATCTTTTTCCGGCCTTTGCTCTTAGACGGCGGAGGCGATTCCGAGGAACTTCGGGACGGCGATTCTGATGACAAAGACATAGCCTCTGCGACATCATAACGCTTACGAGGCGAGACTTCCTCATGCGACACATCCGAGGCGGAATCCTCATCTGAAGAAGCTAGCCGGCCATTGAACCGGGAATACTCCGCACTCACCACGGACGCATCATCCATGCTAATGTCGCCATCCACCGCCTGGTGTTTTGCTGACCGTGATGCGTCGGACTCGCTCGCGTCAGATTCGCTCTCCGAGACATCTCCCTCGCTGTCTGCTGACTTGTCTTTTGTTTTGCGTTCCTTATCATTTTGTTTTGTGGCCGTTTGTGGTGCATCGTCGAGTCCAAATGTGGCCCGCAGCGAAGAAATGATCGGCGGCAACTCCTTTTTGACGGGATTTGACTTGAATAGTCGCGCGATCACGTTAGCTTCTGCCGGATTCTGTGGTCCCGCAAGGGACACTGAAGTTGAATTCTTTAGTTGTTCAAATTCGGGAGTTTGAGCAATACGTTTCGTCTTTGCCATATGTTTCAAGAGATATCGTTCAGCTGTCACATGCAGATTGAGTTTCTGAGCGTATCAGTAGAATTGTACCCGAAAATCTGTCTGACAGGTGCCTACCTTGAGACTCTCCACCTCAGCGTTATAACGTTCCAGCGCCTTCTCATTGCCATCGTTTCTCGCGGTTTTCTGTCGCCGGCCAAGCTTCTGCCGTTCGAAGCCACGGGCAACTTTCAATGCGCGGAAGAGCTGGCGGGAGCCATGTTCGAACCGCTTGCGCAACAGCCGTGTGCGACCTTCTACTTTCCGATCATCGCGAGGATCCTCATCCTCGATCTCGTCATGCTTGCGTTTCGGCATTGGCGTGCAAAGTCTATGACGTTGCGCTGGTTTCCGGATTGGCGAAGCTTCAGACCGACGAAATTTATGACGGTCTTCTACAAAGTAGGTTTGAGACTGCCTCAGGCCCTAACATTGCCAAGCCTTGTTGTTCCTTGGCTTCCTTTCACGAAAAACAAAGCTTGGCATATTACGTCAGACATAGCCTTTTCCTAATTAGACTTAGCGGGCGATCTGCATCAGCCCAGGCCTCGGGATCTGTTAGTATCGGTGACACGGTGACACTGCAGTGCTGGCGCTCGCCCTGCAGGTAGCCAGCGGCGTAAATACCGAGTGTTGATTTTCCTGTGAAATTAGTACAGTTTCGTGTACATGTCCCCGCTACAGCGTTTGTTGTTGTTGTCATGTGATTGTTCGCTTTGCCAGCACACGCAATGTTTGAGACTTCGTCTTTCTCCTATGGGCGCTTTGGAAAACGCAATTGAGACCTCTCATGTTTTGTTTGAGCTTTCTTTTGACTTCTGAACAGTATTGAGGAATCTAAAAATTCAGATCCGTGTGCTTTGAGAATCCATCATGGGGGGTCGTGCTCGGTTTGTCTTATCCTTCATTGTATTCCCGGCTCTGCTCAGTTTCGCCTGGTATTCCATTTTCTGGTTTGCAAGACACAATGGATTGAGAGAACTGGTGAAGGCGCTCGTCAAAGAACGCTCCTTACCTGAGTCAAGCGGCATTCTACGTACTCGTTACACTGGTGTCCAAAGCATTGATCGGACCTTGGCCGTCTTGACTGTATTCTTTTGGCCAACAACTGATGGAAGTGCTCCTTCGTTGTCCCTTCACACCTTCGTGTTTGCCGGCGCATTCGGATCCGCATGGGCCTTGATCCTTCTGGAGTCGTGGAGGCAAGGCAATGCTAGGACATTACCTGCGATGTATGAATCAAGATATTCCACGCATAATCCCACGAGAATCTCGTACTAACAGGCTGGGCAGAGCATCTATATTCGGGCTTGTTGCTCAATTGTTCACGTTCGCTATATCCGCCTCACTTTATTGCGGACTCCATCTGTGGTTTTCTCCGGTATCGGTTCAGCCGAAGCCCGAGAGGATTGTTGCCCCGGAGACAGTGGTGAGAGTTCTTCCGTTCATCTTCGTAGTGGGATACATTATCCCATGCGTTGGCGTGATCCTCCCAACTCCAGGAGTCATCAGTGTTGATGCCAAGCAAGTCCTGATAGCGCTGTGGCAGCCATTCCCTGGCTACGTGTCGCTGCTGGCCTTCGTCGCGCATCTCCTGCTCCCGCATAGATATTCCTCGTCAATTTCAAAGCGTATCGCACTTCGTATATTCTACTCGGCTTCCTTCTGGCTTGCTGCCATCACGCATGCAGTTGGGTGGGGAGTAGCCTTGACATCAGTCCTCTTACCAGCCCTGTTTAACGAGAAGATTGTGCATGCCCTGCACCCCAGGGAAGTTTTTGGCGTTACCTGGCCGTCGTCCGACTTCCGGGTCACATCGCTCGCCGAGGGCGTGCACGTGTTTCTGCAGTGGGATTTTTTGATCGGATGTCATGCCGTGTTGCTGTGGGCGGCTGTGCAGAACGCCCTTGCCCAGCGCAGGATCACCGGCCGTGTGAATTGGTTTGGACTTGCTACGACTGTCGTTGGTTGCGAGACCCTTTTTGGTCCCGTCGCTGCAGCAGTGCATCTGATGCGCCTGCGAGATGAGCTATTGTTGCAGCCGGTTGTTCGGAAGGAAATCCGTAGTCGTCTGAACAAAAGATCGAGTGAAGTGGTAGCTCGCCGGCGCTAAGAACTCAATGGCCGGATTACCACTTTTGCAGTGCTCTAACCCTCTTCTCTTTGCTAGGAATGTGCAACGATGTTCCTTCAATTCTATGATCCGCTTGCTACGAATCCCACGATAGGGCCCAGTTGCACCTCACTCGGCATTGATTCAAGCTCCCACGAGACCAATTTTATGTACACAAGCATGTCGTACGGAAAATAAAAATGAATGAATTGGTGTCATATTGTAGGAATACATAGAGAAGCATTTATTTCTTCTCTTCAGGCTTTTCCTCCGGCTTAGGGGTGGGCAGCTTGAACTGTAGTTCAAATAATCTTAGCATTCCATTTCTCACGAGAAAAGGAAGATTCAGTTTAAATCAACTTACCGAGTCTGGACGACGGTCTTTACCGGGCCCAACCTGCTCCCAGGCAGAAGTGCCACCCTCGAAGTTGCGGAAGGCCTGTGTCAGCTCCAGAGGCTCGTAAACAATCCGCTTCTTCTCCTCGTCGTATCGAATCTCGGTGTAGCCGGTCAGCGGGAAGTCTTTTCGCAACGGGTGACCCTCAAAGCCATAGTCCGTCATGATCCGGCGCAGGTCCGGGTGGCCGGTGAAGAAGACACCGAACATATCATATACCTCCCGCTCATACCACAGCGCCCCGTCGTACAGACCAGTGATGCTGGGAACCGGCTCCGCCTCATCCGCGTAGGTCTTGACACGAATGCGGGAATTGTGGCGCACACTTAGCAGATTGTAGACGACCTCGAATCGCTGAGACTTTGTCGGATAGTCGACGGCAGTGATATCCGAGACCTGAGTGAACTCCGCCGCCGTGTGGTACTTGAGGAATTTCATCACCGGCAAGAGCGCCGAGGGCGCGACATAGATAGTAAGCTCATCCTTCCAAACCGAGAACTGCTGCACAAATTTCGGCAGGCAGGACATGATATATTGCCCATACTTGTGCAGGCTTTCCGCCTTGTCTTGGTACTTGTCCGCGGGGTTCACAATCGGCGCTTTCAGCTCTCCTTGAGCTGTAGGATCTTTCAGTTAGACAACTCAAAACAGAAAGCTCGCCACTTGTTCGCCAGCGCATGCGATTGGGGAACCTACGGGGCCGTTGAGCGTGCCTCAAGTTCGGAACATGTTCTTCCTTCGCCGCCCCGCGAAGTGACGTCGTCGAGAACGTCCGGATGCATTGGGAACGCCCAATCGCATTCCCAAAGCCATTGCGGCCTCCCAGTCGGACCAGAGAGCGTGCAGCAGCCATAGCGTTTGGACGATGTTCGACGGCAGGGTTGACGGAAGAGTGATCCCCAAATCGAAGTCGGCAGGCGACTTGGGCACATCACGTGACAAGCACACGTGAATGCTGACAAATCTTATACACGTGATTTTGTGGAGCGCCGAGCCAATCAGCGTGCGACTTCCCTAGTCGACGCGGCAAACCAAGTCTTGTCCAGTTTCTCAGTTCTCTCTTCTCCCTCTGCAGATTCAGCCCATCCGATCCGAAATCTGGACATCCTACCTGGTGGTTTCTATTGTTTCTTAACTGGCGGCATTCTGTTTCCTTCCCTTGTATCCTGTTCCTTACCGATCTTTCTTCGAATCAAACTCCCTCTTCCTGGATCTTCTGGGGCCGGCCCTTTCCCACCCTCTCTATCTGTTCTAAATCCGTCACCGCACCTCCATATTTTCCGCCATCATGTCAAATCGGTCTCAAATTGACTCTGTCATTGATGATGATGATGAGTTCTGGTACGTAATCTCGACGACGATCCCTTTAGATATCTTTCTCTACACGATGCTGACCGTCGCGGCACAGCCCACTTTGTATTGAAGAGTTCGATCTATCGGACAAGAACTTCAAACCGTGTCCCTGCGGCTATCAAGTAAGTCGCCCGTTGCCTTCCGCGACTCTAGCCTCCGGTTTCGCATCCAGTCTAACGCGCTCCTTAGATTTGTCAGTTCTGCTATAACAATATCAAAACCCATAGCGAGGAGGGGCGGTGTCCGAACTGCAGACGAGTATACGATGAAAGCGCCATCCAATACAAAGTGCCAGATGCCGATGAGTAAGTGGGATCCAGATTGTCGCCGTCTTCTGTACACGCATTCTGACCTTTGATTTTCTCATCAGGTTCAAAGCCGACTTGGCCTTGAAACATCGCAAAGCCGCCGCCGCAAAGAAGAAAGAGCAAGAGAAGCGCGAGGTCGAAAATTCAAACCGCAAGAATCTCGCTGGCGTTCGCGTGGTCCAAAAGAACCTGGTCTACGTGATTGGCTTGAATCCGACAATACGGGATGAAGCACAGCTACTGCAAACCTTACGTGGCCCAGAATACTTCGGTCAATACGGCGAGATTGAGAAGATTGTCGTGAGTAAGGCCAAACCGGGCGGCAATCCCAACCAAGGGATTGGTGTCTACGTTACCTTTGCGAGAAAAGCCGATGCAGCTGCATGTATTGCTGCCGTCGATGGCTCGCAGAATGGAGACCGGATTCTAAGGTACGTTTCAATAGCGTGTCGGTTCTCATGTTTTCCAGTGATGTCAGGCTGACTTCGATGATGACTAGAGCACAATATGGTACGACCAAATACTGCTCGGCGTTCCTGCGCGGGGAGCAATGCAACAACCGAAACTGCTCTTTCCTGCACGAGACCGGCGATGACAACGAAACATATAGTCGGCAGGATCTATCTTCGGTCAATACCGCCCAACGCCATGGTCATCATCAAAATGGCGCCCATCGGCCAGCCCCGCAACCTGTACAGCCGCAGCCAATGCGTCGCCAGGGAAGCAAGGATGAACCGGCCGGGAAGTCAGGTCAAGATGGTTCGGCTCTGCCATCATCCGCCAGCTGGGCCAATAAAGATGGACCCCTCAACCGTGCCAGACGTGCTAGCGTCAGTGGAAATCGATCATCCCCTAGTCCAAAGCCTGCAGCAGCGGCAACAGCGACATCGAAGACGGAGGACGGGAAGCGCCCGGATAAACAACAAGCGGCTCAGGATTCTCGACGGCCTACCCCGGTTCCGTCGCAACAGCCAACGTCAAATTCGCAGTCACGTGAGCAGACTGCTCCTGCTCGGCCAGAGGACGTTTTGCTGGAGAATCTCGTCAAAGCCATAAAATCGCCTGCTTTCCGCTTCGTTTTCTCAACTGACGGGCTTTCGGAGGAGGATATCAAGTTCCTCGAAACGGGTCCATCGTTTATTGATCCATTTGGGGGAGCGAAGCGCCGGGCGATGCGAGAAAAGGCTGAACAGGAACGAGCAAAGCAGGAGGCGGAAGCCCAGTCTATGCTCAGGCCGTCTTCCGCTGGAGAGGAGGAGAATAGAGAAGGCGGCAGCTCGCAACTGGGCGGCGAGCCAGACGATGTTCACTCATCTCGAGGGGCAGCTGCTGGCAATCGCGAAGTCCATGGTGCGATCCAGCCACCTTCACAACACGGCACCGCCAGCAACTCTGCTGTCGGATCTCCGGCCTCTCTGAGCCAGCAGTTTCAGAACCTTAACATCAACGGCAGGAGTTTGACGCCTCTTCAACAACAGCAATTGATGTTGCTGAAGTCGGCCAATGGCCAGCAGGCTGGCGCTCTTGACCACATACAACTCGATCAGTCGTCTCAAACTCGGCAAGGGCTGCTACAAGGCTCCCTGCCTCAGAACAATAGCATCCAGGGCCATGGTCGACAGTCCTCTCGATTCTCGTTTGCCAATGATACGAACGCGAAGAACCCTCGAGTCCTTGGCCAACAAGGCTCTGTGATGCAATCCGCTAGTCCTAGTGCTCTCGGTGCACCCGCTCCGCAGCAGGGACTAGCGAACCAGTTCTACACTGGCAGTGTCCAGGGTCCACCTCCTGGCCTGAAGACTGCTGGTACTCCGCCGATCAGCGGCGGTGGAATGTTCTCCCAAGGTCATGGTTTCACGACAAACGCGAACCTCGGTGTCGGAGCCAACGTTGGCAAGCAAGACGCGAACCCCGAGCTTATGCGTGAGTTGCTACGTGGCCGCGGCGGTACAGGTACCGGCGGTGTACAGGGTCATGAAGCTGCTAAGCGTGAGTTCATGTTCTCCCTCCAACAGCACCAGTCACCCCCTCCCCTGACTCCCACCACCACTGGCCTTCTCAACGCCTTTTATGGTTCCCAGGCCGGCACACTTGCCGACTCTGGACCACAGAAGCAAAAGAAGAAGGGGAAGAAGCAGAGACATGCTAACACTTCCTCCGGTGGAGGCGGTGTAGTAGATCTTGCGGACCCGAGTATCTTGCAGGCGCGGATGCACCAGATCGGTGTTGGTGCGACGGGGCAGACGGTTTACGGAAGTCAGGGGCAAGGTGGGTACAATCCCTCCATGGTTTATGGAGCTGGATACCGCTGGTGATGGTCATGGATATTGTTGGGACTTTCGGCCAGCCATCGACTCCTGTCCTTTGACTTTCATTTTCTCTCCTTTCCCGTTTCGATATTCCCCTTGGTTTTACTTTTTGGGCTTGGAATTTTTGTCATGCATGACGGTTGCCATTGTGAGGTCGGTTCTGCTTGTTTTCTGCAGCGAAGCATGAGGCGAATATGGCTCTCGGTATCGTGGGCCTGGGTGTGCCTATGGCGTTATTCCACTGGGGTTCATGATTTTTGATCTTGTGATGTTTGACGAATTGCGGCGTCACATTATTTTTTTTTTTTCTGTTCAGGCATTGTGTTCCTCCGATGCATCGGCCACCCTTCGTCGACATATGAGAAAGTACGACGTCATCAGGATGTTTATCATGTACGTTAATCCTCCCCGTCCTGTCTTGTATCCAAGACGGGGGCTGATATGTCGAAACAAGTTCTCACATATAATGTTCTAGACGTCATCCTGTTCCTCCCTTTGTTGAGTACATGGTTTTATGGGCCAGTTTTCTGTAAATGCCATGCCCATGTACTTTTGTAACTGGCCGACCCCACGAATGTTCCGTTGTCATTTGACAGAGTTGTTGGCTGGCCGACTTCCTCCTGTTTCGTCCTGACCATTCGCGCGCAGGACTGCAGCCATTCGAGGACTCCAGCTAACGGTATGTCTTTACAGTGGATGATAACGAATTTCCCCCTCTCTCGGTTGCAACGAAAGCGAAGAATGACGCATCTCTCCGATCGCAGACCCAGTCTAGTCGCTCAGGCACCCCATCTGTTCCTCCAGGTTTGCCGCTCCCTCCTGGTCATCCAGCTGCGGCGGTCCTCCAGGGGACGTCGGCGCCTCACAGCCCTGCGTCGTCAACCATTTCGTTGCCCACACACCCACCGCCAGGCTTGTCCCTGTCACGGCGTGCAACTCCCATCCAAAAACCCCAAGACTCGATTTCCCGTCACGCAACGCCCGTTTCACAGGAAGAGAAATCTAATGCTGCGACGGCCGAGAAAGCTCTGAATCCTGGCGATGTCTCGTTTGGTTCGCCGCAGATGAAACCAGGCAAAAAGAATGCCTTGGGAATGAAGCTAGATCGGACAGAATCTCCTTCGCCAGCGCCCACGAAAGATTCGAGCTCCGGTGAAACTGGACAGCGACAGGAACGCGCCACATCCAAGAAGGCAAAACCTATTAAATTAAATCTGGCTCTTGTAGATGAGCCCATCCAGATACCTGCTACGAAAGAGGAGCCTGCCCCGAGTATCTCTACTGCTTCCGTTCCAGCGGGAACGACGGCGACCGCCACATCTCAACCTGGCTCTCGACCAAACACACCGCTAACTGGAATTTCGAGAGTTTCCGACTCATCTGGGCCACGCCAACCGAGAGTGATTCGTGTCGTTGACACACCCAAGACTGAGACGCCGCCTCCTCCAGCTGCGCAGTCTTCATCATCCAATACTCAAGTCAAGGGTCGCTCGCGACGCCCCAGTCTTACCTCCTCTGGAACTCCAGTGGACGCTACGTCGGATTTTGAAGCCGGAAATTCTGCTTCCGGGTCAAGGGCGAGCTCACCTCCACCATCACGGATTGGATCTGCACCAGTGCGAACGATCTCGAAGAGCCAGGCAAAGAAAGAACGACGGCTCAAGGCTAAGCAGGCTGAGGAGGCGATGAAGGAAGAGGCTGCCGCCGCTGCCGCAGTGGAGGAGCAGGCTCCGATCATCGGCCGAAAGCGGAAAACCAAGAAGACACCTGCTCCTTCGTCAGAACCATCAGCTACGTCGGATGGAAAGGGATCTGAACAAGCGGCGGAGAAAGATGAGAGCAAAACCGATGGTGATCGCAAAGCAACAAAGGACAAACCCGCCAATGATGCCAAAACAGCCAATGGGGAAAGCGAGGAGAAGCAGCCCGCCGAGGCATGGAGAAGCAATAACACAATAGAGCAAATGGTGAAGGATGCAAAGGAAAGCGGTCGTTCAATTAAAGAATTATTCCAGGAGCGCACTTCTCCTCTGCACGTGCTATTGGCGCAGTTGAACAAAGCCGCAGAGATTGATTTGCATACACATCCTCTGTTCAATCCGCCGACGCTGAGCCAGCGCACTGACATGAAGTGCACTGCGGAGGATTACGACCGGCTGAAGCAGCCCCTTGAGCTGACCAGCGAGCATAAAAAGATGCTACTGCGTGGCGAACCTGTCCGGATTAATGACGGCTCGGATGCCCCGAAGAACCGGTGCTTGATAACTCCTCGTGGGTGCGTGCTGCGTCATTTGTCGCCAGCGGAGGAGGATCGATATTTGGAATTGGAGCGCCGCATGAGTTCTGAGAATATGCAGGAGTTTCCAGCCATTTCCATGGCGGACCCTGATCCAACAAACATGGCCGGTGGCCTGGATGCACTCTTCGCGACTCCGGAGAAATTCAACATCCGCTGGGTTGATGACAATCAAGACTCTATTGCCTTGGCTGCAGGGGCCGTCCTTACTGGTGGTGATGATCTCTCTTTGGCCGCGACATCCGGAGCGTCGGCACCGAACGTCCTGTCTACCACAGACGCGAACGGAACTGGCGCTGCCAACAATGGTGATCTCCTGAGTTCGACGTCCGCATCCGTCCGATCTTTTGCTGCTGCGACGGCGAAGCAGATGCTTGGCGTGACCGGCACGTCGCTGGGGCAGATTCTCGATCTCGATGAAGTGCAGGCGATGACGGATGAGGAGCTGCGTGCCTACATTGAACGGTCTCAGCGGGAGCTTGAGCAGTCGCGGAAAGAGTTTGACGCCATTGACAAGAAATTCAATGCTCTTGTCAAGCGCAACAAGAAGCTGGCCCAGCAGGCTCTCGCGGCTACTGTGGAGGCTGCCAAATGATTGATACAGTAATGTGACTTTCATGAACATCTTTTGAAATCTGACGCGGCGGCCAGAAGTTTCTGCAGTGTCTAGTGTCTATGCTCACGACTCTCTTAGTCCCTCTCTACGGTATTACCTCTGTATGAGTACGAGGCTTATGTATGTATTGTATACTATCCTGTACGATATATTTCAGTATCGAATGACTCTATGTTCTCACATATTTTTCCTTGAATGACGGAATTGAACTTGTGCACGGAGGAAACGTCAACTGTCATAGCTTTCGGCATTAGGGTTAAATCATCATCTTGGAACCGTGAGCTGTCAAACAAGTGGCGGGCCGAAACGATCGGTCCATTCCGAGCCAATGAGAACCTTCAGAATGTATGAAGCTAGCCTCATTTGGAGACTTCGGACGAAACAGCGGAGCGGAGAAGAGGGGCCTGAGCGGAACCTGGTATTTCGTCAGCTCACTCGGATCCTGTTCCATGCCCTCTCACTAAGGAAACTTGGACAACTTGTAGATAAAACGAATCTAGATCTATAAGCAGTACTTTATCATCGACGGGATTGTTTCCAAAAAAAAAAAAAAAAAAAAAAAAAAAGAAAAAAAAATTAAACTAAAAAAAATCGCCATGGCGTCTTCCACAGCTCTGGAGAAATCCTGGCCGATTGCCATCATCGGCGCTGGAGTATTCGGTCTCAGTACCGCCCTTGACCTCGCTCGTCGAGGATATACCAATGTGACCGTGTTTGACAAACAACCTTACTGGAACACCAAGTATGATTTTGATTCCGGCTGTGATGCGGCGTCAGCGGGTAAGTCAATTGCGTGGACACTACCCGTGCTCTTGAAACTGTTGGAGAATAAGAATGAAGCTCCCCGTCACGGACAATCCACCCTTTTTCTGCGTGTAGCTAACGGAAGCGTACTGTTTATTACCGATAATGCGCAGATACGAATAAAATCATCCGCGCAGCATACGAGGACAAAGTCGAGTATCAGAACCTTGCGCTGGAGGCTATCGAACAATGGGAGGCCTGGAACAAGGACCTAGCCCGCGGCTCAGATCTACCCGATGGTATGACGATCAAGGACCGTATCTATGTCAACACCGGTGTGTACCGTTTAGGGGATGACTCCGGTGCCTTGAACGCGTTCGAGAAAGCGTCCATTGAGAACTTGGCCAAGGCGGGAAAGGGCAATCTGCAGTACTTGTTGGATGACCCCGCTAAGGTGGAACGAGCTCGGAACGATGGCTATGGCCATGGAATTGATCCCTTTCGTCTTGCCTCCGGTGGCAAGCATGCTGGGTATCTGGATATGGTTGGCGGATTCGTCTACGCGGACAAGGCCTGTCGGTATGCCCTCCACAAAGCGCGGGGCCTCGGGGTCAAGTTTGTTTTAGATGACGTTGCTGGCCGGTTCCGTTCGTTCAAGGAAGATGCAAACGGCCGGGTTACTGGTATCATCACGGACGACGGCCGGACTCATCCAGCGGCGGTCGTCGTTGTCGCATGCGGAGCGTGGACACCGTCGATCCTGCCGGAGATTGATGGACTGTGCGAAGCCACTGCGGGTTCCATCGCCTTGATCCAGATCCCTCCGATCCCGCGCCTTAGACAGCGATTTTCGCCCGAAAATTTCCCCGTCTGGTACTACCGAATCGGCGGCGGTGAATATGGCGACGTCTACGGATTCCCCATTGACGAGCGGGGCGTAATGAAGATTGGTTACCGGGGGACGAAGTTCACGAACCCACAAAGAGTAGACGATACTGGCCGGGAGCAGAGTGTCCCCATCACCCGCTGGACCAAGCCATCCGTTAATCTCCTACCACATATATCAATCAAGGCCATCCGTAATTTTATCGATACCTACTTGCCGGAACTTCGGAAGAACGCCATTGACATCGCAGCCACCCGACTCTGCTGGTACACGGATTCATTTGACAACCACTTTGTTATCGACGCTGTGCCGAACAGACCCGGCGTCATTGTGGCAACCGGAGGCAGCGGCCATGCGTTCAAGTTCCTACCCGTGCTTGGTCGGTTTGTTGCGGATCGCATCGAGGGAAAGGAGTCTGATAAGATCATGGAGTTTTGGCGATGGCGGCGTCTCAAGGACGGTGAGAAACCTGTCAATGTGCTTGGCCAGGGCAGCCGTAGTCCAACGGCTCTGGTGAATGTCAAAATGAGTAAGAGTGAGGATTTGCGCTTGTGGGATATGAGCTACCGGGCTCGTCTCTGAACATTTTGCCAATAAATTATGTTCGTCGTGCATAATTTTTGAAGATTGGTATACAGATATATATACAGTACCGTGCATATTGGAGCAGAGAATGGATGTCAAATTATGCCATACTCTGAATTTACGGACCTCGAAACACGATTCAGGTGCGTAAATGATCCGTGTAACTATCAAACTACCTATCTATCGGAGATACGGGCCCGTTGTCTTCGGTAACTTTACCACTAGCGTCGCGAGCCTGTGTAGGTATGATAAGAATACCCACTTTCCAAAGCCTCTTTGGCGAGAAGGGTCTGCTCGTCCAAATCCTCCACAGGCAGACCCAGGACCTCGTTGTCCAGGCCTAGCTTTTCCTCATGATTTCCGCCACCATTGGGGAAAAACATACGCGTGTATAGTATCTGCGCCCAGCCGACGTGGTCCCCTTGCTTCATTCGTTCAAAGCCTCGTTCATAGCGTTGGCGGGTGGGCTCATACTCAACCGTCCAGTCGCTGTCTTTCTCACCCGTGATGCGCTTCCAGCTCTCAAACATCTCCTTCTGGTTAATCAGGAAACTGGAGATCGAAATCGACTGGTTCAGCCAGCGACTCAGAGTCGGACTTTCATCACTTTCATTGTCAGGGTAGATCTTCAGACTGAGCAACGCTGCCACGGCACGGCCGCACTGAGGGAGGGTGCTGATGTTAATTTTCGTGTTCCCATCATCGAAGAAGGTAACGCGTCGCTCCTTAAAGTTGAATCCGAACGATTCCTCGCACAGGACCAGGCTGTGCTGATACCAGAAGCCGCAGACGATGTTGATCCAGGACAGGACACCAGTCTCCTCGATTTCTTTGTGGACCTTGACGGTCCGGTCTGCGGCGACCGGGATGTCGTTGATCAGCGACTCGTTGGTGTAGTCAAGACCGAAAACGTTTGGCATCACGTATTTGATGCCGGCCTTGACGGCTGCCTTGATCAGCTTGGACTGCACATCACTGGGAGCTCGGGATGCCATGGTGATGATGAGGAAGTCCTGTCCGCGAAGAGCTTCTACCAGCTCCGTTTCGTTGTCGTAGTCCACTTGCACGGACCGCACTCCGTCGGGAATCTTAGTCGTACTGCCCTTGCGAGTCAGACCGGTCACAACGTGCTTGCCAGTCTTGACGAGCTCCTGCGCAACATGTTTGCCATATGTTCCACCTGGCTAAAAACATACCTAGGTCAGTGAGCTATCTTGGCCGTATTTTAAACAGTGGATTCATACCCCGACAATGGCAACATTCCTGATCCGGTTTGTGAAACCGGCTGGCTGGTCTTTCGCGTAGACGGGAGACATTGTTGTCAGGCCACTTGAATGGAGAGTAGAGGATCTTGGATTTCAATAGCAGACTGCAAAGCAGAACGCACCATCATTCCACAAGTTCCTCGAGGTGTGCTTTTATATGTTTATCCCCGACCATCTGGTAAACCGAAAAGAATACAATTGTGATCTGATGTCTGCCTAGGTGGCTGAATTCCTGGAGCTCTTTGTCGTTAACAGTCAATTACTCCGTAAAGTCCGTCGATAGGACCATGAATGAAGCTCTAGTTGTCGGGCATTTCAAGACAAGCGGAAATCACACGCAAATAGAGAACTTATCTGCGGATCAGTGGAGAACCCGTGAACCATTGCACAGAACTGTGATGAAAATAGAGTCCTGATGGTAAACTCCGATGCTAGTTAGCGAAATCACTCGGATGGAGCAATATTTTCGTTGAAGCAGCTCGGAGGCTACTGTTAGATTGAGGACTAATACTTTCGATAATAACAACGCTCAAATGATGTGATTCTGAACAGCTCCCGGTTGCTGAGCTGTTGAAATCTTTTGGAGGTGTTAAAGGGCACGCAATGATGTCGCCCGATCACCCTCATCCCGCTACTTTTCCTGGAACGACAGCTTCGGCTAGTAGATTCAAAGAGGCCTAGCATCTCCCGGAATCAATATGGCATGAGAGCCGGAGAGGTTGCATATGTCCGAGAGTTCCCATTGTCACATGCACCAATTGGCATTGTAGCTGCTTCAGGGGCTAGAGAATTAGCCCAATTCTATATCATTCCGTCTCGTCATCTGTTTGATCGAGCCAGTCAAGCCATTCTTCAAGGCAAACGCAATCAAGCACATTCATAACGCAGTTCGGCGGAAAGGCCCTCTTTGAGAGTAGGGTGAGCATCAAACTGCAGTCAAGGTCCATCGACAGATCAACCAATCATTGCCTTTCTCACGTTCTGCACGTGACTTCACGTGACTTAGATTCGTCAGACGTTGACCAATGATATCCTGTTAACCGGAAGGTTTGTTCAACGTAGCCTACTCCGCAGCCAACGTTCGAAAAGGTCATCGACGTCGGAGTTTTACTGCGGTTAGGTCAACTAACACCGTTAAGTCCGTACCAGGAGTCGGTAAGATACTTGCACCGAGCCACCAGCTTGCGAGTCCTCGATGCATCGCGAGCCCGGGACACACGTAATCGTAACGAGACGGCATCCCCTATGGTCTCTAAGCCGAACATTCCAACTTTTACAAGTCACGGCTTAAACAACTTCAAAGCAAGAGATTCAGCGGTATTGTGAGAGTCCTTTCGTGAATTGAATCTTCTCAAGTTTGACGTGGCCAACACAGCGCTCCTATCACCAGCAGAGCGGCATAAAACGAGGTCTTAGAGTCAGTCAGACAGATTAGCGTCGTCACAGGCCTTTAATTGGCAGGTAATCACGCTTTCAGCCCTCAGCATTAGAGATATTTGACTAGAGGATCACGCCTGGGCAATTAGTTTTCTGTTCAGTTTGTTTTCCACTAGAGATGCTGTTGTGTTGGCCGTAAGTCGTTCACAGAAGCGATCGATGAAATGCGAGATCCATTGTCTTCAGAATCATGAAGGCGATGCTGGCCATTGGTGAGCAATGGCTCAAGATTGCTGACCGGCTCCGGAGCTCCTCAGGACACGAGAGATACATAGTGGAGGAGTTCTCGTCTGACGACAGTCAGGAGTTGCGACTCCTGTCTCTCTAGTGGGTGATGAATGAAGAGCGACGGCTGAACCTTTCGCACGTTAGTGTCCGCGCGGTACTCAAAAGTATGATGGCGCCCATTCTCGGGGACAGACGAGGCCGTCCAGCATGCTTTGTATTGCTGGTTTTCATGAACCCCGAATGCCAACGCCGGAAACCCGCATCTGTCACTCAAACTGGGAGCCCTCGTAACTAAGCAAGGACCACATCAAAACCCCTGGCCCATGTTCCAGATGATTCGGGCTTGTACGAAAGAACCTTCTGTCGTTGGAAATTGCCGGTCAGCACGGAAATGGTCATTGTTCCATGTTGAAGAAAAACGATTCGAGTACGCCAACACAGTTGAGGAAATTGGTCTTGACACTCTCTATATCGGCACGGCGAGCAGACTGGAACAACAAACTGTTCCCCGACATTGAGACAGCCTGTCTCCTGCACGTTGCATCCGAAGTCAATGCGAAGATGGAAAGAATCCAAATGAGTTTGCAGTATTCGAACTCGAGCAGACGTGTGCACGTTAGCTCGGTGGCTTGCCTCAACGGTTCAAAATCAATGCGGCAGAGGCTCAGCTGAAAGCAATAACCTGCTGTGAGAGTTAGACACATACTGGAACTGTCTTACCGGGTTTTTTCATTTAAGGAGTAGGGCGTAGACAAGTTTAGAGGTCGAGCCAGATAGGATGTTTCATATTGATAGTCGATGAAATGGATCAATATGACAACCGTTGAGCTTCATGTCCACTGAACTAGAGGGAGTTCCCACATCTAACAATTACACTTCTTCCTGGGCCTCTTTACTCCGTAATTACACTCCAGAATATCTGCGGCTATCCAGCGCTGGCTCAGCGACAATTGTGACTCTGACGGCATCCCCAGGTCTTCGTAGGGAGGAAACGCCCGTCGAAATTAGAAAGGACATCCGACGCCGAAGTATGAGTCGGATCCTTCTCTGGATATGAACAGATTTTAGGGTCCGGATCACGGCACTTGTGCGAGTGCTTTGCCTGGCATTCGGGATTCTTGCCTTCTCTTTTGCCCTCATTCGCCTAGTAGACTGGAGCATTCCTCATCCTTCCTCTCGCTTCTTTTTTCCCGGTATTTCGGTCGACGTCGATAAACTTCATTGCCTTGTTCAGGAGAACGGCTCATATGCTGCTAATCGATGTTTCTGCAGCTGTGCAGTGGGCTGTCATGCGAGCGATTTGGCGACCCACAATGTTCGATCTGGTCCCTGGATTGATCTCGGCTGTGATCCACGAGGGAGATGGGTCCGAAGCTTCGAGCTCTTTGATGGAGACAGGAGGAGGACTGCCTGAGTTGTTTTTTTTTTTTTTCCTCGATGCCAGGGCTAACCCGACTAAGGAATTGTACTCGTAATCTCATTTGAGTTTTCGGTTGGAAAGGTAGGCTTGCGAGAAAAGCTCCCCCAATTCCAAATACCCTTTCAAGGTCAGGTTAGTTGAAAATACGGAGTCTAGTAATGAATGAGATTGCGGTTTTGCCCGCCAACTGGTATGATTCAGTCTTGGTGATTTCAATTGCTCCGGTGTCGCTACTCTGGATCTCCTGCAGGTGCAAATAATGTTACAAATTACGACAACTCCGTACCTAACTACTTCGTATGAAGTACTCTGAACCTGGAGTCCTTTGCAGCTGCTTGCAACAAACTCGAAACTGTTTCGTTTCGAAGAAAAGTATCGGTACTTGGCAAACCATGCAGAGCCGCAGGGGAAAAGGTACAAGTACTTCTCAAAGAAGTAGGTTACAGTGAGTGAGGCTGATCTAATCCTAAAAGGGAGAGGGTCACCAAGTATGAAACTTTACCAGTTCAAGCCTTGCTCGTAACTAACGGTCAGAGATTGCCGCAAGTATTTCCGTTGAATCCCGGTGTGCGTGATTAATGATGCCATATTTGACATCATCAGCATGAACATAGTCATCGACTTCGATGTTCTTTTGGCCATTTTGAAATATACTCAACTTGATGGGTTTCGCCGCGGAGAATATTTCGAGCACGGACTGCCTGCACCGTGCACGACAGTGCTGTTCCACACGGCGCCAACCTACGGAGTAGGAGGAACGGAAACGGCCATGCAGAGAAGCTGGGCGGAGTTTTTCTCGTCGATGGAAGAAGGCTTGAATTGAATTGAGGTGAGATTGGTTGTAGTGGATCCAAGCAATAAGTATCTAACCGAACCAGGCAGTTTTTAATCTCAGGACCAAAAGGGAAACTAAGGACGCGGGATGAGTTAGGTTAAACCGGGTTTGGTTAAGGTGCGGCTCGCAACCGAGCCAAGTTTGCAGGCCAAGAGATCGCGACCATCTTGTCGGAATGGATGCGGATAATACGGAATTCTACCGGTAGGCTAGTTAAGCGACGCGAGACCCATGCCTGGTTTGGCCAAACTTTCATGCAGAAGAGAACGTTCGGTCACGTACTCGTACTGTACGAGTACAGAACTCGTATGGATTCCGTACCCGTGTAAGTACGAGCAGAACGACACCACTCGGGTTATTGTCGCATAGCCCAACGGTCTCAGCACTTCCCTCTGGAGGAAATTAATATCGAAGAATACCTGTCCTCCGTACAGTAGTAGTATTGTACCGTCCCATCCCACGTTGAATGAGACATGAGAGTCAAACATTGAGGGGAATTCTTCGAGTCTATGAACTGTGAACTTTGTCTCAAATTTTTCCACAGCACAGAGTTGGAGCGGCTCGTACACATCTTCCATTGCCAGGACCACGGGCTGCAAGGTACTCTGGAGGGCTGAAGATTGAGACCAAAAGTCGAGATTGTTGCAAACTCTAAGGCGACCTGAAGAAATCACTTGTGCAGGGGTGTGCATCGTAGATTGCACGGTCGCACGACCAGGGTGACTCCACACAACTGAGCTAGGTTACAGCGAATGCTCATTGGGCAATATTCAGTATTTCGGGCCCCATGATTGGCCAGTTTCGCCGTTCTGCCCTAACAATGAGCCACATGGCGCGGCTGCCCACATTCAAAGGCTCCGCTGCGACCAGGGACGGCCTCGACAGTCGTGGACTCCATTGGCTGCCCGTCCCTCTGGAGCCGACTTTCTCTGCCCTGCCCATGTCAGTCTGTCCAATTCTCTGTATACCGACTGGATGTGGCGTCTTTTAGGAACGCCATTGCCATGGTTAGGTACCCAACATATGCACACTTCGGCATTTGACGGCCAGGGATCCTTGTTCGTGATCCTCATTGTCGGATCATGTTTAGGGAGAGCGACAGAGATCGACTTAAGTGAAAATTGAAGAGAGCACTGTCGTAATTCGTAATATTCTTTTAGCATCTATCCCAGGAAACAGAATATATAGATGAATGAACGAACGCCGTAGAGTCAATGCTATGTACAGATGCATGCTGAAATGAGCGGAAATGCCATCGAGGACTCATCATCATTGTGGATGTATCAAACTCTCGTCACTTGATTGCCGCATTGGCTCCTTTTTCATTTGCGAGGACCCAGGACTGTAGGACAGGTGGATCGTGTCCGTCACCATGATGTGAGGATCGTCCGCATTTGACGATGTAAACCGACCGGATTGTCTTCGCGCATATCGACCGGCATAACTGGGATAGGAGCCATAACTTCGCGAGCCCGAGCCACTCAAAGGACCCCTGCGCCGAAGAGTATATAACGTAGGAACGTTTGCAACAAATGCGGCCACGAACATCTCGATCGATCCCCATGTATTTCGATTGACCTGGGCGGTCGCACCCGCGTAGCTTGGAAGGCGAATAATGGCAATGGCAATGAGGAAGAGACCAAGCGAAAAGAGAGCCATGAGCTGAAATCGTCTGGAGCCGCCAGTTAGCCGGGATTGTTCCTCGGAAAGACATGGCAAGAAAATCGCTTACTCCTTCCAGGACCGTTTGATGCGCAGAAACCAAGGCATTGGCAACAGAATGAGCATGGCATCGGTCGTAATATTCAATGCGACCAGGGTAATCAATTGGATGTTTGAGGAGATACATTCTCCTGCAAGAAAATTAGTTGAATTGCGAGGCTGATGCTGATCCATCGAGCAACACACCTGGATCCGGCTCAACTTGCCAATATAGATAGGTCGGCCGACAATCGATGAACGTCGTCACTTGAACGGCGGCTATCGTGAGGACAAGCACCACCCAGTACACCTGGATGATCCGTTGCGCGATCGGTAAACTGGCCAGAATCCGGCTCAATAGCAGGAGCACAACTCCCTTTTGGACCCAAAGGCTGGCGCCAGAATCAGCATTTTGAACTGTCAGACTGCGGCAATCGTGAAGACCCACTAGTTGTTGTAGATTACACGGTTTGCGAGAGTCAACTTGCTGCCGATTGTCCGCCGGTAGATCTCCTGCTCGCTCATGGGCGGTGCCGGCCTCTTGATGTTGTTGTTGCCCCATACCAGCACGACAGGAGTCAATGCTGACCGAGCCATAACGCTCACGATGGCGAACATTGTGAAATAGTCACCCAATTCGAACCTCTGGTCCCTGACCTTGCGCATCACCAGGCGAAAAATCATGAGCGCCTCGGACAGAACGCCGAAGACACCCACGAGAATGAGGGTGACCGTCTTATCTCCGCTGAGCGCCATCGCTGGTGATGCGTCAGAGGGATAACATGACTGAGCAAGTATCTAAGTGTCGATCTGATCGAGCAAACGGCGATCTGATACGAAAGTCTCACTTGTGGGGGAACCGAAGAGCTTTCAATGACGATCAGAGTCGATCAGAGGGTCGCGAAGATAATGTATTTGGCCATGACCCTGAGGGTCTTCCAAGATATCCGCTGACCCCCCTCACCAACTCATGATCGTCGTGATCGATTAATTTTTATGGCGCGACGTTAGTAGTGGGGAATGTTATGCCAGTAACAGCCCGTCGTTTGGGAAGGTTGCCCTATGCATCTAGGCTGGATTAGCCTCCTACGAACAGGTATTCGGGGAGTTCGCCCGCAATCTTCTCGAATCTCGATGCCCCGGATAGCACTTCAATATCCGAACTACAAAGTTTTTTCCGTCGGCCGATTGCGCAGGGTATAGCGATTGCATTCTGAACCCAATGAGGCCGATACCGGATCCGGGATTTCTACGAGTCTCGATCTGAACGACTTCGCTGGATCCAAAGCGTTGGACACAGTGATGGGGAAAGCTCGACAATCAGTCCAAGGCTATTCGTGCAAATTGCGCCAAGAAAGACTATGATCCTTCGTGGATTCCAGATCCATGCTGTTTCAAATTACAAAACCATGCGTATATATTACTGTACAATACTCGTATGTACGGAGCACCCCCGTACGGAGTTCTGACTCCGAATAAACCTAATCCAGGGACTACCGTCGAAACAGCCAACCTGCAGCCACATTGTTGATGGGGCTTGAACGGCTGTCGACGCGCAGCACAGGCCACAGCCGCCACAGCTGACCAAACGCCAAAGGAAGCAGAAGATCCAGCGATGGCTCTTGCGTTGTGGAGCTTGTGGTGGTTTGATTACGAATCAAACGGGCAACTCTCCGACAGACGCGAGACTCCGATCGGATAAGGGGTACGTTAAGATGCAGGTGTGTCCCCGGTACCCCTGCAAGAACAGGTCTCAATCATTGGAGTCTCCAATTTGTAGGATCATGCAGCTCCTCAAACGTGTTGGGAAGCTGGCCGTGTTGTCGGCTTTGGTGTCATGGTTGGGTAACCCTACCGGGTTCGCAGCCAATGCCGCCGAGGCGTTGCATAGGCGGGAGTACTTCTACATTGGAGGCGAGTACATCGAGAGTGGCGGTCAACATCTGTTCCAGAATCAGATGTATGTTGAGAAGCTCACTCCTCAACGTGTGACGCAACCATATCCGATTGTTTTTGCGCATGGTGGTGCCCAATCCGGAACGGTGAGTGCAACTCGGCTACGGCCGGCAGCCATGATTCCCAGTAATGCTGACTATTGCTGTGCGTAGAACTTCCTGAACAAACCAGATGGCGGCCGTGGATGGGCTTCGTGGTTTCTCGACAAAGGATATACAGTCTACATTGTCGACCGGACCAATGCTGGCCGGTCTACTTATCAGCCGGGCAGTGGACTTGACCTGACGATCTTCACGGCGGAGTTCATTTCGGAGCGGTTCACGAATCTCAAGAGCAACCCGCTGTGGCCACAGGCTCAGCTGCATTCTCAATGGCCAGGGGTAAGCGATGACTTACCGATGAAGCCCATGACCGGTGCTGACCCTACTGTAGACTGGTGAGCAGGGCGACCCCGTCTTCGATGCATACTATGCGTCGATTGTTCAGAGCATTGCGGACACCGTCGTTCAGGAGAATACGATGAAGGATGCCGGCATCAAGCTTCTGGACAAGATCGGCCCCGCGGTGGTCATCACGCACTCACAGGGTGGTCTCTACGGCTGGCAGTGGGCGGATAACCGACCGGACAAGGTGAAGGCTCTGATTCAAATCGAGCCCAAGGGACCGCCGTTCCGCGAGGTCATTTTCTCGAACGTCTTCAACCGACCTTGGGGCCTGACCACCATTCCGTTGAAGTACTCTCCCATGCCTAGCGACACCGAGAATCCTTTCGACACGATTGAAGTGCTTCCGGACGTTGATGACGGCACCCTTCTCCCCTGCCTTCTTCCGAAGGATACCAAATACAAGCTGCCGAATCTGGCCAAGGTGCCCATTCTGATCGACACCGGCGAGGCTTCTTACCACGCCACCTATGACTACTGCTTCATTAAATTCCTCAACCAGACTGGCGTCAAGGCTGAGCATCTCGAACTTGGCAAGGCTGGAATTCATGGAAATGGCCACTTGCAGTTTATGGAGAAGAACAGCGACGACATTGCGGCCAAGCTTCATGAGTGGATCGTTCAGAAGGTCAAAGGCAAGCAATGATCAACCAGGCATATTGAAATAGTTGGAGGAGGGTTTTTGTATGTATTACTGCTTCCATAGTACGTAGTTGGCTGTGTATTGTAAATACTAGTTCTATCTAATTCCAATGCGAGGTTGGGCCATAACCAGCCATATCCAGCTACATCGTCCAGAAATGGTCTCCTTCCAATTAGGGTTAGGGCTAACGCGCAGCCGGAGTTCAGACGTATTTGATCCTTATCAGATAAGAAGCTTATCGATCAGTAAGGTTAATCAGTCTGAATTATGATTGGTTAGATAAAAGGATAACGATAAGCTGACTCAGCACGATCTTGCACGGTCCCACCATTCCATTCCGGGCGATAGGGAACCTGAAGGCGCGGTCCTTGATGGCATTCTTCTTCTTACGCCACGAAAAAAAAGCTAGATCATACGAGTCACACCTTTGTCTAGACGCGCATTCGGGACTTTTGAGTGTATTCGGTTCCCGACTGCGCCAATTCGTTCTCGTAACATTGAGTCGAATTGGAGGTCTTGGCGAGTTTCGTCATCGCTATCGATCGGAATACCGAAATACAAGTACCTCTAGGCTCCCGTACGCTCAATTTTTACCAAGCTGAAAGCCACGGCGGAAGAAGAAGAAAAGGATCCAATCTTCTCTGCCAGCGTCCCATCGTTACGACGATGGGATCTACCGATTCACTCCTCGATCACCAGCGGCGTTCCTCCACGCAACATTACCACACTTTCGCAACCCCGCCACCAAAGTCGCGCGGCCGACCCCCCTCCAGTCAATCTCAATCGTCCCAAGATGGGTCAGCGCTGCCTAATGGGGACAGGGGCGAGTCGCCGGCCGAGATGCCACTGCCGAAGAAGCAGATGGCAGTATTGGCAATGATCGCGCTGGCCGAACAGACTGCTTTGAATTCAATCAGTCCGTATCTTCCCGATATGACATCTCGGTTTCCCGAGGTACGTGGTCACGAAGTCGGAGCGTATGTTGGTCTGATTGCGTCGGCCTTCGCGTTAGCTCAATTCGCTACGAGCTACTTTTGGGGTTGGCTGTCAGACCGCGTCGGTAGAAAACCCGTTATCCTGACGGGAACAATTTTGACAGCCGTGTGTTTTGTGCTTTTCGGCTTTTGCAGGACATTGGGCCAAGCAATTGCCGTGCAAGCCTTGATGGGAATGGTCAATGGAAACCAGGGCCTCGTATCAACCTGTTTGGGGGAGATCACGGACCGCACCAATCAATCCAGGGCGTTTACATACTTGCCAGTCATATACGGCATTGGAGGTATCACCGGACCCGTCCTGGGTGGAGCGATGGTGCTCAAGAGGAACCCATTCGACAAGAGCAAACCGAATCCCTATCCATATGTCATTCCAAATCTCGTGTCTGCGGCAATCCTGCTGGTTGACTTCGTTTTGACTTCTATATTCCTGGAAGAGAGTCTCGAGGATGCCGAGACGCTGCCGACTCTGAAGCAGCGGGTGCGAGATCTTTTCAGTTGGCTCTGGCAGTTCACTTCATCTCACCGTCCAACGTATCTGCGCGCAACACATACCGGTCCTTTCCGGTACTCTGGCCATTCCAGGTATAGTAACCCAGCCAGCGATGTAACTCAGGACAGCGATTTGGAATCTGCGTCGGAGATTTCGTCTCCTTCACGCATGAACCATGATAACGACCTCACGTGGGCAGACATTTTCGAGCGCGACACGGTCCTGCTCCTTGCGTCGTATCTGATCTTTGCGCTCGCAAATGTCTCGTATAATTCTTTGTACCCAATCTTCGCCCAAGCGCCAGAGCCTTTGGGCCGAGATTTGGGTCCGCGTGACATTGGCCTGTCACTGGGCTTCGCCGGTGTGGTGACGATCATCTTCCAGGTGTGGGTTTTTGGAAGACTGCGCAATCAGATGGGGAACAAATGGTCCTACCGAGCAGGGCTGTTAGGTTTCGTCATTGCGTTCATCCTGATGCCATTTGTGGGTTACAAAGGCAAAGAGGGTGGCTTGACGGCTCAGTCGGTCCTTTTGGCTGTCGAACTCTGCTCTGTGCTTCTCATTAAAACTGTAGCCGCCGTAGGCGGTCTAACGAGCGCTCTACTCCTTGTACGTCCCTGCCCTATCTCCTCTGAAGCATTTTATTTCCGAAACTCTAACAGAGAAGACAGATTACCAACTCGGCACGGAACCACCACGTGCTCGGTGCTCTGAATGGTCTTGCGCAGACCCTGTCCGCCGCCGGCCGCGCTGCCGGCCCCTTTCTGTCTGGCGGACTATTCTCTCTCGTCGCCGACGTGCCCAAGGGCGAACTGATCGCATTTGGCGTCTTTGCAGCCGTCGCGATGGTTGGATTCATTCTGAGCTTTGGTATTCGATCGCCGAACCTCGAAGCGGAGGGATGGGATGAAGATGACGGTGATGACGACGATGATGATGAGCAGTATAAATCTGATGATGAGCGATGATGACTGCAATGGCATATGATAATGGTTCATATACTTATTGTTCCGGTAGACAAAGCGACTTATTTTGTATGATACTGTCAAGAGATGTTGATACCGAGCCCATATTCTACGTAGAGTTTTGCTTGAATAGGATTGAGATCATTGACATTAATTGTACAGTAATGTGCTCAACGCATCAGCAATCCCACAGCCCAGGATACACTCAGCCCTCTGAGATCCCCATAGTGCTGCCCAACTCCCAGAAAAACAATCGGAATGCCTGTAGCATGCACCATGCTCACCAGGGTGCCGACCATGTCACCCACCGTATCACATTTGCTGATGATGAACCCATCCAGGTTCCGCCCTGGGCCAAACGCCTGATTGAAGTTTCTGGCCTGCATGACGCTATCCGTGCCGACAAGGGCCTCGCCGACCATGAAGATCTTGTCCGGGTTTGCGAACTTGGCAAACTTCTCCAGCGACGACATCAGCCGCTGATCGTTGTGACGGCGGCCGGCGGTATCGATGAGAACCACGTCGAATCGCTGGCTGGTCGCGTAAGCGACGGCGTCCTTGGCGACGTTGGCGGCATCCTTGCCGTAGCCTTTCTCGTAGAGCTCGACGTGGCCGACGTTCTCGCGGGCACTGAGCTCCTTGAGGTTGCGAACGTGGACGCGCAGCTGCTCCACCGCACCGGATCGGAAGGTGTCGCAGGCTGCCACCAGCACGCGGTAGTTGTTTTGAAGAAGAAAGAAGCATATCTTGCTCAGATTTGTCGATTTGCCGACTCCGTTCACGCCCACAATGGAGATCACATATGGCCGCGGCTCTTGGCCCTTGCGTGTCGGGGATGTGACGGCTTGAATTTCGTGCAAGAGATCAAGCGACGTTGTTGGAGTGAGGATCTTGCGCAGCGAGGACTCCATCGCTGCTCGGAGCGCGGCGTCAACGCTCTGGAAGCTTCCGGTTTTCTTCCCGATGAGCTCCTGCTTGACTCCTTCGCACAGTCGCAACGCAGCTTCCCGCGCGACATTCTTTTTCATTAAATGATCCTCCATCGCTTTGAGCGGCTTTTCCAAATCGGCTTCGGTGATGACCTTGCCGCCAACAATGTTGCGGAACAAGCCACCGATGGCATTGAAGCTGGATCCGAGCTTGCTTGTCGGTTCATTTGCTTTGGCCTTGCTTGCCTCCGCATTTTCAAGGATGGAGTGCACCTCATCTCCGATGTCTTTCAGAACAAACTGCCCCTTTGCTGTTCGATGTCCCCATGTGTCCTGCGCAACAGCTTCCACTGCCGGCGTGGCGGTTTCATCGCCAGTTGGCTTAGCGGAATAGTCTAGGATCTGATCGTCCTCCTCATCAGCAACTCCGTCAGGACCCCATTTGCGAGCCTTCTTAGTTTTCTTCCCCTTTCGCACGCTTTCCTCCCCCGACGAAACGTTGGCGCTGGCATTGGCAGCTTTGCGCGCACGTCGCGACACACGGCCAGCAGGGCCACTTTTCGCGGGTACAGCGTGACCTAGAGGACTCTCGGGTCTGGATGAGCTTTGGTTGATGGCTGGCGAACCCTCATTCGAGGTCGCCGTCACTTGCGCAGCAGAGGATTGCTGCGCTGCGAGACGTCAGCACCCACACAAGCAACGCAGCCTGAAAGGGAAGAATATACTCTTGTAGAGTGGAGGAAGCTGTGGAGGAGGCGGGCCTCCATTGTCAGCTGAAACAAGAGGATCCTTTTTCTCCTCCTTGTCGTGTGCGCCATCGTGAGTTTCGTCAATATCCGCGGTGCTGCCCTCGAGCTCTCGGATTTGCTGGTCGAAATACGGATCGAAAGGGTACTCTAGCACCGGATAGTGATCGCGTTTCAGTTGCTCCTTGTAGATATCCAGGAAAATCGTCGCAATGTTGTCTAGTAGCTTATCGATCCAGCTGAGATGGAGGAGCGACTGGTATACGGCCTGAGTAGCGGATAGTCAGCTACGTTCTTCGCACACGGCAGCAATCTTCGAACGAACCACAAAGATCAACCCAGCTTCCTTGATCTTCTTCCATTTTAACGTATATTTCTCTTTCCTGAATGCCGGCGAGGAACCGTCCGCGGGGGTGACTCTTTCTTCGATGAAGACCTCGCTGATCAGGCTGTTGACAATATGCGCGCCGACCGGAGCATAGGTCTTGGACCACAGCACGACTCCTGATGTCGTGATAATTTCAAAGGCGTCCAACATCGCGGCAACCGAGTACCTTCTTTGCTGGCGCGAGTAAGAGCTGTTGGTTGTGCTGTGTGCGGGCGGGGAGAAATTATTATCTCAGAGCTGGAGCTGTTTGGCCACGTCGATCCTTCAGAAAAATATCAGAGAGAAGCCCTCAACTTCAACACTCAAACAATTCCCTGCCTCGACACAAATTCATCTGTGATCCTCCTCTTCGACTTCTGATCCTCTCCTTCCTCGCCCCAGGGCCCTGCGACACCATGCAGCGCTCCCCATTTGCTCCGGCGCCCGCTCAATCTCCTCCGCTACATCATCCCGTACCGCAACATGTGTCGACCGTGCCGATGATGCGCTCGCCGCCACCGTCGTCGGTGCCTCCTCAGTCTCAGTCTTCCAGCTATGACAATCCATATCAGCCGGGCCCCGGGCAAGGGGTCACCAGCTCATACGCGCCGGCGTTCGGCGGTTTCATCAACGATCCGACAGCGCAGATGGGTTTCCAGATGGGAAAGACGGCGGTGATGGCAGGTCAGGAATACATGGAACAGAATGTGAGTATGACAATGCGTCGTTGCTTGTTTCGCATGCTCACTGTTTTTTGCTAGCTGAATCGCTACGTTTCGATCCCTGCGCTCAAGCACTACTTCAACGTGTCCAACTCGTATGTTATCAACAAGCTTGCCCTGGTGCTCTTTCCATGGCGGCATAGGCCATGGTCACGCCAACATACTCGTCTTCAAGCTGGCGCTCACGATGGCCAACAACATTACGCCTCGGTGTTTCTTCCACCGCGGGAAGACATCAACTCGCCCGACATGTACATCCCTACTATGGCGCTGGTCACATACATCTTGCTCTGCGCAGTAATGGCCGGTCTTCGGGGCAGCTTCCACCCGGAACTGCTCGGCTCCATAACAACAACGGCCCTCGCCGTTGTGATTTTCGAGATCATCTGTCTCAAGGTGGCCATGTACATTCTCAGCATTAGCAACGATTCTCAACTCCTCGATCTGTTCGCCTATTCGGGATACAAGTTTGTCGGCATCATTGTGACCCTGCTAGCTGCCGGGATCTTGACCCCAAGTCGAGGGACAGGAAGCTGGGTTGGGTGGATCGTATTCATTTACACCTTCTTGGCCAACGCATTCTTTCTGGTACGTGCTCTACAGTGGTCACTGTCTGGCATAGACGTTCTGACTGTTTGATGCCAGCTACGGTCTTTGAAATATGTTCTACTTCCTGACACTACGGGGGATGCTCCCATGCGGTCTGGGACCATGAACACTGTGGCCCGATCCCAACGCAACCGTCGAACACAGTTCCTCTTCATCTATTCTTACATCATCCAGTTTGTGTTCATGTGGATTCTCAGTCGTGAGGGACCAACAAAGCCGGACTCGTCCGCGTCTTAGATGATTTGAATCGATTTTGGAGTTTTCCTAATTCGGTGTTGTAAAAAAATTTGTCTTGAAGACTCTGCTCAAGGTTGTGATGTTCAATTGAGAGGGAATCAAGCGAATGACCTTGTACCAATATACCATATGAAGTAATGATTAGGTGCTCATGAACTAGAATGTCACATAGCGAATTACGATCACAATGATATCGGGAAATCACTGCTCGAGAACCATTTGCATTCAGTGTCTATTCCTTCTAGCAGCCGTGGCAAACCCTAATCTACTCCTGGGTCAGCATTGAGCCCATCAATCGATGTGAGGCAGCAATAGGTTGTGATGATGGCTCCTCAGAGATCTTGGTGATGAGAGATATATCAGTCGCCAAAGGCGTCAAATACTATCTAGGCGTGCAAGGTGTAATCATTGGAGAGGGTGCGGCCTAGCGAAAGGAACCGACGTACCGAAAGATGTTAGTCTGAAGGTAAAGTAGTTGATGTTCGATCGAATTGTTAAGGCTGAAACCCTGTCTTCATTCTGCGCTTGTCAGCCATAGCCGCATGAGAGTTTTGAGGTATCAAAGGTGCAAAGAAGAGAAAAATGTCAGAATATGTAAGAATGGTTATCACTCTCCAGCCCCGTATAGAAACTCTGGCGGGAGTTTCACGGTAAACTGGGTCAAGCGCAAATTACCACATCATGTTGGTGCAGCTTGGATGAGAAAGATTGAGCATACCTGTTAGCAGTATTTGACTGAGCCGCTGTTATCGCTATTTCAAATCATGACCAAGATCCAATGAGTTGTCAAAGAACATGGAGAAAAATATTGTTGACCTTCTTCGAGGTGCTAGAAAAATCACAATTTCATCGGAACGGAATATCATTCTTCCCAGCCCTCTTGGCAGCACTAAGCTAGCGATCCAGCCCTAGGCCACACGGAAAATCCGCACAACACCAAATTAGTATGACTAAGCAAGGCCCGCTAAGCGAGCCTCTTTGTGGGAATTTCGCGATTTCAGTGTCTCCATGCGACTTCGATTACGACCCTTTCAAATTCACGATCCCCAGTCCCGCCCTTGAACGGAGTCGTCGATGTGAGTTTTTCCTCGCAATTCCCATTACTACGATCGCCTGCCCGTGTTCGATTGAGTGCTAATTCGCATCGTCCCTGCAGCGAGCCTTCCGCCATGGCCAACATCGATCTGAAAGCCACGTCGTGGAAACTCGTCGAGATCGGCCGAGTGGTGCTGATCCGACGGGGTCCTTACACTGGCAAGCTTGCCGTTATTGTCGAGATTATCGACCACAGACGTGTACGTCGCCGTTGAGGTCTCCCGGGTTTCCGTTTTAGGGTTTTTGTTGTTGGGAATGCGCGACAGGGCTAATTGCGAATGTTTGGGATACAGGTGCTGGTTGATGGGCCTTCTACGAATGGGGACAAGATCGTTCCTCGTCATTCTCTCTCCCTGGCTCACGCTACGCTCACTCCCTTCGTGATCCCCAAGCTCCCCCGCGCCGCTGGCACCGGTCCCGTGCGAAAGCTCTGGGAGAAGGAGGACATTGATGGCAAGTGGGCGCAGAGCAGCTTCGCTAAGAAGGCTGCTCAGCAGGAGCGACGGAAGAACCTGACCGACTTTGAGCGGTTCAAGGTTATGCGATTGAAGAAGCAGGTATGTGGCGGGATTCTACAGGGGGCCGCTCGAGAGGGTCTATGGAAGATTCGGTCACAGAAGCTAACTTGTTTACAGGCTCGCTACGAGGTTCTGAAGGCGCAGGCTAAGCTCCGCGCTGCCGCCAAGTCGTCGTAATCGCGGGTCATGATGACGGGTTACTGAGGGAGAGGATTTGTTTGATGGTTCGATTGGCTGGAGTTTGATGGGAAGATCTTGCTGTGTGCATTATTATAAACTTCGCAGCGATCGTCCTTTTATTGATCAAAAACACTGATATCCGGACAAATCAATGGTCCTCTCTGTGTGACGACAAAACAACTCTTCCACTTGTGCCAATGACTCGACACTGTTGCTCTGAGCATGCCATTGTGCATGCCAGAAAGGCAATGGAGTAATCCGAATAGAACTAGACCATATTGATGTTCATCAAATAACCATCCGGTTTGTTCTTACATTCTTAACACTAGCTGCTCTTGTCGCCTGTAGACGTAAATCTATTACCATATTTGGTTTGCTCGGCTAAGACGCTAAGCGGATTTCGGCAAAAGTGCGAAATTGGGGTCAGTTGTTCACACAGCAGTCGAGCCCGTCAGGAAAGAAACTGTTAAAAATCGTCGTTCGCAGCAACGAACTTGTAGTATCGTCCAGGTACGTTCAAGTGAATTTTCATGTTCTCAATGGCTATGGACTGGGAATTTTCGACCTGCAATTCCATTGTGTGCCCCGCCAGGGTGGAAGGGCGAGCACACACCTTCCCAGCCATGCCACTATTTTGAAATTGCAACTTTTTTACCTTTGATTGTGCGATCCCAGAAACGCAGCGCGCTTACCACGCCTACACACAGCAGAAGCGCTCTCTCCTCGGATCCGAGCAGATCAAGACGGAACCATGGCCGACACGAAGGTCGAGGAGGTTAAGGAGGAGGTTAAGAACGAGGTTCAGGAGGAGGTGAAGGAGGAGTCTAAGGAGGAGGCCAAGGAGGAGGCCAAGGAGGAGAAGAAGGCCACCGTCGAGGACGAGGGCAGCAGCTCCGAATCCGAGGCTGAGGCCACCGGCGAGCCGACCACCATCCCGGGTGGTGCGACCGTCACGATCCACTCGCGCAATGAGAAGAAGGCCCGTAAAGCCATTGCCAAGCTGGGCCTGAAGCATGTTCCGGGTATCACTCGCGTGACTCTCCGCCGGCCCAAGAACGTACGTCTACCCTGCAATGTCAATGATCTTGATGCGACGGATAGAGGGACTGATGGGTAATTGGGGTGTGTAGATTCTCTTCGTCATCAACCAGCCTGATGTCTACCGCTCGCCTTCCAGCAACGCTTGGATGTAAGTGGTCCCGCTAATGGATCAATTGGGAAAAATGCTAACTCTATGCCTACAGCATCTTCGGTGAGGCCAAGATTGAGGATCTCAACGCTCAGCCTCAGGTGAACGCTGCCCAGCAGCTGGCTGCTGCTGAGGCTGGCGCCGCCGAGCACGCTGGTCATGACCACGCCCAAGAAGGCAAGGGCAAGGCGCCGGAGACCGAAGCCAAGAAGGACGAGGAGGAGGATGACGGCGAGGAGGTCGACGAGACCGGCCTGGAGCCGAAGGACATTGAACTGGTCATGGCCCAGGCCAACGTGTCTCGAAAGAAGGCCGTCAAGGCGCTACGGGAGAATGACAATGATATTGTGAACTCCATCATGGCGCTCAGCATATGATCTGCTGGGTTGATGAGCGGCACCAAGAAACTAAAAACTGAAAAATGACCTTCTGTGTCTTGTGGATTTGACGAACTTTAGCTCCAACAAAGTTTCTGGAGTGAGGAATGAGATTCTCTGGATGTAATTGAGTAATCCTCAACCAAGTCTTGTAATTGTCATCCGTGTCAACAGATCACTCAATATCTTGCCCATTGTGATTCCAAATTGGTTCCTGTTGTTCCCGACGTTGGTCACGTGACCAGATCCCGGGACCATCCCCAAAGTTCCGAGTAAAGCGTCAATTTGCACATACATCGTCAACTCCCACTTCTCCGCTCCAATTCACGCTCCACCATCCACAATGGCCGCCTCGGTATGTTCATGAGCTTTTTCTCTTTCTTGAGATTTATGGGAGACTGGATGTGCCCAGCTGACACGCGAAATTTGCAGCGTAGTGCCGCGCTCAAGATTGACTGGGCCAAGGTGACCAGCGCTCTGGGCCTCCGGGGCCAGACGGCTGCGTCGCTGCAGGCGTTCAAGAAGCGCAACGATGACGCCCGCCGCAAGGTGCAGCAGCTGTCGGAGCAGCCCCAGACCGTTGACTTTGACTACTACCGGCGGACCCTGAAGAACCAGGCTATCGTCGACGAGATCGAGAACTACTTCAAGAACTTCAAGCCCGCGACGTACGACCTGAGCCGCCAGCTCAAGGCCATTGATGCCTTTGAGGCCCAGGCCATCAAGAGTGCGGAGGAGACCAAGGGCCGTGTTGAGGCTGAACTGGCGAACCTCCGCAAGACGCTGGAGAACATTGAGACTGCCCGGCCGTTTGAGGACCTCACTGTGGTATGTTTATCTGGTCGATTGTTTGTGATTGTTGGATATTGGAGTAACGGGTTTCCTTTGTGCCAATTAGGACGAGGTTGCTGCCGCTCAGCCCGAAATCGACGAGAAGACCGCTCAGCTCGTTTCCAAGGGCAAGTGGATGCCGCCGGGCTACAAGGAGCGCTTCGGCGATCTGTCTGTGCTGTGATTGCGCGGAATGGTTGGTCATGTTGCGATGGTCGTGTATCCCTAGTCAGTGTGCTAGTTTGTGGTACCGGCTGTGTGTATAGAAACTCTGTTCAATTAGACGATGTCCGAGATGCGTCGGCTGTTGTACACGGAGAATGGGCTCGTAGTCTCGTTCATTACTCTCGAATGATATTTTTCCTTTGTAATTGATTGATGCATCTAGCAACATCGATTTTTTCTTCACTGTTCGCGTAGAAAAGGCTCTAGGTACATAGAGAGACGTTACTTCATGCAAAGACCAATATATACATGCTCGTCTAAAGCTCATCTATCATCTCTCCCAATAGCCAATATTATCCAGTAGCTTGTCCTTCAAGCGTCTATCATCAAGCCCATGCACCTGATCCGGTCGCCGCTGGTAGAGCAGCATGATGAATCGATCACGCTTCCCCTCCGCACGATGCAGCGCTGTGCGGAAAACCTTTTTCCCCACGGGCCATTGGAGTGGGTAGCTGTACACCTTTGTACGAATGCACATGTCGATCATCTTGTCCATTGAATCGTAATCGCGGTCGTTGATGACCTCGCGCAAGATTTTCTTGCTGCGGGCATGGTTTGCGTCATCGTCGATGTAGGCTAGCGTCGAAAGAAGGCGAAGGAACTCGAGCTTTTGCGGCGTGAACGGCTTCGTGAGCAACTTGTCCGGCATGCGCGGTGGAGTGTCAGGGTAGCAGTATGGTAAGCGGAAAATATCCATGTCGTGATGCACGGGGCCTTTGCGGATCTGGAGAGCGCCAAAGTGAATCCAGATCGCCACCTTGAGCTGTTCGTTGGGCCGTGCAGGGTCGCGAGCGCTGAGTACAAAATCGCCCATACTACCATGTCGGGCTCCTAGCCCTTCGCGGTTGTGATCAAAGTCCAGCGGCCGCGAAAAGTACGACTCGATGTTATCTAAAATCGCTCTGTCCTCGGGACTGAAGATGAGATGATTGCACTTTTGCCGAATGACGTGTGCGATGTAGTCCCGTTGGCATTCCCGCATGAGCGATAGTGTGCACCATCGACATGACAAAATCGCTGACTGCAACTTCACGCGCTCGGTGTAGGACAGAGCGAAGAAACTGTAGGGGACTGGAAGGAAATGCGGCGTGAAGAAATCTTCCTTGGAACTTTCATTGGGGCTCGCAAACGCCAGCCGGATCAGCCAGGTGTATATGCTCCGCTTTGACAGAATGCGCGCAATGTAAAACGACGCCCGCGGGAGGTTGAATTCGAGACTCTCGAAAAAGATCCGCTCAATCATTTCCACTGGGAGCAACTCCAGCCGGGAGAGGCTCCAGGCAGGCGCCTGGCGTGGTACGAGAGTTGAGGCCGAATCCATCCATTCAGTCATTCCCTCAGGCCTCTATGTATTAACTACCATCAAGTCCCAATCTCGGAGGCGAGAAGCCTGGAGCATGCTGTCCGGACGGCGTCGCTGCGGTCCAGTCCGGTCAATTGCTGGGAGAAAGAATGCAAACTGCGCGCACGACTCTGAACGGCCTTCGCAGTATCTTTTTGGGTCCGTGGGTCCATGTACGACGCGACTTGACCTTGGGGAGAAGTGGGTTCAATGTGCGGGCTGCCGGCCGCCGAGACCTATCCAGCAATTCTTGTATGTCTCTGCTCGTTCACGCCCGCGGAAAGAGCCAGACACTTGGTTGTTGAAGATTGAACGTCAAAGCAGACAGTCGGGAAAATTTTAGGATGTGGTGAGGCCGTCCGTTCTATAATGTTCGCTGTCGGCCGTTGGAGGGGACCTCCTGTTTTGAGTACCGTTGCGACGGCAGCAAGCGATCAGTCTAGCAAACGCCGAACAGTTCACTCACTTCTGGCCGATCAGCGCGCGCTGCGCATTCGTCGAAAAGCCAGCGCCCAGGCATCGAGAGGAGATAAAGGGTAGAAATAAAAAGTCAAATGCCTTGGTTGGCTGGGCGTTTGAACCGTCATCACCGGCATTGTCTCTTAACTATGGGCCCCAAGGTTCGGCCATTCCGTATGATCAACCTATCAGTGCCGGACTGTCGGGTTGAACTCCAGTTACTAGCTTGAACAGGACTAGTGAGTTGCTAATGCCCGCTTGCCATCACGAATGCGGAAAATGTGTGCATGCTGCTGCGTGCAGCCCATGGCGTGCCTCCCCACCTGTCTCGCTCTCTCTGCAAGGGGTGAAGTGACACGTATCGAACCGTTGCACAACGGACACCGATGAGCCGCTTCACTGTTCTAGCGATGTCGTATGTAGTTCGTCGGTAAGCGAGGTAGATACCAGCTAGGCCGCACACCCCAAATGGGCGAGCTGTTCGCATGCGTAGAGAGGCTCCGCTATCAAATTCATAATGTCTCGGGAACGGCTCCCGATCTACGCAAATGGATAGAAAGGAGCAACGAATCTAGTGGCCATCTTGATACAATCGAGGAAAAAATAGTATGAAACGGAGAGGACTGCCTTTGAGTCCTTCTTCTCTTTGCTTTTTCCGTCGTTCCTTCAATGTTAGACATTTAGGTCCGTACTAAACCGGTGATATTCTCTGCCTGCAACCATCGCATTTCTATTGTTCACGTATGCCAGCATTATCAGGCTACAAATGAAGATCGCTAGGCGAAGCGGACAATCGACACCCGATGATTTGTCATGAACTTCGACTCGTCAATGAACTATTTGAATGCAGGTAGCATTACGTCGAGACTACTAACGCGCTGGCCACTGTTTTGAGACGTCGTAATCAGTCTCGCCCATCCAGCGCGAAAGTTTCCGGGTCCCGCCCGCGAACTCTGCGTATGATCGTCCCATCTCATGGTCCAGGTTGATGCCGCCCTGGTAGAAGAGTGCCGCTCGTTGGGGATTTTCCCTAGCTCTCTCGACCGCATCTGGAGTGAGCCAGACCATGAAATCCAGTAGCCATCGGCCCAATGCACGGTCTCCCTGCTCTGGTGATGACTGCAGATCCATCGCCCACTGCGTGATGTCGGGATCATCAGGCGGAACGCTTTCGGCATTTGCCCGGAGAAGAAGCTGGAAGAAGCGCGGATCGTTGGGGGAATGATGCACCGCGGTGCGAAAATGCTCCGCGGGAAGAGAATAGGGGGCTTCTCCTGACTCGGTGATTTGAGAGCGAACTAGCAGTTCGTCTAGTTTGAGGAGGATGGTCAATGCGCGCTCGTTTCGTGAGATGACCGCGTTGTGGATCCCCTCCTGCAAAGCATCGCGCGAGTAATCTACTAAAGGGGTGTTGAGATGCCGAGGTTCCTGTAACTCGGCTTGGACGCGAAAAATTTCGAGAAGGTCCAGATCGTCGGACCTGAAGTCTTGCTTGCCGCCACGAAGAAGTCGATCAGGAAGACTGCGTAGACTCATCACACCCCGGGTCTTACGTTCAAAATTGGTGGCATACGTGACTGATACCAGTGGCACAATGGTGAGATAAACGCGTTCATCCATTGACGTCCCTTCGAAGGTGTAACCGTCAATGCCCGGTCGCTGAACAGTATTCCCAGCAAGAAGGCGTTCCAGCTCCGACTTCTCCTCGCTTGACATGTCAATATTCCGGTCGAACCATTGCTGAAAAACTATCATGCGCATGAGCTCGGGCAGCTGGGCTCGGATCCGGTCGCGGGTGCACCATCGACAGTTCAGCACGGCGGCTTGTAAGCGTGTACGTTCCTTCTCTCTCAGGGGCCCATATTCAGCCAATCGAAACGCCTTGGATATGGCTGCGCGACATTCTGGCTGTGTGACGGGGCCATCGTCTTCCCCGTAGAATGCAAGTAAGATCAATTCCCGGTAGATTCGGGAATTTGACACTGCGGCGCCAATCCGCGCTGACGCTCGTGGTAGGTTGAGCTCCAACGAATAGATAAATATTCTCTCAAGCAATTCTACCGGAAGGCGCTCTAATAGGGACAGACCGGCTCGTTTCTTATGCTTCGGGGCGGCCGCGGCGGCTGCAAGGAGCGCCCTCCGGTGAGCGAGAGTCTTTTCTTGGTAATCTATGAGTTGATCAAAGGGTTTCAAGCGCGCGCGTCGTTTGGATGTCGTGGAACCCTGGCTGTCCTGGGATGATGGGCTTTCTCCGGGATCATCATTGCTGCTCTGGCTTTTTGGCTTTTGTCTCGTTCGCCGGCCGCGAACCCGAATGGGCGTAAGCATCTGACATGAGACAATCAGTTCAAGCGCCTACTGATGCCGCAATCACGGCATCAGTAGCACGACTCAATAGACCATGAGTGTCAACAATAAGGACATGCTGATTTCGATTTGCTTTGCTTCCCTTTTACTATCACCACGTGACGATAGCAGCCCTAGATTTTGTAACCTAAACGGTCATAGGAAGGTACCGTCCGCTTTATCCCATGCTTTCGGGAACGTTAACTCTACTCCAGGAAGGTTTAATCAGGGGGTTATCAGCACATGAGGTCATGGATGGCTCTGGAAATAGAACGCGAAATGAAAAGGACTGAAGGTATGAAGATGATGGCATTGCTGCTAGTTCTGTGGGCTTCAGGCATTTTCATATTCCAGGGCTGAACCCTAGTCGAAAGTGACGCGCTAAGCCAGAGGAGGTAGGGCTTTTCGACAACTGGCCCTGTAACTGGAACAACCCTGGCAAGCCATTGACATCATTCGTTGTCCTGCAAATGAGCCTGCAGCAAAGAGGCTGGTGACGTCACTAATCTCCTTTCCTCCAGAATATGCATTGCATGGAACTGGGAAATGCCTTGATGTGGTCACATTCGGCATGATTTCTGTGTCGTCATTGTGCTCGAGATAGCAGGATTGAGTGAACATGGATTAACGGGAAGCAATCAACATTGTTGTATATAAGTCGTCTCGTCGTCGACGTTTATCTGGTCTCTTTGAAGTTTCTGAATTGTACCTGAATACATAGCTACATCTTTTCGATTTTATTTACCGAAGTGAACATCTTTCACGGCCATCAACAACAAAAGGTCTAATCACTTCTTACGAATCCAACAAATCAGACGAATAAACTGAATCCGGTTCTCAGTAACAAGTTCAAAATGGGTGCTGTCCTATCTTGCGTACGTTTAATCCTCCTTTTCCCGTACCATTTGATACTAACTGGATTATGCAGTTTCAAACCATCTTTGCAGCCATCGGCAACTGCCTGATGACCATTGTCCATGGCATCGGCGCCGTCCTCACCGCCATCGTCAATGGCGTTGTCACAGTTTTGGACGCCATCATCTCCTTCGTGACATGCGGTTATGGCGGTAGAAGGCGACGAATGGGTCGAGGTGTGGGAATGAAAAGACGGCGTCATCATCATCATCATCATGCAACACCCGCACGAGCGGCGATATAATCTGATTTCTTTTCTCATTCCCATTCGATGTTAACTGCAGTTGCCGTTTGCAACTGCTGCTCATGTTCATTTGGTCGCTGCCTGTCCAGTCTTTTGGATTGCATTTCGATACCAGTATACCAGTGTTTTTATGATTTACGACTGATACTACTTATGACGAGCATGGATGAATGAATTAAATGCTGATTAAATGTACATGATTATTTACTCGTGACATGGTACATTTTCAAGAATTCTTGAGGATTTTCAAGATCCCCTTTGCCTTTCCACTCAAGCTTGGCTGATACATCTCGTTGACGCCCTTACACATTTCCCATGCGCCTGCGCCATTCGTGCGAGGAGAGCCGCCTTTGTAGATCGGGTAATCGAGTCGAGGTGGGATGCGTGTTCTGATGAATTTAGGGAACCGATCCTCGCAAACCGATTTGAGGTTGGAGACCGCCCGCAAGCCTTCCTCGCCCGCGAACCGACCGTAGCCGGAACCCTTGACGCCGCCAAAGGGCAACTGGACAGCGTAGTAGCTGCCAAAGTCGTTGACGGCGACCATGCCGGCTTTGATGCCAGAGACGCATGCTTCCACATCGGATGCGTTATAGCCAAAGACACTTGCTCCAAGGGCGTACATGCTGCTGTTCGCGATTGAGATCGCATCCTGAACAGACTCGGCTTTCATGAACACCATCACGGGAGCGAAAAGTTCCACCTGCGCAATCTCCATGGACGGCGTGACATCGACAAGAAGCGTTGGGGTGAAGTAATGCCCATGGGGATGCCGTGGGTGCTGATAGCGTTTCCCGCCGTGGATTAGGCGCGCACCTTGCTTGACGGCATCTGCGATGAGGGATTCAAGACGATCAAACGATGCAGAAGAGATCATTCCTCCTACGTCCGGTGTGAACGGCTTCCAAGAGGGATCTTTGGGATCGGGTTTGGAGTCGACAAGAACGGATCCAAGAGTAAGAGCCTTGATGCGCGGCGTGACAATATCAATCAGTTTGTCGTACGAGCCCGGCAGTGCAATGACTCGCTCCACACCGATGCAGTTCTGACCAGCCGATTGAAAAACGCCACGCATCAGCATGGACGCCACCGATGGCAGATCTTTGACCGTCGTCGGATCATCCAACACAACGAAAGGGTCCTTTCCTCCCAGCTCAACCGTCACAGGAATGAGAGACTTGGATGCCGACGCACACACCTTGTGTGCCACGGGCCGCGACCCGATGAAGGTCAGTTGAGAGATGTCCGGATGAGAGGTCAATTTGTCCGCCACTTCGGGCAGACACACTACCGTCTGCACCAGGTCTGGCGAGTGGCCGCACCTGATGAGCGCACGCCGGAAGATTTCGACAAAGTATCCCGAGCTCCATGCCGTCTGTTCCGAGGGCTTCACCACGATTGCATTTCCCGCGAAGAGCGCGCTGATAATGGGAGAGATCAGATTGTGGAATGGATAGTTCCACGACACGCATGCCGAAACCACACCCAGCGGCTCATACCTCACCGTGTTTTTCTTGTACATCATTAGCAAATTCGTGGGCCGTCTTTCGGGCAGCAGCGCCTTCTCGCCATGATCAATCGTCCACTTGAGCTTCTCGACCGTGACGAGGATCTCGCCAAACGACGCGTCAACTTTGGTCTTTCCGCTGTCCAAACAGCATGCGGTGACGATATCATCCTGATGCTCGAGGATGTATGCGAGTAGAGTCTTGAGCACCTGCCGTCGTTGTGAAAAAGTCGTTTGCGCCCAGGCTGGCTGCGCTTGTTTTGCCGCTTGCACCGCGCGATCGATCGTCTCTGGGGTTGCAGGCTTGATGTCCGTCGCAAGGATTCTTCCATCAGCGGGGCAATAACTTATTATGCGCTCGGGATCCCATTTCTACGGCGCGCCATCATGGTAAGTGTATTGTTTCCAGTCGGTAACACATCCAGGGACAATGGCACTTACCCCCTTCAATTGACCTTCGAGAATCGCTTTCTCCTTTCCGGTCAAGTCCTCCCATTTCGCTCCCACCCAATCTGGCTTCAGCGGTTCCGGGAGAGGGACATCGAACTTGAGGGGCGCCTCTCGCCGATGCAGGAGATACAGGTACCCCAGGTAAGCCGCCAGGAGCGCTACCACAAATGCCACTGCGCCGGATTTGAGGAATTGGCATTCCAAATCCAGATCAACTACGAGATCCTGCACCTGGGCAGGCAGCAATCCCAAAATTGACTCCATTGCGTTCACAATGAAGCCGACAGCGGCTGCCACTGGAGTGAGCTCTGGCTACCTGCTGCTCGGGTGGCCTGAACGCGATTTTCACCCGAACCCGAAGCCCCAGACTGAGCAAAATGCAGACTATACCCGATATGGAATAATCTGGTAGAGATAAGATAAGATAAAGCTCGATAGGATGGATCAGGAACAAGATCGGTTGTTCTCCTTAGAGCGCTTGGTTTCTCTCGCAGACGGCGTTCCATACATGTTCTTAGAATAGAGATAGATTGTTTGAAATATCAATAGTTGTTAGATTTCGCATTATCCTTGACCTTCAATGCCGATTCTTCCTTTTTCCAGCCCTCTTCACCAAATGATCAATCACACATCCATCTTCCCACCTGTCGCTGCCTTCGGAAGTAATGGCCCGGCAGCGAGGGCAGCTTCTTCCGTGAAAAATCAAGAGCTGGTGAAGAGAGTATTTTAGGTGATCTGGGATTCGGACCTCGAGATGTCTAAACATGGTGATCTCCGTCACACCTTTGCTATTTGTTGGAACCCAGCCTAGCCACTTGCAAATTCGGAAGATGTGCGTGTCGACAGCAAAGCACGGTCGCTGGAGACAGAATAGAATCACGCATGCTGCAGTTTTCGGACCGATACCTGGGAATTTGACCAGCTCCATCATGGCTTGGTCCTTGTCTAGAGCATGGATGTAGTCAAGGGAGAGTACATTTTCCTCTGCACGCTTGACTTCATCCTGTTTGACTGCATCAGGCAAAACGTTCATGATTTCATTGCCTTTCTCGGGGTGCTTTGCCGCATATTTGCGTTCCTGGTTCTCCCGATACACCATATCCAGGATATCCTTGATGTATTTGCTTTTCGTTGCCGCAAGACCGCCACTCCTCATCGCCTGGAAAACTTCCTCCATGGGAGCTCGACGTACTGCGTCCCAGTTCACACTTCCTTTACCTATGCCTTCCCCCAGTACTCCAAACTTCTGGACAAGTCCTTGGAATGCTCTGGCGGAATTCGCACTGGTCGTGGCACCGCTGAGAAGGGTCCGAATGAGTGCATCTAATACAGACGGGACTTCACCACAGCCGGTCACAGTAAGTGAAGGCTCTGGGATTACTGCTGGTGCCTTTATCTCGCCATGGACGCTCGATAGGAGCCTGTTTACTTCCTCACACTCTTCAGGTGTGGGATGCGGCCAATTGGGAAAGGGACTGACTCCGGGAGTGAGGCCGTAAGGGGCTTTTTTTGCCGTTTCCTCTGATCCTGGCCGCCGTGTCACTTTGCTCGTATCAATGGTCTCGATATTTGGACTCTCTTTATGTTCCTCTTTGATGTTGTTTACTGGAACGGCCTGAACAATTGCCTGAGGAGCCTTTCCCAGATTGTGTGGTAGCTCACTGATGTCGAGCGTCTCGATCGCTTTGGAAGGAATTTTTTCACGCCTCCTGAAAGATTGTTTCGCGGCCATAGTCTTTCCATTCATTTTGATTGAAGCCGCCGACTTCTCTTTTGTTGTGATGGCCTTTGCCTTGCGCGCCTTCTTTCCTTGGACCGTTCTAGGTGCTGTTCGGAAAGTTGCCTCAGTGTGACTCGTTTTGTTTTCAGGGAGAGCTGCAAGCCATTGGCTCGCTGTCATGGATCGAGTCACGCGGCGCTCCATGTTGGACTGCTTGCTCCTCGATCTAGGACCCGTGTTGAAGTCAGATGCTGTCTGATTATATCGTAGATTGCGTAGAAATCATTTCGAAATGCATTTATATTATTAAGAGAAGGTGCGATGGTGAGGCTGAGGAAGGAACAACCGTCGTTTCGCACGTGATGCTGATGGACCTCTCAACTACATCCACCAGGGGGATATCCATTGACAAATTGCCATCATGGCAACGCTTAGGATTGCGTATGGAGTATTTGGTATAATTACATGGTGGCACTATACAGGAAGGACATGAAATAACGGAATCCAATGTGTCTATACCAACTTGCATCACCATTTCACAGGATATAAACTGCACAGTGCCACCTATCCGAAGCAGATACCTATAACTCCAACCATGAACCAGAAGAAATTCATATCATAAAAAGCCATCACACATAGTCACCAAGGTTGTGAATGCTCACATCCATGCGATCTCGCACGTTTGGTGGCGTTTCATTGTCATCGGCTTGCGACAGTCCCTGCGCCTCTGCGCGGCCGACGGTAGGATATTCAGACTCCTTTTCCGCTTCTTCTCGGGACTCCGCCGGGACTACTTTGCCATTGCTATCGATTTTGACTCCATTTGCAGCCATGTCGAACTCGCGCCGACCTGCCACGCCGTTGAGGATGGCCTCTTTAGCTTTGTCCATCGCTTGGATCTTCCGACCCTCGCCTCGGACCTTCTCTAGGTGATCAAAGTACCCTTCGCGGACAGGGGTAATATAATTGCCGCAGAAGACCCCGACTTCGAATTTCCGGGGTTCCGACAGACCATTCTCACGAGCGACATCAGCACAGGCATCTTCCAAATCAGGAAGAGTCTGGTAGACGACACTGTCGGCACCGATGTGCTTTGCAATGTCTTCAATACGACGATTATAGGCCACCAACTCAAACGGGGAGGCCAGGTCAATACCGTAAATATGAGCGTGTCTTGGACGGCAGTTAGATAATGTCGACAGGTGGGACCCAGAAATGGAATAGACTTACGTGATTGGTGGCGCACAGCTCGCAAAATGGACCTTTTTGGCCCCGGCTTCTCGGGCCATGGACACGATTTCTCGACTTGTGGTGCCCCGGACAATGCTATCATCCACTAGAAGAACGTTGCGGTTCCGAAATTCGGACTCCATCGCATTCAATTTCCGGCGGACACCTTTTTGCCGTTTGACCTGTTCCGGCATGATAAATGTCCGGAAGACATAACGGTTCTTGACAAAGCCCTGGCAGTACGGCTTGTCGAGGTACCGCGCGAGACTGGCAGCTGCAGTGTTTGCCGTTTCTGGGATAGGGATGACAACGTCAATCTCTTTCACGGCCTCTGGCCCAAGTACCTTGAGAACTGTTGCGGCTAGCTTTTCACCCATCCGCTGTCGGCTGCGATGGACACTAATTCCGTCCATGACCGAGTCCGGACGCGCAAAGTAGACATATTCAAAGATATCAGGAGCGTATTCCTTCTTTTCAGCCACTTGGCAAAAGACGGGCTCGCATCCTTTTTCAATGATGACGGCTTCGCCAGGCTTGATGTCGCGGACTTCAGTGAAGCCGAGTTGGTCCAGCGCAACCGACTCGGAGGCCATCATGTAGTCCTTTCCTTGTCCATCTATCGATGGTCGCGATCCAAGAACAAGGGGCCGAATGCCGTGAGCATCACGGAAACCCAAGACACCGAACCCTGGAGAAATTAGAAATTAGAGTGATGACTACTGAGGGCGGTCCGACTAACCCGCCAGCATAGCTGTGCAAGCCCACGCTCCTTCGCAGCGCTGATACATCCTGCCCAGAGCTTTGAAAATATCCTCTCTGTTCACACGCGCCTTACGAGTCACACCAAGTTCATCAGCGAACACGTTTAGCATCACTTCGCTGTCGCTGTCGGTGTTGATGTGGCGGTGCGCTTCCAGGTCGAGATACCGCTTGAGTTCGGGAGTGTTGATAAGGTTTCCATTGTGAGCAAAACAAATGCCGTAGGGACTGTTGACATAGAATGGCTGCGCTTCGGCATTGGCGCTGCTTCCAGCGGTGGGATACCTCAAATGAGCAATACCCATCCAGCCAGGCAGGTCAGCCACCCGAGCGCCATCCTGGAATACCTTCGCAGCCATGCCATTTGACTTTAGTTGGAAAATGCGTCCTCCGGACGCACATGTTGCGATTCCCGCTGCATCTTGGCCTCGATCTGCAAGCTTACTCTATCAGATACAGGGCCATCAAGAAGACTGGTATTGTTTGCTCGGAAGCAGAAAGAAACTGAATCAGAAGGTAAGGGATTGTAACGCATTTGGGGAACTAACGTTGCAGAAGGTATAGAGCCTCATGGAGGTCAATGGCAGCGCTGCCTTTGGCGTTGGCCAAAATGAGGGCGAGAACACCACACATCGTGACTTCGGAGTATGAACTACCCTAGATACTGGGCCGTTAGCAATCTTTGTAACAAAATATAGCCATGAGTAAACAGGCTAGACGATCAAAGAGAGGCAAGTCAGGATGTGAATTTTTTCCGCAATGCAGTTCGGAAGTCTAACATCTATTGAAAAATTCCACATGATCATCATGGAAGCACCAGGACCGGGCACGAGAGTAGGCTTGCAAGGAAGGGTATGCAGAGAATAGATACCTTCAATCACTTTATTGATTTCCTTCTCTCCGTGTGGGGGAGGGGCAGGCCGTGTGCAAGTCTCTGTTCACAAGAAAAAGAGCATGATGAAGAAGAGGTTCACGTTCCGGAATAAAAGACGTCGGCACTTCTGTACGATGAGAAAAAGGAATGCCGGTTCATCACGGGAGAAAAATGGCTGGTCGCCATGGATGATGATTTCTCCACTGTCCCAAGTAGGCCGGTGTGTTGAGCCAGAAATTTCTTGCTTCGTTTGCTAGACAATTGCTGTCGTAGAAGACAGTTTGTGATTGGCTTGGAAAATTATTTTTCCGATGGACAAATCTATGATCAATTTTGGAATGAATTTCTTAATTCTGCAGCTGTCTCCGGAGAGTTTCCCGCGGTCTTTCAACCCCAGAGCTAGCCTCATGTCGTGATTCATGATCTTCTTTGAAGTGATATGAAGCTTGTCATCATGAAGTTACTCATAAAATGGCAATGGCGTCTCAACCGGGACAAACATTTCTCCCCTTTATTGATCCCAACCTGCAAGTGAGACTCTCCAGGAAGTAATGATGGGACACAGCTTACTATTTCTATTCGACTAGACTGTGGAAGGATTGCCTCATCCTTGTGAAAATTGGTATCTTTTCTCACTTACAATAGACAATAGGATACTGAAAGTTGAAGAAAGACACCATTTGTGGAGATTTTCATTGATTGAAACCCTTATCATCATGTAACCCATTGTTTGGAGTATGCCATCAGCCAGCGTGCCAGTGATAGAGCCCTTCCCATATATTGGTCGCTCTTCCTTCTCCCATAGCTTCTCTCTTGATTTGGTTATTCATGCCAATCCAACTGGTTCTAGATTGTCGGCAATCACTCAACTAGGCGGGTAGGTAATGGGAATCTAGTTCGCAAAATGTCTTGTCACAGGTACGATCTCATCCAATCCAAACAAAGAAACATGGTTGGTGCATGGGTTTGCCGGAAACATAGTCGTATGCTTGTGGAGTGCGTCTCAGGTGCATCAATGACCAGGCTCCAGCGAAGCCATGTCATTCTCGGTAACGGCAAACTTCAGGATAAACATAGAAGCACCCTGTTCAGCAGAGCTCCAACTGGGGGATTTAGAACCTCGGATTCAGCTGTCATTGATCTTGTTTCGGACTCGGAAAACTCTTCAGAAAACAACAATGAGAAAGACTTTCATAGCAACAAACCGCGGGTATTACTATGGAAGGGTAGGAATGAACAGCAATTCGATGCACGTCAAGGCTGGAGAACGGCACCTGTCCGGAAGCCACTTGATTTTGTCGAGGTCAATGGCATCATATTCAGGCCAGGGATGTCGGTGGAGCTGGCCAATAATGGCATCGCTCGTATTGCAGAGATTTCTGAGGATGCGTATGGAAACATCTGTTTCAAGGGCCGCCATCTCGCCAACTTGAAAGACCTACCAACTCTGTTTCCAAGATGGGACCAGGAACTATGCTGGATCACCAAAGTCAAATCCGATGGCTCTGTGGAAGACAAGGGGATCCCGATTACCCTAGTACGGAACATCGTGCGAGTTCATTTCACGAATGATCCTTGGTCTCGCTTTGGCTCTAAGCAACAGCCGAACACATACTTTTGCCGGTTGCGGTGGATGTGCATCGAGGATTCAACTGAACTTTACGTCCGCTATCTTGACGCTGACGAAGCGGATGAAGGTTATAGAGTGCCGCCATCCGTACTGCGGCGCCATTGGCGGGGAGAGACAAGGCTGTTTGGAAGTTCTGGCTCCGACGGAAACAGAAAATATACCTTTGGGGACGGTTTCTGCGGTGCTGGCGGAATTTCCTGCGGAGCGAGGATGGCTGGTCTCGATGTGAAATGGAGTTTTGACCACAACGAGGCTGCCACTCGCACGTACCGGATGAACTTCCCGGACACGATCTGTGAGCTCGCAGATTTTGACCAGTTCATGACGAACTTGGCCGAGGATATTCGGGTGGACATAAGTCACAGCTCTCCCCCGTGCCAGACGTGGTCTCCTGCCCATACAGTGGCCTCTGCCGATGATGATCGCAACTCAGCTTTGATATTTTCTTCCTATAACTTGATCCAGAAAGTACGACCTCGCATTCATACTCTGGAACAGACTTCTGGGCTGCCAGAGAGGTACAAAGAAGAATATTATTGGGTAGTTAGAGACACTCTTGAGCTGGGGTACTCTGTTCATGCCAAAGTTGTAAGGGCTGATGAGTACGGAGTCCCTCAGAGACGAAAGCGTCTCATCTTCATCGCGGCAGGGTCAGTTGACAGAAATATCATATTTGGGTTCCTTGTATGCTGACAGGTTCCATGGGCAGACCTGGCGAGAGACTTCCTCAGTTCCCAGAACCGACTCATGGGCCTGGCCGTCGGCCATATGTCACCATCTATTCTGCCATTTCCGGAATCCCAGCGGATGCTCCGGATCACGACATCCAGGGGGCTGCCTTTCCTCCCGGGTTCGAGAAATCTCCCTTTGACGCGAACACATTGGCAAAAACCATCACATGCGGTGGCGGCGAGAATTATCATCCCAGTGGGTTGCGCCGGTATACCAACCGCGAGCTTGCTTCTCTGCAAACGTTCCCCGTGACATATCAGTTTGCGTCCAATATGAAGAAGCAAGTTGGAAATGCCGTGCCGCCGAAGCTGGCTGAGGCTTTGTACCGAGCCATCATTGGTTCTCTTCGTCAAACGGACGCGGAAGAACTCCGGATGGCTCGACAGGACCAGGAACGCAACGTTATCGTACTCAACTGACGAACAGTCGCCGAGTTAGGCGAATATTATGCTCGAGACTGCTGGAAGACTCAATTCTAGCAATCAATTATGTCACGTAGGAATGAAATGTCAGCTTAAGGATTGAAACTAGATCCAGTGGACAGACACTTGGGGTTCCTCGGTCTAGCACTGAACCCACTAAACTGTCATCATACAAGATCGTCGTTTGGAATCAATTGCCATGATTGCCATCCCACACCACCACCTTTCCCTCGCCTGAAAGGAGATTCCTCGTTTCTCGGAACTATGGAACGTTCTGAGTCCTGTATTGTCCAGGAAAATGAAGACACAATGCTCTGCAGAAGTCCGATTTCCGGAGCTCTTGGGAACACATCACATGCATAACAACAGAAAGAGCCGATGACCGCTCGGAGTTGTCAGCGAAAGAACTGCAGAGGGACGACTTGATCCTGGTCAGACGGAGAGAATACCTAGGCTCGGCTTGCGTCGGCTATTCTCTTCCAAATGCCGAAAGCGGGTTGCTATGT
>NW_027192369.1:0-55005 GCF_041956635.1 Thermomyces lanuginosus | reverse complement strand
GCTATGAGAAAAGCGGACAGTCTCGGAAATTCGGCGGAAAAACGTCACTACGAGCAAATGTGGAGACCAAACAAGGAAACAGCTTCCCAGCCCAGCAGCTTCCCGTCCCTGACTGTTGAGCCTCTGCCGGAGCTCTCAGCAACTCCTTTAATCGTGAGGGAAAAGCGGATTCCTCATTGTTCAGGCATCTCTGGCTTGTTTTTCCCTCAATTGTTCCCTTTGCTTGTGAGTGACCATGTCTGCAACAACAGCGGCGGCAGTGCGCCGACTCGGCCATCGCGCTCCCCGCATATCGGGGGTTACAGCCCGCTTCACTTCCCCCGCCTCGCGATCTTCCATCCTGTCGAGTTCTCGGTTTAAACCAGCACGAAACTCAGTATACATCTCCCAGACATCGCGATTCTCAACAATGGCGCCGCTGCAAGCCGGGACCGTTCCCCCGGCCCTCGAGAGGGAATATGATCCAGAGATCAAGGACCTGGCCACTTATGTTCACCAGTACAAGGTGGACTCGGACCTGGCGGTACGTAATGCCACGAGTCCCGCCATTGGTGTGCTGGGAATGTATTCACTGACGATTATCGTGCATTAGTTCGATACGGCCCGCTTGGTCTTTCTGGACAGTCTGGGTTGTGCACTGGAGGCGCTGCGATTCAAGGAGTGCACCAAACTGCTTGGTCCCATCGTAGAGGGCACTGTCGTCCCAAATGGAACCAAGGTCCCAGGAACCCCGTACCAGCTGGACCCGGTCAATGGTGCGTTCAACATTGGCGCTATGGTCCGGTGGCTTGACTACAATGACTGCTGGCTGGCGGCCGAATGGGGCCATCCGTCGGACAACCTCGGTGGTATCCTAGCGGTCGCCGACTGGATATCGCGAACCAACCGTGCAGGAGGCAAAATTGGAGAAGGCAGAGTGTTGAAGGTCCGCGATGTCTTGGAGGCAATGATCAAAGCCCACGAAATCCAGGGTGTGCTGGCCTTGGAAAACTCGTTCAATAAGGTCGGCCTGGACCATGTTGTGCTCGTCAAGGTCGCGACAACTGCAGTCGTCTCGAAGCTGTTGGGTTTGAATGAGAAGCAGACCGCAGACGCAATTACCCAGGCGTGGGTGGATGGCCAGAGCCTGCGCACGTACCGTCACTCGCCGAACACCATGTCGCGGAAATCTTGGGCAGCCGGCGATGCTTGCCAGCGAGCGGTCAACCTCGTACTGAAGGTGCTCAAGGGCGAGAAAGGTGTTCCGACTGTGCTGTCTGCTCCAGGATGGGGTTTCTACGACACCCTGTTCAAGGGCAAGAAGTTCCAGTTCCAGCGGCCATATGGCAGCTACGTGATGGAGAATGTTCTGTTCAAGGTGTCTTATCCTGGTACGAACCCGTTACAAGTTGTCATCCAGAGGATCTGCTAACTGTTTTCAGCCGAGTTCCACTCCCAAACGGCCATTGAGGCTGCAGAGATCGTTAACAAGAAGCTGGCGGAGATGGGCAAGTCGGCCAAGGACATCAAGGAGATTACCAACCGCACTCACGAAGCTTGCATCCGTATTATTGATAAGCAGTTTAAGCCCATGGAGAATTTTGCCGACCGTGACCACTGCGTTCAGGTATGTTGTGCTTAGGGTTGTGTGTATGGCTAGATGCTGATAAGCTGTAGTACATGGTCGCGACGATGCTCGTCTTTAACCGACTGACCGCGAACGACTACGCCGATGGCTCCGAGGCCGCAACGTCTCCTCTCCTGGATGACCTGCGCAAGCGCATCAAGTGCGTTGAGGATCCGCAATTCACGAAGGACTACCACGACCCGGCCAAGCGGACGATTCCGAATGCGCTGACCGTGACCCTGAACGACGGCACCGTCCTGCCGGAAGTCGTTGTTGAGGCTCCTTTGGGCCACCGCTGGCGCCGCGAAGAGGCCAAGCCTGTGATCCTGGACAAGTACAAGCGCCATCTGGAGGCGCACTATGATGCGGCCCACGTCAAATACCTGGTTGAATTGGGCCAGAACCGGTCCGAGTTGGAGAACTTCGATGTGGACAAGTATGTGGATCTGTATGTGACGGAAAAGATTGCGCCGCCGTACGAGTCATGATTTGATAAAATTGGGTAGTTGCTTGGTCCATCAAAAATGTAATGTATGAATCAATTTACTACTATGAGTTTGCGGATGCTTGATTAGCAATTCGAGTATGGAATTAGTGATATTCCCGCTGGGACTCTCAGACTTTACGATTCTTTGAGCACAGCTCTATCTGTCTTGACCTTGAAAAGTTAATGGCTACCTGCGATCGAATTCCAAAAATGAAAGCTCAAAGTTTTGCCATTGCCGGCTGCTTTTGGGCAGCCCATTCAGTTATTGCGTCGACCAATTGATCAATCTCTGCGCGCGTGTTTCCCGCATGCAAACACACACGAACCCGTTCCTTGCCTTTAGGGACCGTTGGAGCCATGATCGGTCTGACTAACAGACGCCTTTGCTGACAGAATTGCGCCAGCTCGCGCGGAAACGCTGTTCGAACTGAGAAGATCGGTGACCGAGGGTGGTGATCTATTCGGAGGGCTGAAGATTGAATCTTGCGTTGGAACTCATCACACCGGACTCGCAAATACTCGATGTTACGCTGTAGGTTCGACTGAAGCTGTTCGTGGATCAGTTAAGGACACTCCTAATACTCGAGGGATTCACGTTACAGTTTCTGTTGCTCCCTCTTGCATCAGTTCATACGAACATCGGATCGCAATTAGGGTGGGCCTTGACATGGCTGTCGTGTAGATCAGTGACCGGGCGTAGTTGATCAGGTATTCTCGGGTCAGGGGAGAGCACAAAACAATTGCTGCTCGTTCCTTAGCATATCCTTCTATTTCTGGCCGTGAGATGGTCGAACGTACCACCTTGACTAGCCAGTGCCTTTCCAAAGGTATGGATCCTGATGAAGACTTGATTTTGCATGCCTTGCTCCTGTACTATGCCTGCACCTTTTGGTCCGAAAACCCCAGTCGCATGGGCCTCGTCAACTATCAGATGGCCATTTCCCTGGGGAAGCTCTCGATGAATCACCTCGAGCAGCTCTTTGACCGGCGCAGTGTCACCGTCCATGCTGTACAGGGACTCGACTACGACAAGCACATTCCGCTTCCCACTGAGAATGGCTTGGTCGCTCGCGATGACGCTCTTCAATGCTTTTTCGAATGCGCTGAATGAATTGTGCTGGAACGGGATCTTCATCCCCGCCCGTGACAAACGCATTCCTTCATGAGCACTGGCGTGGATAAGCTCATCGTAGATGATGACGTCCCCCGGCTGCGGCACGCAAGACAAGACGCCGACATTGGCGTCGTATCCCGAGTTGAATAAGAGGCCACTAGGGGCATCATGAAACGACGCAATGAATTTTTCGAGTTCTTCCGTATAGATAGAGTTCCCATCGAGTAAGCGTGAACCACCGCTTCCTAATGGAGGCGTCGGTGTGCTTGAGTATTCGCTGTTGAGCGCTCGCAAATAATTCTCCCGAAGGAGGTCTGATGTCGACAAGGAAAGAAAATCATTTGACGAGAAATCAATTGCGCCCGGCGACCGCACTGTTAGGCGTCTTCGGGACGATTTGGCCTCGCGCTTGCTCAGAGCTTCTGCGAATGATCGCAGTATTGGGGCGATCATTGCGTGCAGTTATCTGATCGTCTCGCAGTAGCTAGTTACGAGTCACTAAAATTTCGTTCAGCTGGTGCAAAAATGCAGGAATGACAATCTTGATTTTCACAGTAAGTTAATCGCACTACTCGTCGTCCATCGATTTCATAGTGAACGACAATGGACACAAAAGATTCTGAAATATACTTTGAATCTGCTGACCGGTCCGGCCGCATGCCTCGGTGAGAATGTTGGGCGTTCTGGACTCTGGTTGAGAACCCGATCCGATTATCCTCCGGTCCCAGCAACCTTGTCCGATTTTCCTTTCCCAAGCAGGGCATCATCATGGAGGATACATGCTAGATCCCGCAAGGACAGTGCAATGGACTCAAATGTAGTTAATTCCTCTACTTCATGAGCGATTCAATCCCTGAACGGTGTTCTTCGGCATTCGGCAACATAAAATGCCTCCGGTCTCTGCCGCACTCTGGCGCACCCTCCGTGCCTTTCAGATCTATGGTGCAAACACTGGAGTTGGCAAGACAGTTGTCTCAACGGTACTGTGCAAGGCTCTCTCTGAGAATGAACCTGTCAAGGTCGGATTCTTAAAACCAGTGTCGACGGGGCCATTGGAGGAAGCGGACGACTTGTGTGTTTGCGCCGAACAACATGTATAATTGATGGTCGCTGACACGCCGGCAGGCATGTGAAACGCTTTGCAACAAATAATGTGTTGACGGAGTGTCTTTTCCGGTTCGATGAGCCCGTCAGTCCCCATCTTGCTTCCAGAGGGAGAGCTTCGGTAAGTACTCTCAGTGACCCATGATGATGGCATAATAACCAGTTTCCCGACAATGCCACAGATTCCTGGCGACAAAGATATTGTCACTGCTGTCCATAGCAAACTTTCAACATGGGCCTCAACTGGGGTTCGGCACGCTCTGGTCGAGACTGCGGGCGGGGTTCTTTCGCCCGGGCCTAGTGGCAGCGTTCAAGCGGACCTCTATCGTCCCTTGAGACTTCCCGTACTCCTCGTGGCAGATTCCCGCCTGGGGGGAATTTCCTCAACGATCTCAGCGTTCGAGTCGCTAACAATTCGAGGCTGTGATGTGGCTTTGGTCCTTGTCTTTGAAGATGCGTACTACAGAAATCATGACTACCTTCAGTCCTACTTTCAGAAGAAAGGAATCCCACTGTTGGTGTTTCAGCCACCACCACCAAGAGAGAACCATCAAAATGACGATGTTGCTCGGTTAAAGGATGAAGAAGCAATGGCAGAGTATTATGACCGGACCATGCGGCAGCACCAACTCTACGAACTTCTGGAGCATCTGGAAAAGCGGGAAATCGAAAAGATCTCAGAAATGGAATCCATGGCCGAGCGTGCGCGAGAAACGATTTGGTACCCATTCACGCAACATCAGGGAATGGATAAAAAGGACATCATGGTCATAGAGTCAGCATACGATGACTATTTCCAAACGCTTTCTACCGGAAATACAGACCGCGGGATCTTGCAGCCAACGTTTGATGGTTCTGCCTCATGGTGGACACAAGGTCTAGGGCATGGTAATCCCGATCTCGCTCTGACAGCTGCGTATTCTGCTGGACGGTATGGACATGTAATGTTTGCGGGTACAGTCCACGAGCCAGCACTTTCTCTTGCAGAAATGTTACTCCGTACTGTTGGAAATCCACGACTGAAAAAAGTCTTCTATACCGACAATGGAAGCACGGGGATGGAGGTTGCCATCAAGATGGGATTACGCGCAGCCTGTGCACGGTACGGATGGAGTCCGCAAGAGTCAATAAAGATCTTGGGTCTTAAAGGGAGCTATCATGGAGACACGATTGGTGCAATGGATTGCTCGGAACCGTCCACATTCAACAAAAAGGTTGAATGGTATCGTGGCCGAGGCTATTGGTTTGATTTCCCTCAAGTTGGGATGAAGGATGGCGTCTGGCAGGTCCGTTTCCCGGAAGAACTTCAGGAAGAACTCGGTTCAGATATCCGATTTGAATCATTGGATGCCGTGTTCGACCTGCATGCTCGACGGGAGTCGGATGTTGCCAAAGGATATAGGACGTACATCAAGAGAACCTTGGAAGACCTGGTACACAGGCAAGGCGTGAAGTTTGGTGCCTTGATTATGGAACCGGTTATCCTTGGAGCCGGTGGAATGCTTTTTGCGTGAGTAAACCGGAGAACCTAGCACACTATCATCAACGGCAGTGGAACTAATATCCGCGCAGGGATCCTCTGTTCCAGAATTCATTGGCGGCGGTCGTCCGTGACAACCCAGATCTGTTTGGACCTCCAAGTACCCCTCCTAAGGCAGGCTCGTGGTCTGGGCTTCCGGTTATTTTAGATGAGGTCTTCACCGGCCTCTACCGGCTTGGCCGTCACACTTCCGCGTCATTCATCGGAATCGATGCAGACATCTCCGTGCATGCGAAACTTCTGACAGGAGGGTTGATTCCTCTTGCTGCAACACTTGCAAGCCAGGAGATCTTTGACGCGTTCTGTGGCCCAGAAAAGAGCGACGCACTACTTCATGGACACAGTTACACGGCTCATCCAATCGGCTGTAAAGTCGCGGAAACGTCAATCAGAACGATGGCCGAGCTGGACCGGAGCGGGTTCTGGGACGACTCCAAGTCTTCCTGGTCTGCGACGTTCCCTGGTAGCTCGGCCACGTCTGTCTGGAGTCGATGGTCTCCGGATCTCGTCCGCGATCTGAGTCACGCCGACTCTGTTGAAAGTGTATTCGCAATCGGAAGCGTGCTCAGCATAACGTTGCGTGATCAGCACGGTGGAGGTGAGTGACAATCTGATGGATCAATCACCATGGTCCTGACAGTGTTTGATAGGCTACACATCTACTGCCGCTAGAGGATTGCAGTCCCAACTTGCGGCGGGCATGGACGGGTTCAACGTGCACTCTCGTGTGTTGGGCAATGTCCTGTATCTGATGGCCGGCATGACATCAAAGACAGAGAATTTGAGGGAGATCGAAGAATTAGTTAAAAGAGCCCTCATTTAAAGAAAAGTGAATTCTGATCGCGAGTCATTCCAAGCCGAAATGGACTTCTGGTACTATCAAGCGGCACATTTCTGAGGCCGTTTCTTCCCTTCCCATCTATTTCAATGAAACTTTACGACGGGCATGGCTCCTTGTAGTATCTTGCGGAGGTTCAAGGATACTCTCTACCTCAATTTAGCGTCCAGTTTCTGCAACCTCTCGGTCGTCACAAGGGTACGGTAAATATTCTGATAATACTACCTATAACAGTATAGCGTGAAATGAGGTACTGCACTCATCCAAATCAATTCATCAAATTGGGTACCCAAGGTTAGGTGGGATTTCTTACAAGAATAGCCGTACTCCGTACGGTGTACTCGTACTCCGTCCGTACGAGAAGTTGCTCCGTAATCGCAATTTGAATGCCAGTTATTGGCTGATTGGTGAACAAAATGTGTCGAAAATACGGACAAATTTACGATTTACCGGTGAATTTGAAGTTTCAACCCGCCAGCCGAGTTGTTGAGCCGTTGAGATCCCGCGGTTGAGCAATTGAGGGACCAATCGGCCCGCATCGGCGCCCATATTCGACGAGCACACCGTGCTCGAAGCCTGGAACATACGTAGTTTCTGACTCAGTTTGTGATGGACGAATTGGAAAATTACGAATTGTACTAGTCAATTGTTCGCTGAGGGCGATTGTTGAAGTTAACTTAACGTTCTCCCTGATCATTCCGGACCTCGGACCCCGCGAGGACTTGGTGATTGAAAGGAGGGCAGCATGGCCGTGCCCATTTCACGATCCCTCCGCTCCGTCTTGCGGAGGTCATACGGCACCGTCCAGTCCAACGCAACCGCAACAGGAATCACACCGAGTTGGACATCTCAAATCCCGTCTCCCCTCCGGGATGCGATCTCTGCGCAGGCACCCCGCACAAACTGGACAAAAGATGAGATTCAGCAGATCTACGACACACCATTGAATCAATTGACCCATGCGGCGGTATGGACGAGAGAAGATTCAATGTCCTGCACATGATCGGCTCCGCTGATTGCTCTCCAGGCCATTGTGCACCGCCGATTTCATGACCCCGCGGCGATCCAAATGTGCACCTTGATGAATATCAAGACGGGTGGGTGCAGTGAGGACTGCGCATACTGCGCACAATCGTCGAGGTACAACACGGGCTTGAAAGCGACCAAAATGAGCTCCGTCGACGAGGTCCTCGAAGCGGCTAGGATCGCCAAGCAGAATGGTAGCACTCGGTTTTGCATGGGCGCTGCATGGCGCGATATGCGAGGTCGCAAGACGAGTCTTCGTCGGATTAAGGAAATGGTTTCTGGAGTACGAGCGATGGGCATGGAAGTCTGCGTGACCCTCGGCATGATTGACGGAGAACAAGCCAAGGAGCTCAAGGAGGCCGGACTCACCGCGTACAACCACAACCTGGATACATCCCGTGAATTCTACCCTTCTATCATCACGTCGCGGACCTATGATGAACGGCTTCAGACTCTGAGCCACGTCCGGGATGCTGGTATCAATGTCTGCTCTGGCGGGATCATTGGCTTGGGCGAGGCGGACTCGGACCGCGTTGGTCTCCTGCATACCGTGGCTACGCTGCCCAGTCACCCAGAGTCTTTCCCCGTCAATGCCCTGGTGCCGATTAAAGGAACACCACTTGGCGACCGCAAAATGATCGCGTTTGACAAGTTGCTTCGCACCATTGCGACGGCGCGGATTGTTCTCCCAGCGACAATCGTCCGTCTCGCCGCGGGTCGGATCAATCTGACCGAAGAGCAGCAGGTTGCGTGCTTCATGGCCGGAGCCAATGCGGTGTTCACAGGAGAGAAGATGCTCACAACTGACTGCAACGGATGGGATGAGGATCTTGCAATGTTCCGACGATGGGGATTCTATCCCATGCGGAGCTTCGAGCGGGTCGAGAAAAAGAATGTCGATGTTTCGAGCGAAAACCTGCAGGGCGCGAATGTTGCTCAAAATGAGTCGGCATAAATGGGTTATACAGTGACATCAAAAATGAAACGGTTGATAGACGCGATGTGCGCAGAGTTCATGCAGACGTAGTAGGCTGTTGCCTGTTGAAGGCTCGTGCAATCTTCGATGCTGTAATACTTGAGCTAATGAAGCGTCATTGCACGGGACAGACGGAGCGGTCTTGCTATAGATTAGAACTGATTCGCATCAAACGACGATGAATCCTGATATATGGAATTTACAGCTCGGAGTTGCATGTGGCTATATGCAATGGAGGAACAAAGTAAGGACTCATACAAGAACTTTTGGAGTACATTCATCGAAGCCAATCTATCAAATCCTGATGTCATACTATGACATGAAAAACTAAAAATTGGAATACTGTAACACGTTCAATACAACATACATGAGCGATTTTGTGGAGATTGTTTTCAACTTTTGAATCACTGCTTGCCAGCAAGACCCAGCAGGTTGATGCTCTTGGGCCGCTCGATGGGCAGTCCCAGGGCACGGTCCCAGATCAACTGGACGAGCGGGCCCAGAGCGCGGCTGACACCGAACGTCACGGTGTAGTAGAGAGGCTGCTGGAATCCATAGTGGTAGAACAGCACGCCAGAAGCAGCGTCCACGTTGGGGTGCGGGTTCTTGGTCTGTCGGGATTGTCAGCATGAATATTTCTCCTTATTCGTTGACAGACGTACCTTGCCGTGTTGAGTCAGAACGCGCGGCGCGACTTCAGAGTTCAGCTTGACAAGCTGGAACACAGGGTTGGCCTGGATGTCAGGTCGCGACGCGGCAAAGTCCATGAGGGCCTGGAAGCGGGGATCGGGCTTGCGCAGGACACCATGTCCATAGCCAGGAACGACACGGCCCGAGTTCAGTGTATCCCACAAATACTTCTCAACATCCTTCTCGGTGAAATTGTCACCAATTGTCTCCTTCATGGCAAGAATCCATCGCAGCACTTCCTGTGCCGCCAAACCATGGAGTGGACCAGCAAGACCCAGGAGACCAGCGCTGTAGCTCAGGAATGGGTCGCTCAGCGCACTTCCAACAAGATGAGTAGTGTGCGCGGAGACATTGCCACCTTCATGGTCACCATGCAAAGCCAGATACAGGCGGAGCAGATCAATGAAGTCCTCGTTCTCCTTCCCGCCCTTGCCCAACAGCGTTGCAAAGTTGTACGACCAATCCTGCGAGGCATCGAGCGGCTGAGTGCCCACCGTATCGACCTCGTTGGGGCGGAAAACCAATGCAGCAACACGAGGAATCTTAGCAAGAAGGGAAATGCAGTCATCAAAGGTAGGCTCCCAGTAGTCGGCCTTGCTCAATCCTTTCTCGTACGCCTTGGCAAACGACGACTCGGTGTTGAGCGCGGCCACAGCGATAGAAAGCTGAGTCATAGGGTGCATGGTCTTGGGGAACGACTTGATCAAGTCAAGGATGTGCTGCGGCAAGTGTGACTTCTCCGCAAGCTCCTTGGAAAATGCGCGCACCTGCGCAGTGGACGGCACCTTGCCGGTCAAGAGCAGCCAAAACATGGCCTCCGGCAACATTTCCGTACCAGAAGTTCCCTTCGGAAGCTCCCGCTGGCAATCCTTGATGGTGCGACCATGGAAGCGAATGCCCTCGTTGGGATCGAGCACGGAGCCCTCCCACACCATTGACTTCAGCCCACGCATACCTCCAATGACATTGCTGATCTTCACTTCTCCAATGACTTCCTCTCCACGCTCCTTGACCTGCTTGAACAATTCCCGCTTTTCTGGGATCACCTCCTTCAGAGCGGTCTTCAGATCGGGTTCAGCAGTGGCATAGCTGCGGCAGGTGATAACCGGGCGGCTGGTGATCTGAACACGATCAACCGTCTTGTCCTCTCTTTGTCACCAATACGGTTTCCTTACCTGCGCCAGCCGGAGAACGCGGTGTGCAGCTCTGGGTGTGGTTGTCAACATGGCTGTTGTTGTTGGGCCAAATCTGACAAGAATCCGGGGTTCGCGGGGTAAGCTTTGCCGTAGCTTCGCCTACGTTGATTACAGGTGGAATGGCGAAGGATGGGCAGGCAAGAGGACGATCCAATGCGTGCGCCAGAGCTGGAGGGTACTAGTCAGGAAAACAGCTGTTGAGAGGCTCGAGTGTTGCTACAGTGGCATTACTTACCAGGGTGCAGCGGCTTGTGTAGGAACATGCTCGGTTGTCCGCGGCCTGAAATGCCGAGGTGCGACGGACTAACGGTGAATGCGTAAATTAAACCGTTTTAGGAAAAGCCACTCTATGATTTCATCATCCACCGAACGACGCGATATCGGCGATTTCGGATCAAGAACCGAGAGCTCGTCTCTCTATCAATCCGAGAATCGTCAGCATACACACGCTACGAGGACTACCGAGTACATTCTACGTATGTCCACAATCCGCACATTTCCAATTAATCATACATAATCGGGAGGTGTTGACATAAGGAACATCCGGTTTAACTAGCAAACGCCGAAAGCGTCGCATTCTGTCAAGTTTCAAGGCCTTGGCGAAACGCGGGACGAATAACGATCGAATAGTCTTTTTCTCATGTTCTACCGTTCTCTGTGATTTGGTTGATTTACAAGGCCGACGGATTGCAGATCGTGGAGCATACTTCGCGTGTATCCTATTTCTCGTATAATCATGATGCTCCGTACCTGTGTGCGTCGACTCCCTCGACCGACAGCAACTCTTGCAGCATCGGCTGTAGCACGACGCTCGTTTGCTTGCGGCTATCCTCGAATGTCTTCAATACCGCCCGTTGAACCGCCGCTTTCTACTCGGCTTCCGTCTGACTCGTTTCAATTGCTGTCGACAGCTGAAAAAGCAGGCGCTGCTGAAGATTCGCTATACGAAGCTCAAATCAAGGATGTAGAGGCGTGGTGGAAAACCCCTCGCTTCGAGGGCATCAAGCGTCCGTATACGGCGGCAGATATAGTCAGCAAGCGAGGATCGCTGCAACAAACATATCCCAGTTCATTGATGGCACGCAAGCTCTTCAACCTGCTTAACGAACGATATGCGGAGGGTCGCCCCGTACATACGAGTAAGCCACCTCCTTGCTGCACATGGGACAAGGGAAAGTGACGGTTGAAAGTGGGTGTAATCGATCCGGTACAGATGACCCAACAGGCTCCGAACCAGGAAGTCGTGTATATTTCGGGTTGGGCATGCTCTTCCTTGTTGACGACCACCAACGAGGTTTCTCCCGACTTTGGCGACTACCCCTACAACACCGTGCCCAATCAAGTGCAAAGAATTTTCAAAGCTCAGCAGCTGCATGACCGGAAGCATTGGGATGAACGTCGGAAAATGACACCGGAACAACGGAAGGCGACACCCTACGTAGATTATCTGCGGCCCATCATTGCTGACGGCGATACCGGGTGAGTATTGTCCGATGGCATTTTGTTCGGAACTAACTTGGTGTCAGCCATGGCGGAATCACTGCGGTGATGAAGCTGGCGAAGCTGTTTGCTGAAAATGGTGCGGCCGCAGTGCACTTTGAAGACCAACTCCATGGTGGCAAGAAATGTGGGCACCTTGCTGGCAAGGTTCTGGTCCCGATTAGCGAGCATATCAACCGTTTGGTCGCGGCTCGTTTCCAATGGGACCTCATGGGCGTGGAGAATCTTGTCATCGCACGCACGGACTCCGAAAGCGGCAGGCTCATCAGCAGTACGATTGATGTTCGAGACCACGAGTTCATTCTTGGCGTGACAGAGGATATCGAGCCTCTGGCAGAGACCATTCAGGCGATGGAACGGGAGGGTGCCAGTGGCCCGGAGATCGATGCCTACGAGAGCCAGTGGGTCAAATCCCACAGGCTTGTCACTTTTGATGAAGGTATGCAACGTTCTGTTCTATTTCATTTGACCCGTCTACTGAAAACATCATGCAGCTGTCGATGAGCAGCTGAAAGCGGAGGGCGCTTCCCAGGCGGTTCGTGATGCCTATCAAGCAAGAGTCAAGGAAAACCCGAATCTATCCATTTCCCGTCGTCGTGCTCTCGCAGAAGAATTCACGAAGAAACCAGTCGTATGGTCGTGGGATATTCCACGAACTCGAGAAGGGTATTACCATTACAAGGCCGGTCTACCTGCAGCAATCAAGCGAGCGAAAGAGTTCGCTCCGTATGCTGATCTTCTGTGGGTGGAAACTGGAGGAGCCAGTGTCGAAAAGGCGGCTCAGATAGCGCAATCTGTTCATGAGCTGCATCCTGGGAAGAAATTCGTCTACAACCTCAGCCCGTCATTCAACTGGATGGCCCAGGGCTTTGATGAAGCTTCTCTCAAATCCTTTGTGTGGGATATTGCTCGACATGGGTACGTAATTCTGTGGTCTTATCAACCTGGATTTGGACCTAACAGTAACTAGGTTTGTGCTGCAACTGGTCTCGCTAGCGGGTCTGCATTCGAACGCCACGATCACCGCTGAACTTTCGCGGGCATTCAAGGACGAGGGAATGCTCGCATATGTCCGATTGATTCAATCGCGAGAGAAGGAACTTGGAGTGGATGTACTGACACATCAACGATGGAGCGGAGCGCCCTACGTGGATGGCATTGTCGGTGCTATTCTGAGCGGCAGCAGCAGCAGCAAGAGCATGGGAGAAGGCAACACTGAAAAAGGTACGGCTCCCTAGATTTCGGCTTGGCAACCAGAACTGACAATCTGAATCCTGCAGACTTCTGATTGCATGCTCTGATGTAGTTACGGGTATTCGATCCAAGACAACAACGTGTTCTGTATTATCAAGGATATTCCATTATCAGAGTCCTCCCCAGTTGTACGAGTAGTTCATGAGAGTCAGGAAATCAATCTAACCAACTTGGTGCCTGACATTGTAAGTAAACGGTTGGTACTTGGAATGAAGACGATTTGGGGGTGTCTACAGTACGAATACTCGCTGTTAAACAGGTTGTCCGGGCGTTAAGGATCTGATAAGGGCCTCAAAGGCTATTATTAATTGCTGGTGCGGCGGTGCCTGATCCATTAAAATTTTCTGGCCCTAGTGCTCTAGTGGTGGGTGGTGGCGAGGAAGAAAAAATCGCGGGTCAAAGATGAACAACAACAATCCAACTTCACTCCTGCAAAAATCGCTTTTTTATTTTTCTAATTATTTATTAAAACCTTCGTTGCCTTTATCGACGTCGGGGAGCGTCATTCAACCATCATTCAATTTTGTAGGCTTTTGCCTACTGAACAACTGACGCCGGCAACGTTGGGTTCACTGAAGTTTTTGGCCTATCGAATTTTCTGTGATAGACAGGGCCATTCATAATGCCAATTTCTGTCGCAAATCTTCCTTCTTCAGCGCCGCCTGCAAATGAGGTCGCTTCGCTTTTGAACACAATTTTCACAGCAAAGACCTCACAGGAGTCACTGGATGCGTCCTATGCCCTGACGAATCTTCTCATCCAGACGACAGGGTATCGGGGCATCAAAGACTTCAACCTGTTGACTGAAATCAAGAAAGCTGCCGCTGATAAGAAAAATGGCGTACGGCGAGAGAGCGCCATGCTCATTCTTGGAGCCCTCTTTGAAGTATTCCCCAAGCAGGACCGACTGAGCGAAGTGGTCTTCCTTATTGAGGATGGAGGAGCCCTCGGCCTTGCACTGGATGCGCTGTCCGACAAAGGCGCTGTGGTTCGTGACGCGGCCCAATATGCGGTGGATGCACTTTTCACCATGTTGAGGCCAGAGTCGCTCGTCAGCGCTTTTCTCCCTGCCCTCTTGCGCTACTTGGAAAAGGGTACGGCAAAGTGGCAAGGTGCGGTCGGCGCTTACGCGCTACTGGAAAAAATGGCGAAAAAAGCGGAAATGGGAACTGGAACCCAAGCTGAAGAACGTGAAAAGGATTTGCTGCGAGAAGCAATGGGAGCAGCTTTGAAAGAGATTATACCGGTTGTCAGTTCTGGTATGCATGACTTGAAAAATGAGGTTGCGAAACAGGCTGTCAAAGCCATGATTGCGTTGGCCAACCTGATCACGAATGAAGATGTGATTCCCCGAATTCCACTGCTTATCAAGGCTATGGAACAGCCATCTGCAGACACATTACAGAAGACTATTCTTGCTCTTTCACAAACAACATTCGTGGCCGTCGTTACTTCTCCTGTTCTCGCCCTTCTCACGCCTCTACTTGAACGGTCCCTTAATACCCCTACAACTCCTCAGGAGGTTCTGCGACAGACGGTTGTTGTTGTGGAAAATCTTACGAAATTGGTCCATGATCCAGCGGAAGCTAGAGCTTTCCTTCCCAGATTACGGCCCGGGGTCCAGTCTGTCAAGAATAGAGCTTCCCTTCCAGAAGTCCGGGAATTGGCCGATCGAGCTTTGAATGTCATGGACAAAGCTATGGGCGACGACAAGCTGCCTGCGGACAGCACAATCAGCAGATCAGCTCCTCAGGATGTTCTCAAAGTGCTTGAGAACGAAATCAAGGCCCATGGCGGCCTTCAGCGCCCGGAAGATGAAGCTTTTGCCAACATCGTCAGGAACTATATCGCGGAGATGGTTTGCCATGCTGTTAATGTGAGAATGCACGACCGTATTCCAGAGTGCGTGGGGCCATATCTTCGCGGTCTCCTTCGGGATGATCAGCATGATAAGGTTGCTGCGAAGATTCAGGCGTATTTCATCGAGGAGGATCGCCGCAAGTTCGGAGAACAAACTCAGGAAGATGAAAACGAAGTTGAGATCGTCAACGCCAACTTTTCGCTTGGCTACGGAGGGAGACTGTTGCTCTCTCACACCAATTTGCGTCTGTTGAAAGGCCATCGTTACGGCCTCTGTGGCCGTAATGGTGTTGGCAAGTCCACTCTGATGCGCAGTATTGCAGAGGGTAAACTAGAGGGATTTCCGCCCAAGGAGGTCCTTCGGACATGTTTCGTCGAGCACAATCAAGGCGAGAGTGCCGAACTCAGTGTCCTGGAATATTGTGCAAATGATCCCGAGCTTGCAGGTACTGGAAAAGACACGATCTCGGCTGTCCTTGATGAATTCGGTTTCACTTCTGGTCCAGAGGGACGGCAATCCCAGAAGGTCGGGTCATTATCAGGAGGATGGAAAATGAAATTGGCGCTGGCCCGTGCAATGCTTATGAAGGCCGACGTTTTGCTTCTGGACGAACCGACGAATCACTTGGATGTTGCCAACGTAAAGTGGCTCCAGGAGTATCTGAAGAAGCACACCGAAATCACCAGTTTGATTGTCAGCCATGACTCTGGTTTCTTGGATGAAGTGTGCACGGACATTTACCATTACGAGAACAAGAAACTTGTTCTTTACAAGGGAAATTTGGCAAAGTCAGTATCTACCCATGATATGTTCAGCTGGATTGTGTGTGCTAATGATTGTCAACAGTTTCGTCAAGATTCGGCCGGAAGCCAAAAGTTATTACACGCTGTCTGCGAGCAGCCTCCAATTCAAATTCCCACCTCCCGGTATCTTGAGCGGCATCAAGTCGCAGACGCGGACCATTCTCCGCATGAGCAACGTTTCCTACACTTATCCCGGCGCCAGCAAACCTTCGCTGGTGGGGGCTTCCATCTCATTGTCACTGTCGTCGCGCACAGCGATTATCGGTGGCAATGGTGCGGGCAAGTCCACTCTGATCAAACTGCTCACTGGAGAGCTTGTTCCCCAGTCTGGGAAGGTGGAAAAGCATCCAAATCTCCGGATTGGCTACATCAAGCAACATGCGCTCGAGCACGTTGAAATGCACCTGGAGAAGACGCCAAATCAGTATTTGCAGTGGCGTTACGCCAATGGCGATGACCGCGAAGTATTCCTCAAGCAGACTCGCATCATGACAGATGAGGAACGTGCGCAAATGGAGAAGCCGATTGACCTTGGTGATGGACGGGGGCCTCGGCGGGTCGAAGCGCTTATGGGACGTCAGAAATGGAAAAAGACGTTCCAGTACGAAGTCAAATGGGTTGGGTTGCTTCCTAAGCACAACACGATGGTGTCACGGGAAACATTGATAGAACTGGGGTTCTCGAAACTGGTGCAGGAGTTCGACGACCATGAGGCGTCTCGAGAAGGATTGGGCTATCGCATCCTTGAGCCCAAGGTAATTGCGAAGCACTTCGAAGATTGCGGATTGGATCCGGATATTGCCAACCACAACCAAATCGGGAGTCTCTCGGGAGGGCAAAAGGTCAAGGTGGTGTTGGCCGGAGCAATGTGGAACAATCCACATCTGCTGGTTCTGGACGAACCAACCAACTTCCTTGATCGAGACTCGATGGGCGCGCTGGCTGCCGCTATCCGCGATTACAAGGGGGGAGTTGTGATGATTTCTCACAATGAGGAATTCGTCAGCTCGCTCTGCCCGGAACAAATCTATGTCGAAGATGGACGCATTACACGTCACATCAACACTGCTACGCAGGCCGATCGCCTGAATGGAAATTCTGTCGGGTCCACACCGGAAAGCAGTCAGGTCGCTAGCTCCGCCGTGTCTAGTGCAACAGCATCGGCGGTCAATTCGGGCGCCGAAGACACGGGCGAGTTGAAGTTCAAAGCGAAAAAGAAAAAGAAACTCACGCGTGCTCAACTCAAGGAGCGCGAAGTGCGCAGACGGCTGCGACACCTAGAGTGGCTGAATTCTCCCAAGGGGACACCCCGGCCACCCGATACGGACGATGAAGAGGAGTGAGCACAGAACAACCTGTTACCTATATCATGCATTTATAGTACTTTCATGTTCATAATATTTCCATAGAGGGAGACGGTTGTATAGAGGAAGGCTGTTGTCGGGATATTTTCGGATAGACTTCATTCGAGCTCTTCGGGTAAAGAAATTCCAGATTTATGAGTATTCGTTCCAAATTCTTGTCTGGTGCTGATAACTACACCACATGGGAAAAAAACACATAGTATTTGCGCAACGGTAAGGTGGCTCAATGATTAGGGCTCTCCCATGCTTGTCCGAGAATCAAAGAAACACAGCAAAAGTGCCAACCAACCACGCCGATGCAATGAGGCAAACCGATGTAAGTTCCGGCCATACAACCATTGCAGCTCCCGTAAACTGTGGTGACGGCGCCGAAGCTGTGGTGGCAGGGTTCGTCTCGGTCACGGTCGTGGTTTCATGATGATGAGGTTCGTACTCGCGGACATAGGAAGAAGCGAGACTTTCGGCGCTGCTGGGAATATCTCCAGCTCGACTTTCGTAGTAAGAAGCAATGCTTGACGCCGAACTGACTTTTTCTGACGCTATGGATTCTCCATAATCTTTGTAGGCGCTTGCGACCGACTGTGCATAGTTCTCGGCAGAGCTGGCGATATCAAGGTACGGTTTAGGATCGAATGCTTCTGCCGTTACAGCGGTGATGAAAAGTAGGGGTACGCAAATCTTGCATCGCATCTTCTGAAACACGGGGATTATGCCGAAATATCGGCTTCGGATGTGTTCTTCTTGCTCAGTTCTTGGTGGCTCTTCTGCGATTTCTGATCAATCGCACCAAACTGTGATTCATCGACGCAGAGAGATTTGAAAACATTTCACGTTTATATGTGATGCCTTGGAGCGGTCCTTCCGACAGTCTTGCTAATTCGACGATTCTCGCTACAGCCTGCCCCAGAGCTTCAGTTGAAATCTGCCCTTGCAGAATTCCAAGACATTCATCTGATAAATTCAAGAAAAGACTAGACACATGCATGGCATCGAATATTGTTCGCGTATTGTGCAATCAAGTGAGACTCTAATACAAAGATTGTGACACAGGTACGGCATGCTATAGCAATACATTGCGGCCAAAATTGTCTTGGCTCTTGTAACGATGGCATTGCGACACATTCGACACCTTATAACGAGGTATTGGCTCAGTTCCCTGCCTACCTAGGTATTTGAAAAAGCATGCCAGTTACGAGAGTCTACTTGTAGGAGGGTAGAGTTCTCAGGCCTTCCTTGAAACACATATGTCCTTTGTATGCTGGTGATTCAGAGCGTATACGAGTACCAACTACCTCCATTTTATGAAGCAGTACTATGCACATAGCATTGGTGCCTGATGCTCAACTACTCTGCTGTGACAAGCATGTACATAACTCGGCAGTTGCTGCCAGGCAGTAGTGACAAACATGTACCTAACTGGCTGTTGCCCAAACAGCACAGAGCCTCAGGCAGGCCACAGGGATAGGGGTCGATGAGGCATGTGACGGGCTGATTAGGGTAAGGGCTATATATAGCCCACGCTGCTGCCTGATCCGGGGGGATCAGGATTCAGTTGCACAACAACCCGCAATGTCAGATCTTTGGTCAGATACAACGGTTATAGGCATTCTGCATCGATTCGGAGTCTACCTCCACTTAAGTATTCATAGTAGAATCCTCGGATCCTACCGTGAATACCCTTTGACACCTTCGTACGGTACTCAGGAGCATTCTACAGCTCCATTCCATTGGACTGGACGAGCAGCAGCAAAGCATCCATGGTTACCTTAGAACCTAGAAAACTGGGCAATCGCTGTTATCTTCTGAATTGATCATTCCTGTTACTTCATGAAGCGGTTTAGAGCTTGAAAACGTTTACCGCTCGAGGGGCCAAGGAGGATGAATTTGTCAGCACTGTGTTTAGTACACCATTCCCACAACTACCATCAATCGAATGTATATATTCTTCCTGAGCCGAATCACACCTCATCTGTGACTGCACAGCAACACCACTCATCACGGCGGCCAGTGGCAAATCTTTCGGGAGTGTTTAACTAGTTAAGCTAAATACCAATGGCCAGGCCGTGTCAGGATATCAACAGCAAATCCATATAGAAAGTGTTCAAGGATTGAATTTTCCACCCCTATGGCCACAAGCTGTCCAGCCTGACCAAAACTAATTTACTGTGTATTTGCATTCGCTCCCAGTTCGGATAGACTCGTGCATAGATGAGTGTAAGGCACAAGTTCGACAATACTAGCATTACAAACTCAGTTTGGAAGCGACATTATCTAGGTCTTTCAACGCCTACTGTACAATAATGCAGTTATGAGATCCCCTCGATGATGTTCTCTTCCTTGATTGCGGAACGCTTGTGGGTATGCGCATTCTCGACCTGAAAAATTGTTAACGAGTGTCATATCCGAAGGTCCGTTAGGAGTCGTACCTCATATCGAGGTGTTGACGGAGAAGCATGCACGTTCCGTCCCGTCAAATTGCCCGGTTGTGTGATAACTTCACGGATGATGCCGACGGATTCGGACGTTTTGGATTCGGCACCTGGAGCTCGAATTTTAAGAGACCGCTTTGATGGCGGAATCTAAGGAGTAACGCTCACCTCCGACGGGCTTATAACGCACATGCTGGTTGACTCTGTAAGCGGGCATTTTAGTGGCCTGCTGTCTTATTGACACAAAACTTTTTGCTAGGTGTATTCGAAATGAGAAGTAGCCTTTCTTTTCTTGACTAAGTCGTATGGCAAGTAGCAGGAAAGGTAATGGGGAAAGCTCTTATACCCCATGCTCAGTGGCAGTGGCCATACATACTTTAACAGCTGATGTCACAATGCCATTGTGTGGCAGTATTGTCCTGCAATAGAAATCCAGTATCAGCCATACGCCACCATCGACGCACCACAGTGATGACAATGTACTGGACAAAATGTCCGCGTAGCAAGATGACCTGATGACTTGTGAGGCCATCAAGACCAACGTGGCAACTGATTCTTTTTCATGAAAACTGGCATTCGTGCTGGATTTCACTTCCAAAAGTGTGGCACCCATGGAAACAAAGAGGCTCTATCATGATGACGTGTGGGACGCGAAAGGGTTCCAGCCCAGCTCTTTCAGATTTGATAGATTAATATGAGTATCCTGTACATTTACACAAAGAAACACGGTTAAACATGAAAACACTGAGAAGATTCTAAACACGATAGACGATAGAAGGGATATCATGAAAGCCACGAGGTCACATGCGCAAATAAGAAGTAACTGGAGAACCACCACAAAGGAAACACATCATGACTGTCGACGATAATGCCAATCTGGAGTTGTACAATGCGCAACGACAGAATCATTTTGCGGGCGCCGGAGTTTTCACGTTATTCGACAACCATGCCTGATCCATGAGTCAGCCCAAATTGATATAATAATAGACCGAACCAATAGGATTCTTACCAATCCCTCGAAAATTCCGGTTCCCTCGGTTGCAACACTAGGAACCACATACCACAGCCGGTCCTTCAGTTTATGGAGTTCCAGGGCGTTGGTAACCTCTTCTGGGCTCATGTCTAGCAGATGTCAGTACTCTGATGATAAAGTACAACGGCAATACATACGTCCTGGAATGTCCTGCTTGTTAGCAAACACCAACAACAATGCATCCTTCATCTCGCGGTCATTGATAATTTTGTGAAGCTCGGAGCGTGCTTCGCCTATTCGTGCATGGTCGGCCGAATCAACGACGAAGATGAGTCCTTGTGTGCCTGCACATAGTCAGCAGGTGTGTCCTCCAAGCCTCTTATCTCATCCCATACCGGAGTAATAGTGCCTCCACAGAGGGCGAATCTTGTCCTGTCCACCGACGTCCCAGACATTAAATTTGACGTTCTTGTATGTGACGTTTTCGACGTTGAATCCGACTGTGGGAATGGTGGTCACATCCTGGTTGAGCTTCAGTTTGTACAGAATCGCTGTTCATTCCGTCAGTAATGGTTAACCAGGGGATCAGGAGCTAAACATACTGGTCTTGCCCGCCGCATCCAGTCCCAGCATAAGCAATCGCATCTCCTTAGATCCGAAGATCTTTCCCATAATCTTCGAAACTGAGCCTCCCATTGTGACGGCGGTATGGATCTAATCTTTCGCGTCGAAAAGGAACGTCCAGGAGATGCCAGCTCAAACAGTAATATCAATGGAACCTGCTCGCCAACAACAATGAAACCAGGCACCAATTGACTTAGCGGACGTCGTCGATCGTTTCGCTGACACTCAGGAAGAAGTCAATAACACGGACGGAAGTTCACACACAGCATATGATCGTTTGTAGGGGAAGCTGATCGCAAGGGTGCCCCAGGTCGCCGACCAAATAGGAGACATTGCAACTTGCGTTACGGAGAAGGAGTCCCGAAGTTTGATTGGCAGGTTACTGACCGGGATCACTTGGTCTGTGCTAACATCATATAAAATCAATTCAATTTAACCGTTGTTAGTCAGCGCATCGCTGACAAATGAACTCGAAGTCTCACGTGCAAATATCTTGGCACCATCTCTAGCAGCCTGGAATCTTCATGACTTGGGCAGATTCTATGTATTTTCTCACACATCAGAAAACCTCGTAATTTTTCGTCGTCTAGGAAGTTGGAACTCAAAAGCATGACATGTGTATGATCAGATGCGCAGCGCTATGTCTGCGAATTAATTCGGTACGAGGACAAGATTAGCCGAGTCACTGGAAAACCAGGCAGTATGGGTATCTGACTGGTACGTCACTTTTCTACTTGTACTGCAAGGTACATAAATCCTCTGTGCTCCTTACGGGTGGTCTTAATCATGTGTGCATACAAACTTCATCTCCACTTTAAGAAGTGTACTCCGTATTCCGTAGGTTCTGCAGGGTCGGATTGCATTGGTTAATTACCCCACCAGAAATCCAGATTACAGGAATAGGCGAATCAAACATTATTGCGCCCGATCAAACAACTAAGTTGGCTGGTTGGCGTAGTTGGTTATCGCGCCTCGTTAACACCGAGGAGGTCGCCGGATCGAGCCCGGCACCGGTCAATTTTTTTCTTTTGGCTGCTTATTTTTCTTCATGGACTTGCGAGTTTGCATTAACCTAACTACTCCGTCCTTACTCTTACCCCAGCGGCAAGAGTATTTAGTATTTAGGTCTATTGGAAAATCAGCTTTTGGATGCAATTTGTCAGTACTCTTAGGAGCCTTTTCTGATTTCTACGTTTTATTTACTCGTGTGTTTTCTGCAAATCCTTTCGTCAGTTGATACAGGGTATTCTATGTGCAGTTAGTACTGTCTTGCGTTTAGAGATCCCTGAACAGAGGGAGGACCCCCAGGATGTAAGGGCGCAAGGCGCAATGAGGCCTAGGCCCTGGTCACCGGGCATCTCTGATGGTCTGACCCAGTGCCCCCCTGAAACGTGCCTTACATAATACTCTCTTGAGATTTCAACTTGGACAGCTCTTACAACTTTGACTCTGTCAGATACTTGATAGAGATCACTTTTCGTTTGTCAATATTGGACATGCCACGAGCTTTCGACACGCGCTATGTACAGAACGAATGAATCCGCGTCTTCCATACGAAAGGCGGTTGAATTTGACTTGGAAAATCTCACAGATGACTCTGATGATGAATCCCATGAGCGTTCAACAAAATACAATTTGCACAGCGGTTGGACTGCCGTCTCGCCGAGACGGTTCAGAAAATATGCTATTATTGTGATTGTGGTTGTTTTCGTGATCTGGCTGACTGGCCATCGATCATATCAGCCACCAGGGTTATCACCGCATCTGCGCTACGAGTCCATTGACTGGTCTCAGTACGCATATAGCCAATACGTGACGGATAGCTCTTACCTGTGTAATGCGGTGATGGTGTTCGAAGCGTTGGATCGGTTGGGAAGCCGTGCGCAACGTATATTGTACTATCCCGAGTCTTGGGACACTACCGTTGAGAATCGGAAAGACCGCGACAGTCAATTGCTGAACCTGGCACGGGACAAATACAAGGTCCAACTTGTTCCAGTGCCATTGCAATATATCGACCGACATCCTAGTTAGTAGCCGTTCTACTCCGCATGTGGTGCATTAGACTGACGGTGAGAACCGCGACAGAGGAAGGCATTGAGTCTCGGGATTACAGCATATCGAAATTTTACGCCTTTCGAGAAACGCAGTTCCGTCGAATTCTTCATCTCGATTCCGATGTTATAATCCGTCAGAATCTCGACGAGTTGTTCTTCCTTCCCTCGGCACCGGTTGCTATGCCTCGTGCGTACCAAGACTGGCCACGCAGTCACAAACTCGCCAACTTTCTCATTTTGATTGAGCCTGCATATCGTGAATGGAGGGCACTGATGGATGCTGCTGAACCTGCGCAGCACGGGCAAATGGCAGATGATGGTGGCCGGGACACGTACGACGTGCAACTACTCAATGACCGCTACGGGAATTCGGCCCTAGTTCTGCCACATAGACAGTACGGCCTCGTCACTGGAGAGTTTCGCACCAAGGATCACCGGCTGTTTTTGGGCAATGATTATGAACAGTGGAATCCAGATAAAGCTCTGAATGAGGCCAAAGTCATCCATTTTTCTGACTGGCCGTTGCCTAAACCATGGATCATGTGGCCACAAGGACAGTTGGCGAATATGTTACCAAAGTGTGACAAAGATCCAGGAACACCCAAAGAAAGTGGGTGTCGTGATCGGGATGTGTGGCTAGGATTATATGATGATTTCCGACAGCGGCGAAAGGTGAGGTCCAGGTTTCGTGGCTCCTCCGTGGACAAGTGATTAACTCGCTCAGGATATTTGCAAGCTACTGAGCTATCCTGCTCCGGATTGGCCTCCGAGGGATGGGAAGGAGGGCTTCGGAATGCCGCCAGCTTCACCTTGAGCCAGCAATACGCATCTTCATGTCCCGGATGAGACCATTCGCAGCTGCATGCTGTACTAGAAATTAATTCCGACTCACCAATTGGCATGGATAGGAAGCAGGGCTGCATATCCCAAATCATTGCTTCTGCCAGAGCAATGTGACCTCGGACGGTTGAATTATTTCATTTATACAAAGTATCTAGGAATGATGCGCCAGGGGATGTCGCAGTCGTGGCCCCCATGCATGTTCGTTCATACGGACATCTTCATGGCAATCGTTTTGTGGGGGTTATATCCCTTCACAACGAAATCATCTATCTTCCAGCCGTCAATACTTCCACCTTTCTCCCGCTTGATTTCCAACTCGGGGAAATCTCGTGGCTCCCGTTCCAGTTGGGTTTTAAGAGCGTCGACGTGGTCGAGGTAGACATGCGCATCACCCATGACGTGCGTCAAACTGCCAGGAACCAGGTCGCAGACATGTGCTATCATATGTGTGAGCAATGCATAGCTGGCAATGTTGAAAGGTACCCCGAGGCCCATGTCACACGATCGTTGATACAATTGACAATGTAGATGGCCCTTTGGTTTCTCCCCTGCCTGCTCTTCCGTTTCCTTTTGAGATCTCGGAAAAGATACATAAAACTGGGCAAACATGTGACACGGTGGGAGCGCCATCCGAGGGATATCGCGCGGATTCCAAGCGCTCAAGATTATCCGGCGATCGTACGGGTTCGTTCGTAGTTTATGGATAACCTCCGCCAGCTGGTCAACTCCTTGGCCGGTGTAATCCGTTTTTGCATCAACGTAGGTGGCGCCAAAGTGTCGCCACTGAAAGCCATAAACTGGGCCAAGGTCGCCAACTTCATGGTGGGTGAGGCCCACGCTGTCGAGAAATTCACGCGAGCCGTTTCCATCCCAAATCTTCACTCCTTGCTCACTCAAAGCAAGCGAGGATGTATTACCCTCGATAAACCACAGTAGCTCAGCAATAACTGCTCGGAGAAACACGCGTTTCGTCGTGAGGAGGGGAAGAATGGGACGTCCGTTGTCATTGAGGCTGAATTTCAGCGGCCTTGGAGCGAATAGGGAGTACGTTCCTGTTCCAGTTCTTGGGGGAGTTAGCAGCCATCACCTGTTTTCATTACGTCCAATGAAGCGTACCGATCCGGTCGATGCTCTCCGGTTTCTAGAATTTCCCGCACAAGATCTAGATATTGATATTCTTCATGCCGCTTTGCAGGCGACCCATTTTCCTTTGCGGATGTACTGGATGAAATGGTATGAGCGCCTGCAGACGCTGTCGTCAGAGTCATGACGGTGCTGAAAACAGTTGGACACCCAAATCAGACTATGCGAGCTTCTTCCGTTCTCAAGAGGTCGTGTTCGACGTTGTTTTTATGAACAGAGTCCTTTCTGTATGAAAGTTTGTTGATTTCGATCTTCAGTGAACGCGTTGACCAATTTCGCGTCGCGTTTTGACAGTCTTGGCAGCAATTTCAGTACAGTACGATTCCGTGCCAGTCCTCAGTACGAGGGTCTCCATACTCCGTACTTAGCCGAGTTGCTCGTTAAAGTTCTCAGCTAAGTTTCAAGAGCTGTCATTGGTGTGCGTTCATATTGCTTGAATAAACCCCACTCATTCGATGAAAGTATGGAAGTTGCAGCGTCCGTCGCGCCCTGCAGGTGTGACCTGTGCGTGCGATAGACGAGGCTTAGGATAGGTCAAGGTCACGTCGATGACAAAGCCACACTGTACCGAAATCTCGGCGTTCTCTTCGATTTTTCGTACATTGACTGGCCACTCACGTGACGTACTCGGGATTGAAGGCTCTTGGCAACTGATGATCGACAATGATGATTGGTGGGTCTTCATGATCCCACTTGACCTCATGTAATTTCAGGCCCTCAGCAGGTTTTCTCGACGCAGCATGCCGTACCTGGCACCGGCAGGAAACCAGTGGAATTGATCGAGCTCGCTACATCGATGACGTACTGGACTCGAAAAATTCGCATATATGCTGCAAAGGTTTTATAGTATCCGCCCTTCGTTAGTACGGTAGGTACTTCGATCCGTTCATATCTGCATTTGCGTCATGCCGCATACGTTATCAGTGGCTCGCAAAGTTTTACTGGATCTTGTTAGTGCGCCTGCAGAGAGCCCTCACTATTTGCTAGGGTTGCATCTATGAGTAAAAAGTTCCTGATAAAATCCTCAACGTCAATGCCTTCATAGACTTCAAACATATCAGTGCCTTCTTGGGTTCGCATGTCCTCGAGGGAGGTCTGATTCTTTCTTTTCCTGATTGACGGTTCTTTCGCCCGTCCGATACCAGTTGTTTTCTTTTAATGCCAGTGTTGAGCTAGTTATAGCTCGCGACCCCAAACCCGAGTGTTGCTCTCCAGGCTCCAGCTTTGTGTGCCCTTTGGCTCTACTGTATGGTGCTGTAGTAGCAAGGCCGTGAGCATCACAACCCGCGAATCCGTTCGATTGGTCCCTCTCCCTGTGCGACAGCGTGCCCTTTGGCCCCCCCTCCAGGAACGCGGCTATCGAGATTACGCCCATATGCGCTTTGTGCCCTTGTGCCCTTGACCACAGCCCACAGTACCGAAAGCGACTGAGGTGTTCCGTGTGCCCCCGAGACGCGATTCAATTCAGCGCGAATAGTGAGAGCCAGCCAAAATGAGTAAAGATAAGATTGACAAGGTCACTCCTTCGCCGCCCAGTGACAACCATGGAGACATCCCATCTTTGGACGAAGATGCCCTCAAATTGGCAGAAATGGGCTACACCCAGGATATGCAGCGCAACTTCTCCGTGTTGTCGCTGCTCGGTGTTGGCTTTTCGCTAACCAATTCCTGGTTTGGCATTTCTGCCTCCTTGATCACGGGTATCAACTCTGGCGGCACGGTGCTCACTGTCTATGGTATTCCGCTGATTGCCCTGGTTTCGACCTGTGTCGCGATTACCCTGTCGGAACTGGCCAGTGCTATGCCCAATGCCGGTGGTCAATATTTCTGGGCGAATGAATTGGCTCCTCCCCAATACGCCAACTTCGCCTCCTATTTGACGGGCTGGTTCGCTTGGGCCGGAAGTATCTTCACCTCAGCCAGTGTTGCCCTTGGTCTCGGCTCAGCCGGCGTAGGAATGTGGCAGTTGTCACATCCCGACTTGTATGAAACAGCTTCCCCCAGCCCCTATGTCCCCCGTTGCTTCTATCTGCTTCTTGCGTGTAGTTCTAGTCTGTTCGGAATGTGGGTTGGCTGACCCGTCCTTGACAGTGTTCCACAGGCATGGCATGTCGTTGTCGCGTATGAAGTGATCAACTTCTTTGCCTACTTGTTCAACTGTGTAGGCAAGCTTTTGCCCAAAGTCGCCATGACAACGCTTTATATCTCCTTGATATCTTTCACGGTCATTTTGATTACCGTTCCTGCAGCTGCCCCGACACATGCAGACGCCAAGTTCGTGTTTACGAACTTTGTTAACTCCACTGGTTGGGCCTCCGATGGGCTGGCCTTTATCGTCGGGTTGATCAACCCGAATTGGGTTTTCGCCTGTTTAGACTCGGCCACCCATATGGCCGAGGAAGTTGGTCGCCCAGAGAAAGCTATTCCCATTGCCATTCTGGGCACGGTTGCAATCGGCTTTACCACATCCTGGTTCTACGTCATTGCCATGTTCTTCAGCCTTTCTGACTTGGAGCCATTGCTCAACACCCCTACTGGTGTGCCGATTTTGGAACTGTACTACCAAGCGCTGGGCAACAAAGCGGGTGCGATTGTATTGGAGTCGCTCGTCCTTGTGACTGGCATCGGCTGCCAGATTGCGTCGCATACCTGGCAATCCCGCTTGTGCTGGTCGTTTGCTCGAGACCGCGGTCTCCCCGGTCATAAGTGGCTCTCAAAAGTTCATCCAGTCCTCGATGTGCCCTGGATTGCACACACTGTCAGCTGTGCTATTGTCTCCGTGTTAGGGTTGCTCTACCTTGGCTCCTCGACCGCATTCAACAGCATGGTCACCGCCTGCATCGTCCTGCTCTACATTTCCTATGCGATTCCCATCATCTGTTTGCTTTACAAGGGTCGCAATAACATTCAGCATGGCCCATTCTGGCTCGGACCCTTCGGTTTAGTAGCAAACATTGTTGTCCTCGCTTGGACCCTGTTTACGCTCGTTATGTACTCATTTCCGTCTGTTTATCCCGTGACTGCTGGCTGTAAGTATTCCTGCTCTGGCCCCCTCTCAGTGTTGTTATTCCTGGGCTTATATCACAGCGATGAACTACATCTCCGCTGTTTATGGCGTGGTCGTGGTTATTATTTTGGCCGATTGGTTTCTTCGCGGCAAGCGCTCCTACCGCGGTCAGCAGTCTCGCCACGAGGAAGCAATTGCAACTCTGGAGCGTTCGGTGGTTCGGGAGCAGTCATGACTTGGATAGAGCTGCCGCTAGACGCTTTTTGTGGATATACATTGGATTTCGCGCGGAGTACATAGGGTGTATATAGTTGGGGGATTTCTGTATTTATTTTTCGTTCCTCGGACGCACGTACATGATTATGTCCGAGTATTGTTTCATTTGGCATTCGTGATCTTGTATATAGAAAGACTTAGGAGCAAGTCCTCACAGATACCAATCGTCACGCTGATCTGCTCTCATCGGTGCGCATATCATGAAGATGCCGACTTCTATTACGGGTCTCCTTTCCGGCCTGTCCTATCTTGTCTGCAGCTGACGGAGCGGCCGTCGACTCAAGTGACATATTAGGTCATGACCCCCTCGACCGGATCCTAGCTGCATCCACGTGCATATGCGCCCGTCTCGTTCAAGATTTTGGGCGAGTTGGCATACAATTGGATTGACGCAGCCACCATTGAGAGTTGCCTTCCCGGTAATGATTCAGATTATGTCGTAGTCTTTACACTAGCGAGGAACTCGCATTCATCTACTACAGGTCGGAGTTGGAGATTTCAAATATTGGCGGAATACAACGTCCAAGTCCGCGTCTCTTGGAATCATGAATTAGTGTCATTCGGCTCTGCCATCGGATTGTTCGAATGAGAGTCAGATCAGCCATCAGGTGTCACAATTTTCCATGGCTCCATGGCTCCACTGCGGGAAGGAGATAGTCTGCCCGAATGATTGTCACAATTGCGACGTCAAAAACGTTCTTTCTTGGCGATGGATATGGCGACAAATTCGGGAGATGTGACTTGTGTCACTTCGAAACAGGTGCGGGCATGCGCAATGACTCATTTTCAGTATGACTGCATACGGAGTACTTTGTGCCTTGCAGAAGAAATTTTGGACCACAATTGGTTTGAGTACATTGGTATCACAGGTTTCCGTTGGCCTGCATCACAAAGCATTTCTAATACATCGTAGTTATTATCTATCAAGCCCCAAGTAATTGACAGGTTTATAGGCTCAGGAAGATTTGACCACCCCCTCGACCTTTTCGACGACGTGCTTGGCTGATTCCTTAGTGTCGCTCGCGATGTCCTTTGCGGCCTCCTTGCTAGAACCGTGATGTTTGCGACGCTCGTGCAGGAATATCCGGGTCACTTGCGTCGTACCGACGCATGCGAGGAAGAAGTTGACCGCGGCGAGACTGTGTAAAGCATTAGTCGATGAAGACCGAAACCATTGTCCCAACAGTTGCTTACAGAAGATTGCGCGGCTTGATGATGAGACACCAACGTGTCCAGATGGCGCCGGTGGCCATCAGTGCCAGATTCTGGGTCAGAGACAACTTCTCGGCTGGTCGCATCATGTCCGAGATTCCGGCAAGCACAAGTCCCCACTGTATCGTCACTGAGCACTGATCGCGAACCCTACCGACATTGGAGACAAAGAGCGGAACTGACCTTCATAATGGGAGCCCTAAAGCAATGTTAGCGTCAATCCATCTGAGTGCAAGGACCATGCATGAATGTAGATACCAGAAGTGGACGGTTTTCAATCCAACAGGGCTATTCCACAGCTTCACGAACACATTCTGTGGTTTCTCCGCACTGGCAGCACTCGCATCAGTCGTCTGAAATCGGGCGCCCCGAATCGCATTTTGGCGAAAAGTGGCCGGAGAATGACGAAATGCAGTGCGGAAGTTTTGGAGGTATCGCAAGCCAACTCGGTGCGACATTATGGACAAGGGACGGACGGAAACGTAGAAAATGAAAAATAGAGAATGACTGTAGAAGACTGAGCGGGGAGTTTTTAGATAATGGACGATTTCAGTCTCCGACTACTCCGGGCGCGGAGAAGATTGATTGCTCACTTTTTCTGACCTCAGGGTTCAGAGGCAAACTGCAAGGAACTCCGTGCCGACAACGGAGAGTGGTCCGCGCGTTCTGAACTCCGGTTAACTCCGTGCATGCCAGCGATCGAAGAAGGCAGGTAACTTACGGCCACGAAGCACTTGATGTTACCAACAAAATTCCAAATTCTCCGTAACGTCCGCGAACCATCTGGGATCAGCCACATACTTATTGCACCGCCACAAGAATTAGCGCCTCATTCCGCAGGTGCTTGTTAAACTCACGTGCTAAGAACTACGACGGACCATGGCAGCGACGTCTTATGACGAGGCTTGGTAGTTGTCAATCAATTGACGACCTCATCGTTGTAAGACTAGTCGATCCTCCGCCATGTCTCGAGTTGGCACTTGGCTGAAGATGACGGGCGTGTGAGTGAATGATAGTACGTTTCTTGCTGAGCACTTTCTTACTCGCATTTAGCGGCATAGTTGTTTGTGTCGGCGGCCCTCTATTTGTGCAATCAATTCGCCCAACAGAGGAAGAACTGATTCAGGTGAGATCTGTTTGATGAGTGAAAGTCAGCTGCTCATTCCTTCGAATGTAGAGATACAACCCAGAGCTACGAAAGCAGAGTTTGGAAAATCGTGAGCGGCGAGAGCGAGAATTTGACGAGTACGTGAATCGATTGAAGCAATGGTCCAAGTCCGACAAATCAAGTTGGTTCCCTATTTATGGATGATTGTTGTGTTTTTGCTTACAAGTTGAGGTAGTCTGGTTTGCGGCCAAAGAGCAACAAGAGCTTGAAAGAGCACAGGCAGCTGCCAGGGGCGCACGTGCACAAGAAGAAGAGCGTATCCAACGAGAGGCGATGAGAAGAGAATTACAAGGCGAAAAATAATATTTGGTTTGCTCCTGCAATGCTCAGTGCCTTCCATGCATCGAGTCGCTGCCATGCCCGAAGGTAGTGACCGCAAAGAATTCGTTTTGGAACATGAAAGGACTGGACCAAATCCAGGTTGTGTATACATCTATGCCTATCATTCCTGCAGCGAACTGTACGTACTTTTCCGAGCCTTGGTCCGCTGAGCTCATTCTCTTGAAGACCTTGAGCTCTGATCGCTAACTACAGTAGGTAGGTGAATGATTTGAAATCCCCATTCCATTATCTTCGTGCTTTAATGCCAGCTCAGTGTATATATACATATGTTTCGCCATGATGCCACCAGGAAGGCTAAGCCCGATAATCGTCTTTGATGGGCGTCAGCAATTCCATGTTCTGTTACAATAGATACAGTCGAGGGGTGAAAATTTCACCTGTTAGAATAGATTCAGGAGTAAAAATGTTGGCTGTACAACTGGTCAAACCAGTTCCCGGCTTCCTACGGGCTCCAACGCAATACTCGAAACCTCTCATACATGGGCAAGTTGCTAGTTTGGGAAAGGAATGAAGAGTTTGACCGACACAGGAATCAAGCAGATGGTGAGCAGGCACGGCATCTTGAGGAGGAGTTATCCTCAAATGCCGAGCAACTTCCACAAAAGCAATGCTGAACCAGGTAGTATTCGATCCTCAGACAAAATGCAGAACTAGATGCTGTTGGCATGGATCTCGTGAAATAATTGTGTTCACGCCAGAGAAGAAAGTCCCCATTTTTGTACAGACGTGAGATCGCCAATGGTGTATCATTCAAATCGGCTTGTGATACGGTTCTCATGCAGATTCATTTGAACATGCACGTCCATTATACACTGTGAGCAGTAACGGCACAGCAACGAGGTCTATTATATCGAGTTCTTGACAAGTTGCGTGACTTTTTCCTCGATCTCCTTATCCGTCAGGCCTGCTAACGTCAGAATCCTATCCATCCTAGCGCAGGAAGACAGTTGAACTCACCAGACAACGATTCCTGCTTCTCTTTGCCAAAATCTGATCGACCCGGTCAGCAACTCCGGACCCTCGCCTGTATTGAAGCGAAGCAAACTCACCATATCGCGCAAAGACTCTCGGCTCTGTCCCTGATGCCTCTCGGATGAGAATGGGAACGTATGGGTTGTTCTTCTTCATGGTGGGGTATGCCCGCTTCAGAAACGACCTATCGATTGACAATGATCAGTCCGATTCAATTCTGTCTCACCAATGGAAAGCATAAAGTGAAGCTCACCGTGTGGCTTCGCTGACTGGAGATGTCTGGCAGAACAGGAATCGAAGCTCTTTCAAGCTCGTGTGGAACGCGTATTTGGCGGACATGATGGAGGACTTTGTCGCGATCGACCCGGCCGCGAGCGAAGGCAGAACTCGAACTACCGAACGGGTGGTCCAATTGATGAATATCACAGCTGATTTGGCGAGGATATTCCGATGATGTATTTGTCGGAGATTCGGAGTCGGGAATGTCTCGTTTCCTTCTCAAGACGGTGGTCAGCGTATTTGCAAATTTCTTGGCTTTGCTTCAAAATCTGCCTAACCCCGAATGGTAAGTACGGAGTGACGGCAGAGCTGAACGGTTGGAGGATTCGGACGCCCCTCGTTGGCCAGGGTCCGACAAATCAAAATTACGGTACGGGATTCCATACGGAGACCATACTCGTACGAGTACAGTACTATCCCGTATTGTTCGACACAAGCGCATGTCGTTCGCCGTGTCCCTTAGAGAAATGCGCGAACCATGGAGCACTTGCCCCATTGTTCTCCATATTAAAAATCGCATTAATGAACAAAACATCTTTAATATTGAACAGTCACCACAAGATTGCAGGGCTGGCTTCTTTTCTGCTGTCAGCTCTTGTGGACTCATGTCATGCACAACAATACTCTACGGCTTCGCCCGACACGGCACGCACGACCCCCCGAGCGCTTTAAAACATGAATGTCTTGCGCTAACAAAGGCCACAGCAGATCGTCAATTGGAGCAAGGTACCGCGCGTCGGTCATTGGTCTACCCCGTTTCGAGTCTCCATGCTTAATGTCTTTGTGTGTCCTTGGTTCTCTAGGTTAAAGCATAACATTTGACAGCGACTTTGTCACAACAGGCTAGTCTATTCTCCCCTCTTTTGAACTCGACAAGTGGCTAATAGATTCGCACTGCAGTGTCGCACCTGTCCTCCGTTGTCGAACAGTGTATTCGATATCGCAAACACCTCCCGACTCATTTAACCGTCCCTGCTGAATAGCCGGCGTGATTTTGCGAATGTTTTAAACTTCACACAGCAACATCCCATGGCATATCCGCAGCATCGCCCGCCACCGATGAGAGGACCCCCACACGGGGCGCCGCCTGGATCCAACGATCATTATCGCCAGGGCCCTCCGGATCCTGCGAGAGGCAACTTTGCTGACCCCAGATCTGGTGGCTATGGGCCGCCGCCGGGACCTCGGTCACGCCCTTATCCGCCCGGACCTCATGGTCCGCCGCCGCGAGGCGGATATCCGGGTGGACGAGGGCCACCACCGTCGCGCGGTCGAGGACCACCTCCACCACATATGGGCCGCCCTCCGCCGCATCCCCGACAGCGGCCGGGCATGCCGGGTCCTTACAGAGACGATGGGAACTACTCTAACTCATATTCAGACTATCCGCCGTCCGGCGGGCCCCCGAGGAGGCGAAGGGGCTCCGATGACTATGGCCTAGCGAACCAGATGGAAAATATGAACCTTGGATCACAAGTACCAGATCGTCCGCATACGTCGAATGCTATCCGGCCAATACCCTCCAGGACGCCAACTGGTCCACAAAGTGGCGGCTATAATGCACCGGATGGATATGGGCCCCCCCGGCGAGCCTATACTGATGCCTCGGGACCTCCGCCTCCCAGAGGGCCCCAGCGAAGTGCGACCAATCCGGGCCCGCGAGGAGATTATTCTCATCAGTCACCGATGTATCCTGGGCAGTCGACATACCAGGAAGTCACCGATTATGATTCGCAGTCAGCTTCTCTCTCCGATAAGGAGAAGTCGGATCCCAGTATGAAGTACAAGACATATAGTACATACGTCCACCACAACGTTTTCGCCAGCTACTTCGATGAACCGGACAAGGAAGACGAAGACGAGTTAGACATGCCAAACTTTGACGGTGCGTCCTCGAAAGAGAATCATCGTGAGGATGACTACTCGGCTTCCAACTCCAAGTCGACCGAGCCGTCGGGTGGAAACACTGTGACTTATAAGGCGTATCGGCCACCAAACTCTCCCGTGACTCCGGTGACTCCGGTGACTCCGGTGAATCAATTCGAGAATGCCGGCTTCCAATTTGACCTGCCAACGAATACGTCTCAGAACTCGTCCCATGTACAGTCGCCAGAGTCCTACAATTCCGTTCCTGGTGGTATTGATGAGCCGCAGTCATTCCGAGCTTACCAGCCGGACATGTATCAGGATCCGGAGCCGCATCCTGACTCCCTTCCTGCGCACCCAACGCCGTATAGCGCGCATCCAGATCATGTCTCCTCCCCTCAAGGACCCCCACCTCCAATTCGTCAGTACAGCAATGCCGCACCGCAAGCCGGCACGGATCACTCATCCCAGCCGGGTTCACCAAATGCCTCTGGCGACTCGGCGTCGAAACCGGTAACGCGCTTGGAAATTGAACGGTTGGAATTGGCCGTTCGGAGTAAACCGGACGACTATGAAACGCAATTGACCCTCGCAAAGAAGCTAGCTGAAGCGTCGGTTGTGCTCGTCGACGAGGAAGCACGGGGTGATCCTCGCGCACGTAATAAAATCCGAGAAAAATACGTAAACGATGCACACAAAATCGTGAAGAAACTTGTGCACCATGGATACCCGGAGGCGATGTTTTACATGGCTGACTGCTATGGAACGGGTGCGCTAGGCTTGCCTATCGATCCGAAGGAGGCTTTCCCTTTGTACCAATCCGCAGCCAAGGCTGGTCATGCTGAAGCAGCTTATCGAACGGCTGTATGCTGCGAGCTGGGTTACGAAGAGGGCGGCGGAACAAGACGAGATGCACTCAAAGCGGTGCAATGGTATCGCCGTGCTGCGGCTCTCGGGAACACGCCGGCAATGTACAAGATGGGCGTCATTCTGCTGAAGGGCCTTTTAGGGCAGCAAAAGAGCCCCCGTGAAGGCGTCACATGGCTTAAGCGGGCAGCAGAGCGAGCAGATGAGGAAAACCCACATGCTCTTCACGAATTGGCTCTCCTCTATGAGAGTGCCGGTAATTCCGATGTTGTCATTCGCGATGAGGCATATGCATTGCAACTCTTTACCCAGGCCGCGAATCTTGGATATAAATTCTCTCAGTACCGGCTAGGCGCATCATTCGAACACGGACTCTTGGGCTGTCCGATCGATGCACGACAGAGCATTATCTGGTACACACGGGCAGCCGCGCAGGGCGAGCATCAAGCTGAGCTGGCATTAAGTGGATGGTATTTGACAGGCGCGGAGGGAATCTTGCAGCAGAGCGATACGGAAGCTTATCTCTGGGCACGCAAAGCTGCGTCGTCTGGTCTTGCAAAGGCCGAGTATGCGATGGGATATTTCACCGAGGTTGGCATTGGTGTACCGCCGAACTTGGAAGATGCGAAGCGATGGTACTGGCGAGCAGCATGTACGTCTCCCTCCTTCAAGCCGGTGGTCTTTGCACACTGTACTAACAGCAACAACAGCTCAAAATTTCCCCAAAGCTCGAGAGCGACTTGAAGAACTGAACAGAGGGAATGCGCGCCGACTGGAAAAGACACGACTCTCTCGATCGGCCGTTACGAAAGAGAGCGATGGTGATTGCGTCGTTATGTGAATTCGCTAGCCGAATTTGCATACAATTTGAGGAAATGCGGTGCTATGTTACCACCTTTTACGGAGTTTTGTCTTTTAATGATTTGAGGCATGGCATCGCTTTGAAATGTTTGGGAGCACATAAAATGACCCGGATTTGTTTCGTGATACACTTTTTTGGTATATGGGATGCTTTGGTTTCTTGTGATGATATTTGACTTCTCATGAGATCGGGAAATACCTGATCTCAATTTTCTTGTGCTTGATTGTTCCATTTCAGGGGTGTAAGATACTGTTCATATCTCAACAAAGTACATATAAACTAGATCATATTCGGTTTCTGTACTGCACATAAGCGTTGAATAACCAAACATGCTGATCATTAATCACTTGTGATATTTTTTGGGACATGATTGATTGCTCGTCGATCAAGGTATTGTCACATTTTTGTCGCCGGCCATTACAGCTTCGCAGCAGTTTCCGTGGACGAAATCTCATCATACAGCAACCTATGGTATTTGTTAGACCAAAAGGTGAAGGAGGTACAACTCGCAACAGGGAACTTACGTTGTCAAGAAGTCTGCATAGTCTTCTCCAGTGACCTGTGTAGCGAAATACCGAGCCGCGAGTTGGTACTTGTTGCCCTTTGGACCCTTCTGTGCCAACTGGTCCGCCTGTTCCTGCAGCAGACGCAGAGCGTAGGCCTTGTCGACCTTCTTGCCCTCGGCAGTTGTCACGTTGTGGCGAACCCACTGCCAAAGCTGGCTGCGGGAGACTTCCGCCGTAGCAGCATCCTCCTGCACCAACTGTTAGTACTACTTGCCATTTTTTTTTTTCTTCACAGAATGGGAGTGTACGCACCATCAAGTTGTTGATGGGGATGCAGCCAATGCCGCGCAGCCAGCCTTCCATGTAAGACAAGCCGATGCGCAAGTTCTGGCGAATACCTTCCTCAGTGATGGATCCAGGCACATTGGTGTTGAGAAGATCATCACGAGTCACATGGACATCTTCGCGACGGTTAAACAGCTGGTTTGGCCCAGGCATGTATTTGTTGAAGATCTCATTGGCAATCGGCGCCAGAGCTGGATGGGCAATCCAGGTGCCGTCATGGCCAGCGCGGACCTCACGGAGCTTGTCTGCCCGCACCTTCTCCATGGCAGCCTCGTTGGCCTTGGGATCGTCCTTGATCGGGATTTGAGCAGCCATTCCACCCTAGGATTGTTAGTCAGTTATCCATAATCGGAGTTGTATAAGTGCACTAACCATAGCATGAACACCGCGGCGGTGGCAGGTCTTGATCAACAGGCGCACATAAGCGTCCATGAAGGGCACGGTCATGGTCACCGCCGAACGGTCGGGAAGAACGAATTTAGGATTCTGGCGGAACTTCTTGATGAACGAGAAGATGTAATCCCATCGGCCGCAGTTGAGTCCCGAACTGTGCTCCCGAAGTTCATAAATGATCTGCAACTTCAATCAGTATTTTGCAGATATGACGGCGGAGAGCGAAAGCCGTACCTCGTCCATTTCGAAAGCAGCAGTGATTGTCTCAATGAGAACTGTGGCACGAATGGTTCCTCGAGGAATGCCAATGTAGTCCTGCGAGAAATTGAACACATCATTCCACAACCGGGCTTCCAAATGGGATTCCATCTTGGGCAGATAGAAGTAGGGGCCGGCGCCACGCTTGATCAGCTCCTTCGCATTATGGAAGAAGTAGAGACCAAAGTCGAAGAGGCCGCCGGAGATTGGCTCTCCATCGACAGTGAAATGCTTCTCCTCCAAGTGCCAGCCTCGTGCACGAGCAATCAGCGTCGGCAACCTTCGATCGGTCCGCAGCTTGTACTCCTTGTTGCCCTGTTTGAAATCGATCTGTCGCCGAATGGCGTCATAGAGGTTGACCTGGCCGTTGATCATGTTCTCCCACGTGGGAGCACTGGAGTCTGCTAGAGTCAGCAGGGACATCCCATGCTGCCGCACATCCAAAGGAGAAACTGACCTTCAAAATCCGCCATGTACGTCGAAACGTCCGAGTTCAGGGCATTAACCACCATCTTTCGATCAGTTGGCCCGGTGATTTCAACGCGGCGGTCCACGAGACCTGGGGCTGGCGGCGCTCCTTTCCAGGCATCATTCTCACGGATATGCTTGGTCTCTGGAAGGAAATCCGGCAGGGCGCCATTGTCGATCGCAGCCTGGCGAGCTTGTCGGCGTTGTAGCAGATCCTTCCGGGTGGCATTAAACGTGCGGTGCAGCAGAGCCAAGAAGGTAACTGCCTCCTTGGTCAGGATCTTTCGTGCCTCGTTGTTGACAGGGCCCAAGATGGCCACGCCTTGCGCTTGCGTTTCCGTAGTCATGATTGCGGTTGTATCCGTGACTTCGTCGTAAACTCAACAACACTAGACTTTCCACGCCTGCCTGATATAAATACAATCCAAGCACGTCCTCGGCCGGAGAAAAGGAGCAAGCTTAAATATGTCTACGTCAGTGGTCCGACGCGCACCGTAGCCGCGGTTACAAGGATCAATCGAACCTTGGGGAATCCAATCACAATGTAGCCTCGGATGACTCTACACATCCTGATGAATTCAGAACCGGGAATGTGATGTATTTCTTGACAGGTAGGTCAACTTGAGCTGCCAGTCTGCAACCATCTCGGCCGAAAACAGCAGCATGATTGGTTTTCTCGGACACAGCTATGATAAGCACATTCGGAAGGCCGAGCATGTGACGCGGGAACTACCGTGGAGAGAGATCAACTCGAACCGACAACCCTGTCCAGTGTCCATTGCGTGAGGGAGTGTACATAACCTTGGACCTTACGGGTCATGGGTTTATAATATGTTTGTCCAGAATGAAGCAATTGACGGACCCTATGCTATGTTACCTTTGTTCCTCCGTAGTATCCTCTTGCTGGAGCTCCTATCCCCGTGACCTTTACCTTACTTTACAGTTCTCGTACTTCACCATCATCGTTTATCAGTAGTTCTGGACCTGGGGTCGAAAGAATGGAGCATCTCCGCAAGGCCGAACCCCAGCCAGCCGCGGGAACTGATGTCGCGCTGATGTCATACCCCCAGTTTTCCGCGGGTAACCTGATGTGCATCGATCCGACTTGATCTAGTTTTCGTGATGCCGGAGGGATGCCGACCGCCGGGATCGGCGTCGATATTCGTCAGATGTGTCCGGAGTCGCTGTATGATGCGCCTCAAGTTCAATGCTGTCATACCAGCTAACCGTTTGTGAAAATTACCAGTCCGGTCAGTCACTAACACACACCTAGACTAGAGCTTGGCTTTCCCGAATCCGTAGTAACTCTACAGGAATCAACCAAAATGGCACTAGTATGCTTGAAGATGGGTGATAGATTATAGGACTACCTCACTTCAATTCTCGACATCGCGTTCCGAGTTCTCTGGACGATTTGTGTAATCATACATGGCCTATATGACGGTAGGCTCATTCATCTAAGCCACTTCAACGGGTCAACCAGGCACCTGGACCTGTTTTGACTGGTAAATAATAGCAATAGTAAGAGCAGCATGCTCGTGAGAGTGTAATGTTACAGGCCCTTTACCGGATGCCCTGCCAAGAGATTTCCTGGGGGAACGACAGAGCCGAGGACCTTCACAAGCCAGCGAGCACACTCCCTGCTTTCAGAGCTTGTCAGGTTACGCACAAGACAAATATGGAAAAACCGAGCAACCATAAGATCCAGGAAATCATTCTTCCTCCAGATCTGGAAGAACGGACCTATGCCCAGTTCGACGAACTGGTAAGCATTGGAAAAATCTTCTATGATGAGCAAACAGAACCTGGTGAAATCCTGGATGATGGTTTTTTGGTAAGTGTGCAATTGCAGAGTTTTGGAGCAACAAAGCTCCAAGGTGAAGCTAATTCTGACATCTTTCGTCTTATCCAGATTGAATTTCGCACCGTACCTTTCCTGCAAAAGAAACCCGTTCTGCCCCCAGATGACCCAGGTCGCAGGAGCAATCACTCGACACAGACGTCTCGGTCCAACACACCATCAACAGGGCCCAAAAATGACGGCAGTGACTCATCCTCCCCATCGGCATCATCGTCTGCCTCCCCGTCCCCCGACACTGGCGTTCCAAAAGGTCCTTTTATCAACCCTAAGCCCGAAGAAGTCATCCTCGATTCCGTCGGCCAACATCATCGTCTTATGCTGAACAAATTCTGCATTTACCGACCAATGCTTGTAATTCCTACAAAGGAATTTGCCTTGCAATCTGATGATCTGGATGCTGATGACATTGCCGCTCTTTGGGCTTTGTTGAACGCCTACCACTCCTTTGAACCACTAGCAATGTACAATCGGGGAGTGAACGGTGGTTCCTCCCAAGGCCACAAGCATCTTCAGATTTTTCCTGCGCCACCTTTGGCGCCTTTTCATGGCAAAGCAGCTAACTTTTGGCCGGCAAGGGCCACTTCTAGCACAGAGGTTGCGGACAATATTCCAAACGTCCCTTTCAAGCACTTTGTTTTGCGCATTCCGCCTCACGCGTCAACCGAAACAATTATCGAAATGCATGACAAACTTCTTGCTCTCACTCGTAAGGCGCATGCTGAGGCTGGGAATGATCCGGGGAGCGATTACAATGTGGCTATGAGTCGTGAGTGGATAGCACTCATTCCTAGGGTTACAGCTGGGCCACCTGACGGGCCGTTCGGTACCAGCACCGTAGGAATGCTGGGAATCCCAGCTATCCGTGGCCCCGAAGATAGACGAAAGTGGGAAGAGCTGGGAAATACTCGATTTTTGGCGCAATTGGGGATCCCAATTTGAGTGGATTCTTTCTATTTTGTGCATAGCAGTTACTCCTTAATAATAGACCAATAGACACGGGCAACCATCCAGTTATGGTATCAATGGAATGGATCATCGGCCGAGATTCTTGGGAGCCTCAGTGGCCGGTCCCTCCGGAGTAACATATGCCTGTACCTTGTTAGTTCGCAGGAAGAAGAAAATACGCCAGGAAACCTACCTTGGTCATCCCGCCATCTACAACAAAGTCGCTGCCGTTGACAAAGCTGCTCTCATCACTAGCCAAAAACACTACCGCATGCGCCTGCTCAATAGCCTCGCCAAAACGCCCAGTAGGGAAATGGACCTCGCGACGGTACCGCTTGGCTTGGTCATCACCTAGCCAGTCTTGCAAGAGCGGGGTGCTGCATGGGTTAGTAATGCCATCGACAGTAAAGGGACTATAATAGAACTAGACGTACTTCAAAGGGGCCGGGCACAACGCATTGAATCGATAACCCTCTTTGGCATGCACGATAGCCAATTCGCGGGTCATCGCCAACACAGCACCCTTGCTCGCAGTATACGCCAACTGGGGTGTTGCACTTCCCACCAACGCAACAACACTCGCTGTGTTGATAATGCTGCCTTTCTTTTTCTTGTGCCGACGCAAACTCAGCACTGCATGCTTCGATCCATACCAAACCCCTTTGACATTGATGTTGTGCGTCAGATCCCAGATATGCTCTGGGGTATCGATCGCATCGGCATCGTCAGCATGCATGATCCCGGCATTGTTGAACATGACGTCAGTTCCGCCCCAGCTGTCTTGGTATTCCACCAAAGCTTTGACTTCAGATTCCTTTGATACGTCGCATTTGAATGTTTCGACACGAACGGCGTCTGGCACAACTTCTTTGACTTTTGCGAGAGCTTTAGCAAGGGCGGCCTCCGAGATATCCGCCATCAGGACGGATGCGCCTTCACGCGCGAACAAGATGCTCGTCTCCAAGCCAATGCCACTATGTCCGGTCAATATTGAACGCATTGGAAATGATTACACTCAACCCATACCCTGCGGCACCGGTGATGATGGCGTTTTTGCCCTGAAGCCTTCCTCTTGGAGCAGCCATTTGGATTGCAATCGTAAACGTTCACAATGCAGACGCGTAATGCTCAAAGCTCAATGCTTGGACGTATTATATTTATCTCGCTGCTGAGATAGTTACTATACCGTTGACTCATCCATTCGGTTCATAAGCCGAGACAGGGGAGGAGACTCGAACTTTGCGGGGCATGCACGTTGGTTACCCCTCCTGATAAGTTTCACGATAGCAATGATACAACTTCCTTTTCAAAATCGATTTTAAAACTTAAACCACATTGCGCTAAACCATAAATTGAATAGGAAAGTTTCAAATACTGTGAAATTTCTGCAATTGACATTACTTGATATGAATTTGACACACCCACACTAGAGCAACTTTATCATGCTTATCAGCAACGCCTCGGGATGAATTGACAAATGGAAGGCTGCCAGGGCAGTTTGGCGCAGAGAAGCTCGTTTCCCGCTCGTGTTGACACTGTAACCTAGCCTAATCAGCCCCGACGCCTCGGTCCTGATCATTCAAGAATATCACCCCGCGACGGAGGCGACGCCGATAAGGTCAAGCATATGACAAAACGCCGATTGATAGCTGCGAAGCCAACTACTCCTCCGTTTCACAGTCAACGTTGCGTTCTACCTCACATTCCACCATCAGGTCCTTCTCAGTGCGCGCCGGAACGATGTCATCGTCAATTGAGGAGCCCGTGGTGGTTACACCATCCAACGTCGCTTCCATTCTCGAGCATGACGACAAAGTCAAGCTAGCGGGTATAGATGTAGACGGTATTTTGCGAGGGAAACTCGTGTCCAAAAAGAAGTTTCTCTCCATCGCCACCGCAGGATTTGGTTTCTGCTCTGTGATCTTTGGTTGGGACATGCATGATCGGACTTATGTTCGGGAGTTGGCTATTAGCAATAAGGAGAATGGGTACCGCGATATCCTCGCCATTCCTGACTTGAGCAGCTTTCGGCGCATCCCGTGGGAGGGAAATGTTCCCTTCTTCCTTGTCAATTTCTTCGATCCAGAATCTAAGGTACCATTGTCGGTATGTCCGAGAGGTTTACTTCAGTCAGCCGTCCAGCGGATTGAAAAACTTGGGTACAGGGCAATGGCCGGCGGTATGTTTGATGCACAAGTTACTGTTGAATCGTACTGCTAACTCCTACAGCCGAGTTTGAGTTTTATCACTTTCGCGTCCCTCAAACAGATCCCAATGTCGAGCGTTCTTCCTCATCGACTGCTCCCTTTTTGAAGAGAAACCCGGTAGAGTCCCTGCCTTCGTTGACGGAGGGTATGTTTGGTTATAGCATCACTCGACCGGTTCATAATCAAGAGTATTACTACGATATTTTTGAATCGTGCCGGAAGTTCGCGTGCAACATCGAAGGATGGCATACAGAGAGTGGGCCGGGTGTATTTGAGGCCGTATGTTGTCGCCGTGATGTCTCTCATTTATGGGTTACAATCGCTTAGCTGACTGTATCAGGCTCTCGAATTCCGTGAGATCAGGGAGATGGCAGATCGAGCTTGCTTATTCAAGTACGTTGCACTCACCTTTAGCGTCTCATTGCTAACATAACATAAGGTATGTTGTCAAATCGATCGCTAGTAAATTCGGGATTACGCCCACATTCATGGCCAAGCCTCGCGAGGGACTTCCTGGCAATAGTGGCCATATGCATGTATCTCTCGTTTCCGAGGATGGGAAAAACCTCTTCTTCCGCGACACTCCCGATCCATCTCCGCCGTACCCGGAGGTGACACATTTGTCCGATATCGGAAGACAATTCCTGGCCGGCGTCTTGGTTGGTTTGCCTGATGTGATGCCTTTGTTTGCGCCCACAATCAACTCGTACAAGCGGCTCGTGGAGAATTTCTGGGCTCCGGTCACTGTATCATGGGGTTTGGAGCACCGCACGGCCTCAATTCGGCTGATTTGCCCACCGACGTGCAGCCCTAAAGCTACCCGCTTGGAAGTGCGCGTGCCGGGCGCAGATGTTAACACTCACTACACCCTAGCCGCAATCCTTGCGCTGGGCTTGTATGGCATTGAGAACAAGCTAGATATCCCAGTCCCTCCACTAGGCAAAGGCGAGAACATGGGTAGCGTCAATGACAAAGGAGAGCGTTTGGCAAAGACTCTCGCTGAAGCGAACGCTCGATTCTCTCGTCCCGAAAGCGTCGCTAGGAAAGTGCTCGGAGATGCGTTCGTCAATCATTTCAGTGGCACTAGGGACCATGAGGTGGCATTGTGGCAGGAAGCGGTTACCGATTGGTATGCTCCTTTTCTCCCCTATTGATCTATGAAAATGGACAGGGATTATCTAACTATACTCGCTTTTAGGGAAGTGAGGCGGTACATCGAGACTGTGTAAAATTCATACCTATTATATGTTCTGATACCCAGCCACAGTACCCATACAGCACAGAAGGAGATAGATATTGGGGAGGCAAGCATGTGTCATAAATTTCACCCATCCATGACTACAATATGTGCTCTAGACATGTCAACATGGCACTAGAATAAGGAATCAATTGTCAAGAAGCAGCACTATAAACTGCTGACAGATTTCTTTTCAGAGTGGACATGCCTCCAGTTTTGTCGACTCGAAATTGACGGCAACGGTTATTGCATAATCCATAGTCGTTAGCCGAAATCTTGTCTATTTAGTGCCAATAGCATTGACAGCGTTTCCAGTCGTTGTAGAAATTACTGGAGAGCCCGTAGGCTTCTTTTCCCAGTGTAAGTATCTGGTACAAAGTGGTACTTCCTAGACTTATAACTAGCGAATCAATTTTCTGCCTTTCAAGTGTCGAGATGCCCCGTTCGCTTCATCTAGAATTACATCTGGAGAGGAAAAAAAAAAAAAAAAAAAAAAAAAACAAATATATCAATTCACGTTTGCTACAGGATTTACCCTCTTTTAGCTCAGGTGTAGGTTGATGATGGTACTAATGTATGCCATACTTTTTTTGTCACCGACTTTTCACAGTCCTCGCAACCCTTGCACTAATATGATGTCGGAAATACTCCGTAGGGACCACAAGCATGGCATCCATGTGATAGATGCAAAGTACAGAGCACGCATATGGCCCTATGCAGGGCCGTCTGAGCAAATGTCACGTTTCGCGCTCTAGGCCCCACGCGGATATGTGGGTTCTCAAACAAAGTTGTGTAGGCAATCCCACCGTCTACATTATCAGAAAGAACACGATTATGGGTATATGTAGAAAGTTCTCATGCAGAGTACGATAATCAGAAACTTGCTGCTCGATGCTAAGATAAGAGTTACCAATCTTAATAACATGACCCCTGGCATTTGATTGATTGATCAGATCAGCCGCGAGCTCAGTTCCGCGCGAGTGGAGCTCCACCGGATCTACCTAAGGGCTCTGAGCCCTGAGGCACATGGCCAACGGAGTATTCCCGACGCTCTTAAGCTTCAATATGTGGGGAAGGCAATTTACTTTCTGGAGATCTGGTGGTAACCTCCCCGGACGAGGAGGAGGAGGAGGGGGCGGAGGCTCACCGTGCAATTCCCCTCGTGCTGTGGACAGTTGGAATTCTTCCCTTCTCTCCTGTTCCAGAAGACTCCCCAGAGCCACTCCTGAACATTTTCTGAACTAAGTACAGAGCTACCACAGCCACATCCGAAGAAACTCTGAATTGGGAACGCGAATTCTGCGAAGTCGAACAATGCCGCACCGCAACCCGCCATTCCGTGCCGAGCATATCGGTTCCCTTCTCCGTACGGAGGCTCTTTTGCAGAAACGCGAGGAGGTCCGTGAAGGGAAGGCACCCAAATCGGAGCTTACAGCTATTGAAAATAAGGACATCGAAGACATTGTGAAGACGCAGCTTGAGTTGGGCTTCCCGGCCGTGACCGATGGCGAGTACCGCCGACACAGTATGCAACTCCCCCGTCTTTTCGAAGGGTATTGTTCGTAGACTGACCGTAAAAGTGTTCTGGGGTTCCTTCTTCCCCAATCTCGAGGGTTTCACAAAGATCATGCACCCGCCTGCCGATATGTTCCGGCCCTATATGCCGGATGTCGCCGCATTCATCGAGGAAAAGGTTGAGCCTGGGGAGACAGTCGTGTGCACAGGGAAGATCAAGCATGTGGGCAGCAGCTACGTTGATGATTTCAAGTTCATCGCTCGTCTTGTGAAACCGGAGGAGGTGAAGAATATCAAGGTGACGCTTCCTGCGCCGAACTGGTATCATATGCGATACAAGGAAGGCGTTGCCTATTCAAAAGATGCGTACAATTCGGACGAGGAATATTTTGCCGATATTGCAAAAGCCTATCAAGAAGAATTGCGCATTCTGTACGAGGCAGGCTGCCGGAATGTGCAATTCGATGACCCGAACCTGGCTTGTAAGCCGACCCCGTTTCTTCCAGGATGGGACATTGGTTACTGACTGGTGTAGATTTCTGCTCCGAGAAGATGATTGCGGGCTGGGCTCAAGACCCACTCAACAAGGGCACACCCGAAGATCTTTTGGACAAGTACATCAAGCTGTACAACGACTGCATCTCGAAGCGTCCAGAGGACTTCCATGTTGGGGTGCACCTTTGCCGCGGTAACTTCCATAAGTCGAAGCACTTCTCTGAAGGCGGCTATGATCGCATCGCCGTGAAGCTCTTCCGTGAATTGAACGTGGATACATATTACCTAGAGTACGACACGGAACGGGCAGGTACATTCGATCCTCTGAAGCACTTGCCAACGAACAAGAATGTCATTTTGGGTGTGGTGACAAGCAAGTTCGACCCGTTGGAGGATAAGGAGGAGATGAAGAAGCGCATCCATTCAGCAGCAGAATTGATTGCCGCTGGGAACGGAATATCTGTGCAGGAAGCGCTGAACCAGTGTGGAGTCAGTCCACAATGTGGCTTTGCTAGCCATCATGGTGGCAATGCCATCTCCCGAGAGGGAATGTTCAATAAGTTGAAGTTGGTTCGTCAGATTGCTAATGAGATTTGGCCGGGTGAACTATGATAGGTTTTGTTTTGGGTGGAGGTCTTTCAACAAGTATCGGAAGGGAAGATTCAACATGACGGGATGATCCCTTGGTTTCTATGTACTTTTCCAGTGGACTAGTATCCCAAATCAACTTGAATGAGTTCAACGCCTGAAACATTCTAATCACCCCGTGCCCATGCAGTAAGACTTTGATTCTTCGAGTGACGTCATGATCCTATGGATGGATGGTTGTAGAGTAGGTACTCCGCGTGGAGTACGTACTGGGGCTTCAATGTCCCAATCCTAACCGCATTCTCCGTCCTCCTAGGCCAGGGGAACTACCAGTGAATCTTGACGTCATAGCCAAGTCATTCCATCAGACAATCGATCAATGCCAAGTTATTGCACGAGCCAGTACGAGGGCTCTTTTACCTAGTTAGTGCACCATATATATATATGAATAGCGAGCGTCATTGCAATTGCATGATCATGAATGTATAGGACACAGCTACATTTGTGCAGAGCAAGCAATTTGACAGTTTGCTCGACGTCGTCCACAAAGGGAACAAATAAGTTGACTGACAGTGATCAGAGTGGTCAGGAGAGATGAAAATGCTTGTCCAGGGAGATGAGGGTGAAATGAACTATTGTTTTGAACGTAGAGCTTCGACGTTCAAGACAGAAGCTGTTCGGCATCATGCGAAATACAAAACTTGGGCGGGACCGCCCCTACAGGTGAGGGAGTTGAACCATCTGACATGAATCTGGATAACGCTAACAAGCCATTCTCAGACTCTCTATGCAGGTGTAGCAATGGGATCTTGTCACGACTCCGGTCCTGTGGTAGCAATTGCTGTCCGTGATACGACATACCTGGTCGATTTTATCGAGCATCGATTTCCCCCGGCGGCTGCGGGAAAGAACGTCCATCAGGAAATTGAAGACTTTGTTATCAAACAGCTCCAGGAATACAGTGACTCTCATATGGAGAAATTCATTGGTCTCGCAATGCCATCGATGGTCACTGAACGATGCCCTCATCTTGCTCGACGACTTTGGGTTGAACTTGACATCGTTCCTATCGTGGTGCAGCAAAATGAGCCTGTCCGTGACTCACGACATGTGAGTTGGGAGGTCAAGAGTGTTGATGAGCTAGCGGAATCTATGGCTCGAAAGTGCATTCTGTGAGTGCAAGATCACCATGAATATGATATGGTGCTAATTGGCCTAGGTTCTTCGGACCAAACAACACCCCTTTGCTGCAAGTTGGTTATCGCGGCTTGGTTGAAGTAGATGCAGGCATGCATATTTCCATGACGGAGCTAGAAGATTATGAAAGGAGTGTGGATGACAGAACATGGGCAGCAGTCAAATACTACGCATCCGACCTCATAAATCGAAAAGTGAAAATTGCTTTTTTCAGCGCTACGCCTCAAGGTGGTGGTGTTGCACTCATGAGACATGCTCTTGTCCGCTTTAGTGCCGTTATGGGATTAGATATAAAGTGGTAAGTTGATGCTACATGTGGCAAAAGACACAATGAGTTGACACAACCAGGTACGTTCCTAAACCTCGTCCCGGTGTGTTCCGTATCACCAAGACAAACCACAATATTCTTCAGGGTGTTTCTCACCCATGTGATCGTTTCACCCCGGAGCACCAGAGAATCGTCTCAGATTGGATTGAGGACAACAGCAAACGATACTGGACTTCTAATGGGGGTCCACTGTTGGCTCCAGAAAACGGCGGTGCTGATATTATCATCATCGACGATCCGCAAATGCCAGGACTGATTCCGATAGCAAAGCATTATGCCCCAGACCGACCCGTTATCTTCCGCAGTCATATTCAGATACGAAGTGACCTTGTTGGGACGCCAGGCACACCACAGGCGGAGGCTTGGGAATGGCTTTGGGATCGCATTAAACTCGCGGATATGTTTATCAGCCATCCAATATCAGCATTTGTCCCGGCAAATGTCCCTCAGGAAATTGTGGGATATGTACCTGCTTCGACAGATTGGTGCGTCTAGACCCAAGATGACATTGAAGGGTTTTCTTAACACATGATAGGCTGGATGGTTTGAATAAAAACATGCGCGATTGGGATGTGGCCTACTATGGGCGCGTGTTCAACATGACCTGCAGGAACAATCGAATGGTCACGATAGACTATCCCGATGGTATGCTGCCGACCTTTTCCTGGGGAGTAGCAGTTGGCTGATTATTCTCTACAGATCAATATATAGCTCAAATAGCCCGGTTTGATCCCTCAAAAGGACACGTCCACGTTCTAGAATCATACGCCAAATTCTACAATCTTTTGATGAGAGATTCAAAAGTGTCAACAGTACCGAAACTCCTGCTGTGCGGCACTGGGTCGGTCGACGATCCGGACGGAAGTCTCATATACGATGCCGTTAACCAGTACATTAACGACAAGTTGCCAAACCTTAAAAATCATATCTGCGTTGCGGCAGTGGGCCCAACAGATCAGATTCTGAACGCATTACTGTCAAAGGCTAGGATCGTCTTGCAGCTGTCGACGTACGAAGGATTCGAGGTGAAGGTATCCGAGGCCATTCATAAAGGCAAACCTGTCATTGTCACAATGGCAGGAGGTATTCCACTGCAGGTTATCGACGGATATAATGGGTTCATTGTCGACGTTGGCGACACCGATGCTGTGGCCCGTGACCTATTCAGACTGTGGACCGACACCGAGCTGTACGAGAGAATGTCTCGAAATGCTGTTGCCAGTGTCAGCGACGAAGTCAGCACAGTCGGAAATACATTGTCCTGGCTATATCTTGCGTCAGAGTTCACAAAGGGCAATAAGATAAAGCCAAATGGAAGATGGATAAATGACTTGGCGCGGGAGACAGCAGGACAACCATACGAGAAGGGAGAGAACCGGCTGAAACGGGCGGTCGAAGTTCCCAAGATGCGTGGTTAACAGATTGGGCCACGAGGACCTACGCCCTACGGAGCAACTCAACAGTACTGTACTTAATCATCGTGTGTCTTGAATACAATGAGAATCATTCTGATGCTGGACTTGCTTGATATAAGGCCATAGGAAGCTCTGATCAACCTGCCGTAATGAAGATGAAGCATTCGACAGGCCTTCGAAACATTAATGTGTACCTTAGCCCTTGTTGAGACTAGGAATTGATCGTGACTGCGAGGATTCGATGAGAAACAATCGACAATAAATTGACAGGTGCACTAATTGGTTGATACGTTAGGCCAATGCAGGAAGATGACAAGGGTTGCCATAGAGCAGGCCCTTGCCTAGCTTCAACTATACCCCTGCCACTGTGACGAACTCCAAAATTCCATGCTTGTTTGTTCGGCCAGCTCCCCATGCATGACCGGAGACTTCCGACGTCAGCCGAAAGTTTATGCCAAGGATCCATGAGGTAGACTAGGTGCTTTTCAACTCCACGCAATTATGTACTCCGTTCCACATCGTTGGTTCCTGATCCTTGGGCCGCCCAATGATTGGATGGTCCCTGGGCATTGTGACAAATCTGATGGATCAGGATCTTAGGTATCGGATCGGTCCAGTCCGCTCGGGTCGTTAAAGTTTCGCCCCGTCCTTGGCGTTGAGAAATCTCAATCCTATCCGCCAGCTTCGTCTTTAGCTTTCAACCGCACTAGACAAAGTCCCGACACCCAAGTCCACATTTCTCATGTATCTCATTCATACCAATTGTGTCATGCTCGAGCTGTGGCTGATTTGATCCATGGGTTCCTTTTGCTTGCCCCCCATACGCTCCTAGAGAGCGGGAAGAGTCGTATGGGGTTGACGTCGCCGAGCAGACCGCGCGCTCAAACACTTGTCTGAGCCAAGCCCACTAGTAGATAACAGTGGAGCACCCGCGGTGCAGAGAAAATCGGAAAAGACGGTGGGTGTCAAGCAGGACTATTCTGATATGTACTGCATTTGGTGTGTTCAGGAAGGAGCGCTCACGAAGAGGGGCTGGATGTATAGTCAACATGCAAAAGGCATGCTAAGGAAGTATATGGCGGTTGGGAGTTCAGCAAAGAACAATTCATGATAATACTATTATGAACAGTTCAGATTACGGGACGGATAACGTTCCTTGAGAGAATAGATCATCACACGTGTGCAGTCGTAAGTACCATAAGTAGCAGCAATTCATCTGATAGTTTGGCTTGTCAAAGCATTAGCTTGAAGTCAGGATGACGGTCATCGTTGCATAGACCGGCATATTTGTCATATTTGCCCAGGCGCTTGTCCCGATTGATTTTTGCGCAGTATAGGACGTTCGCCAAAATCCTATCTTTTGTCAATGTTCCGATTTCTCTAAACGGGGTACATAGAAACGTACAAAAACCACGCCGCAACTAGCAAACCGAGAGACACATTGTGGCCCCGGCGAAATAGAGGCTTATCTCTGGCAGGATAGATAAACGCTGTGGTAGACGTCAGTCACGTTGCTATCTCTGAGAATTCCGTGTACATACTTGCAACGAAGCCGCTACAGTTTGCAATAGCAAGCTGCACGGCTGAAGTGGTGGCTCGCTTATAACTACCCGCAGAATTGTTCGAGTTCCAAACAAGAATGCAAGGGACACTGGAATACATTCCTGTAGCCATCAGGAAGGTCATTCCATATCTAATTCGAGGTGCAGTGATGTTGGCAATAGCCGCGTAGCCGGCGATGGCGAAAGGAAGCGTAATCAGCATCATGACACCACGAAGACGAATGCGGTCAGATACAATGGCAACGATGACTTGACACATCTCAGTTGTTTGATTCCGACTTATCAAGGTAACGGCATACCTGTAAAGAGAGCAGCCACTGCGTATGGGATCACGGACCAGAGCTGCGCCTCGTTTGGGTTGGAAGGAAGACCAGTTTCGTTGATGATTGTTGGAAGCTATCAATGGTCAAAATCTTGCCACATGTAGCTTTCAACCATTCCGAAACTTACAAAGAGGCCAAACGAGTATAAGCCGACAAGGATGCTGAAGTAGGCGAGAGCAGAGAGCCACATCCGAAGGTCCCTGATGCCGCGAAGTACTTCTGAAACCTTAAATGTCTCGTTCTCAACGCTGTTGCCGTTAGGAATGCATTGCAATTCTGCGAGACGAAACGTACTCTCCTGTATTATGCGGATCATCACGGCGTATGCGTTGAAGAGCAACTTTTCGTTCTTCAGGCGTCAAGTATTTGGCACTCTCAATATTATTGGGTAGAGCAATTGCAGCAACAGCGCCGCAAACGACGGTCTGTACCAGTTAGAAAATAATACTGAATCGAAATACCATTCACGCACCAATAACCCTTCTATAATGAAAATCCAACGCCAACCTTCGAGACCCCCTCGGGGTCCAATTTCAACCAATCCACGTGCAAGGAGTCCTATTCAGTCAGTAAGAGAGTCTCCGGTGTCCTTTATTGGAGGACTTACCTCCAAAGGCGCCGGACAGAGAAGTAGCCGTGTAAAACAGTCCAATGCGCACGGCTAAGTCAGACCGCGCGTAGAACCAAGATAAATAGAGTACCTATAGGGAGGTTAGAAATCGGCATCCCACTCCAAATGACGAATACGAACCATTCCCGGCAACAATCCGCCCTCTGCGAAGCCCAGGAGAGCTCGCACAGCGACAAAACTTGCGAAATTTTTGACAAACCCGAGACAGACGGTAATGGCGCCCCAGAGTATCGTCAAGAAAGGAAGCCATACTCGTGGTGACGCTTTCTTCAGTACCAAGTTACTTGGAAGTTCACTAAGGACTTGCATTAGTTCGCTTCCAGTGATAGCAAGGAAAAATAACACACCTGCAGATATAGAACAGATAGAACACCGTCAGACCGATATCATACTGGTGGTCAGTGATTCCGATATCCTCCTCCAGACCAACTATCTTTGCATTGCCAACATTTGTGCGATCGAGGAAGGAGCACAGGAAGAGTAAGGTGAGGATTGGGAGGACACTAAGCAAGTGAGCAAGAGCACTTGACACGAGAAAAATCCCTATTTCATTCCTACCGGATATCGGTTTTCAATAAAACCTTTCGAACGACGGCGGGATCCTGATCCTCCGCGACGATCTGCGGCGAGGAATGCTCAACGTCTACCTTTTCCGTTATCGACATTGTAGTATTCGGAGGTGTCACGCAAACGGTGAAAGCAGTCCCTATTCTTCCATCGAAATCTAAAGGAGGGGAAGAACAATTGATGGACGTCCGCTGAAGGTCATGAAGTCATGATGAACAGGGGTCAATGGCCGGCTTATCGAATCTGAATGAACGTTTAAGTGCAAAGTAGCAGTCCCAAGCCCCAACACGTACTCCAGAGGCCAATTCTAATAGGATTGGCAATTGTGGTGGCTGAGGTTGGATAAGCCTAGGGTCTCGGACTAACCCCGAGCACTCCGTCCGACTCGTTCTCTCCGTGCTTGTTGGGGTGTTTTGTTGCATCGTTGCATGTCTGTTCGCAGATTCACCAAAAACAGGAAGCACCTGGTTCCTTAACTGGCAAGGTTAGTTACAAACTTACATGTGGTTGGCTCCTGTGCTCAGCTAAGCTCCCCACTTCCCCAGGCTGGCCAGCTTGGCCGTCGCTCTTGGCAATCCATTCTAGCCTAGATTAGTTAGATTGCTCTTTATTTGAGTAACCCCACCGCAGATCCCCCACCACAATTCACCCAAACCATGAACACCCCAAAGTCCGCTCGAATCAAGCACAAGTGCACCATACGTAATTGTACATGCCAGTCCAGGACACAGCTCGTTCAGCAGATTGATGGGGTGCCGTATCAAGTGACCTTGGCCTAATTTCGGAGTGAAGTCAACCCCATTGAACCGAGACAGGAAGAGCCTGACTGACCATTTCACCCGGAGCAGCTGGAACCATCGTCAAAGAGGGCAAGAGTACGGAGTACTCCTGTGGCTATAACCACTTAGCATCCTCCGTCCGCACCTGCCACGGTACTACTAGTACATGCTAGTGATACCGCGAGTTCTACAAGGAAGCACCACAGGAGTACCACTAAGTACTTACTACTGGGATCATCTCGCCGACGATAAAGGGCAAAATCTGTTTTGTGTTGCGCTCAATCTATTACGAGAAACTGAACTGTTTTAAACCCAAAACTACTGGCCTTACATGCCAGCATTGTCGAGAACCATTCACCATTGAAGTTTCGCCTTTTCCCGGGCACCTGCAATATCAGCTGCGTCACCCTCAAGGGCAAGATGACGAGATGTAGTATCGCTGACATGTCGTGTACTCTTGAGACGAATGTCGAAAGGATGTACTTTCAACAAGAGGTACTGGATGACTTGTGCCGGAGATATCTGAGACACCTATTATCGGGCCCTTTCTGACCGTGGACCGAGTGAACAGGCAGGACATCTTGAGAGACGAGGGAGCTAGGAGGAGCTCACGACAGGAACTGAATGAGGCTGGAATGAGAAATGTTAAACCCGCAGTCTAAGGCCGCATTCGACTTAAGATTTAGGCAGGTAAATGCTCAGAGGCTTGCCAACGCACTTGCCGTACTGGGATCCATAGCTCCTATCCAGACCATATGGCTGTTTATCTGAGCTAGCTGGGTCAGGCAAGCTCTGGGTCTTTAGGTAGTGCGCAGCCTTGTGTTCTTTCTTTTTCCTCTCTTTGTATGTATTACTCAATGTTCTATTCTTATAACCTAGCTGTCTAGGGAGAATGCGACCCGTATTCTAAGCTCCTGACAGATCCCAAATCAGGAGCTCGACTGACCTGGATCTTCGTTGCCCTTTCTATAGGTATTGGCCAAGTGACGCAGTGGTGCCAATACAATTGTATGAGCCTAGGGGTCAGTGCACCAGAAGAGTGTTATTCTGGTACACACTCGGTACACCGCAGATACCTACGATCATGGATGTTAGAGCCCGCTGCC
>NW_027192368.1:331330-360329 GCF_041956635.1 Thermomyces lanuginosus | reverse complement strand
GGGGCCAGTGCAGTGGCTTCGAAACCACTCGCTTCGGCCTGCATCTGGTTCCAGGCGCCAACTGTCTTCTGTACGCACGCGAAGACGTCAGTATAAGGTTATTAAATGGTCACTGGAAACACAGAATGAAACTGACAAGATGCCGATCCTTTGGCCAGACACCATAGGGAATGAAATATTTGTTTACCACTATGTTCTGAAAGCCCGCTTCTTTGAACCACTCCTTCAGCTTAGGCCCGGGCCTCATCTCGTAGCCGGCCTTCTCAAATGCCTTGTTGATTTCGTTCTGGTATTTTTGAAGAGCAGTTCCGTCGAGGCTACCATCTTCCGAGAAAGGGTAGCAGTCCCAGTCTTGGAATTCAACCCAGCCTCCGGGCTTGACTGATCTGCCTTTTGTCAGAGAGCCGAGGGAAAAGATCAAGATCCAGTGGCATACCGATAGCATTCCCTAATCAGCCGTCCATAGTTTTTGATCGATGCAGCCAGGAACCTCGCGTGGATAAAGTCAAATGGGTTTCGTTCATAGGCCCAGTCTGACTCGATATCGTCCACCAGGAACTTCACGTTCGGAGGGACCCTGCGTATGCCAGTCAGTCAAGCGATTGGACTTTCCTTTTTTTTTTTTTTTTTTTTTTTTTTTTGGGTCAGACTGACAGAGTTGGCTGGGTAGGGCTCAGGTCACAACCGATCACCTTGAACAAACAAATCCGGTTTCAGCATTCTGTCATCTGCGGTCGCTCTCGGTGGTTGCCTTTACCTCAGCCTGTGGATGTTGGTCCGCTATTACGAGTTAGCATTCGTGTCCTGCGTCGAACAAAAACAAAGCAAACGACTAACCAAAATCAATTGCCCATAAACCCGTTCCGGTCGCAAGGTCGATGACCCGCTGAGGGTTCCTGATTGGAGCGAGATACAGTTTTCTATCCAAGAGCACCAAGAACATCTCGTGTAACATATCCAAGCGCTCATTTTCCGCATCATCGTTGGGAAGCAGGTATGCTAGAAATATCGATCAGCTTACAGATCCTCAATAATCAGGGAAGAGAGTCCCGCCCCTACCTCCGTCCCGATATTTGTGATATCGCCGCCCATTTTCGAGACGATAATCGAGAACAGACGAAGTCAGTGATGCGCTGTACGACGAACTACGCGTCAAAGTACAAGCGTGAGCATGCTTCGCGATATACTGCAAAGCGTCATTTTACCGCATCACGTACAGTTCATCGCCATAAGAAGAGTCGTTTTCATACTGCAAGTCCCTTGTAAGCAACACGTCTGATGTAGTGCAATGGAAATATCTCGTACCGAGGCATCGATTTCTACGGAATTCGCCCGCCTATGGTCCGTAGCGGCAGTCTGTTCTTGAGAAGACATTCTGATATGATGGAAGAGTTCTTGAGTACCAGAAAGATCGATGGCTGATCAGACGTTCAAAAACCAAGAATCAACGAATTCGTAGTATTTTCTAGGAAGACAGTTCGAAACCGAGAGCCGTCAACTAGGGGCTCTAGGGATCTTATAGCCGGTGTTCTGCGGCAAGAGCAACGATGGTAAATGAGTTCGTCCGAAAACTAGAAACGCGGAGGTAAGTCTTCAGGATGTGCTCAGACGAGCTAAGGTAAGATCTGCGCCTCAGTTGCCCGGCCTGACTGGCAAGATCACGTCGTTATTCACCCAACCACATTCCTCGACGCAGAAACAAGAGTAGGCCAATGCGTAGGTACTCCGTACCATATTGTCAAGGTGAATCGGGACTTCAACGTGCTTCCCCGCTGCAAGTATGATCCTTGACTTCGCATTGGCAACCACTTGCCATGATCTTGCACCTCAAACTGGCCAATTGGACTCTTACTACGTGTTTTCCATGGTCTATTTCATTTCGGAGTTTGAGAACAGTCCCATTAATAATGCAAGCGAAGAGGCAGGCGTCGAATTAAACTTTCCCAAACTGGCACCGACCTTTGCCGTGACTTTCACGTCGTGAGCAACCAATGGCCTTTGCCAAGTTACCAGGGTCTTTTCTCCCAAGTGAAGGCACTGTGATTTTACTGCGGGACGTGGGGACCAACTTGTCGGAAAGATTAGCATGCGAGTGAGTCAGCAGTTCCTCGGTGTGAGACCCGCTAACGCTCGGGAGTCTAGGCCGTCGACTCGCAGCTCAGGTCGGTGACAGATACGGGCGAGTGGTTGAAACGCGAAGTTACGGATCCAAGTTGCAGCGAGAGACAGGCTGGGAAACGGAGTCAACTTTCCAAGCTTGAGGTCTAGAAATTCTGGACCTCGTCTACGGGAGCTTTTACGGGCTCTAACATCGGTGTTAGGAATCGGGTTTGCAGAGCGTGACAGGCTGTACGAATACGTCAGAAGGGGACTGAAGCGCAATGGAAACCTCGTCTCCGTTGCAAAGTATGGCGTAGAGCAGGTAGAATAGGTAGAGTGGGTAGCTGACCGCTGATCTCCGATATTGTCGAGATCAGCTCTTCCAAATACAATATGCGCTGACTATTCCGTAAGCAGCAATAGGGCGCTATCTAGGTAGGTAGGTAGGTACTCGTATGCACAACCTGACACCACTAGCCATTCCCATCCTCGTAACCACCTGGTACTGTGACTGCGTCGTAACAATCGGGTTCCAAAGAGAACCATTCTCACTGACTCGCATGGTAAACTTTTCGGCAGGTTGGTCCCGCGTCCCGTAGTAAAACCACTGTATCTCCACTAGGACAAAGACCTCGGAAACCTGGCAAAGGCTATTGGCAACTCAGAATGGAAGCCGCGGCACTGTCTCGGGTCAGTTTGGGAAAATCTGGGAAGGTGGGGAAAGTGGGGAACACGCCGTGGAGAGCACGGAGTACCGATGAGAGGTACATACCTACCTTTAACTTGGTAGTTTCTTGGCTCTGAAGTAGCAAGGGTCGTTGCACCTTTCCGTGAAATCCGGGTACACGCGATTGACAAATTCGGTGAAGTCCGCCGTGGCGTGGAGCATGTCTGGGAGATTGATCACGCCGCGAAGTTCCGGGTTCGTATTGAGCTCTCCCAGCCACCTGACAAACTCCCCGGTGTCCCGCGAGGTGTTTTGCAGGCGCATGTTTTCGGTCAGGGAGAGACGAGAGGTACTCGAGACGACAAGCAGAATTTAAGGACTCATTGAGAAACAACCTCTCTCAATTCCACTTTTGTCTGCTCTTGCATTGTAGGAATGGCACCTATTTATGGCTAGACAACCCAGCATACAGGCAACAAAGTGACAGACAATGCAATACAATGAACAGAGGTGGTACCTAATGCAGACCAATCGGGTACCATTCGGTTGCGATCCAGGACATGTAATACACTGTCAATGCCAAGGGAAGACTCATTCTCGATGTACTCCGTCGTCTTCTTCGCTTGGAAGGACATCTTCTGGTGCAAGAACTGCACCCTAGTGCTCTTCTCCTTCTCTTCGCTCCCTGAAAAATGAACCTGAGAAGTCTGTCACGTGTGTGTTCTCAGCACATGGGTGCTCGATTCATTTCTTGCCGCAACTGGTCACCCGCGGCAGAGCACGCATTCCAGAAATGAATAAACGTATTCGAAGAACCGAAGTTACTAGCATATTAGACAAATGACGCAGTGGTGACAATACAATTGCATGGGCGTAATGATAAGTGTCACTTCAGGAGTGCTGTTCTTGTACACACAGGGCCTATCATGGCAAAACCGAGAAGCTGACAAAGAAATGAGTGGCAAAACAACAAACAAATCATATGGAGTGTGTTCTGGAATGTGCAAATGGTGAAACAATTACTTGTACTATTTACAGGGGCCTTGAATTGTTTGAATCATCTACCCTGCGAACGAAAGTCTTTACTCACACAGGAATCAGAAAGGAAAGAGATGACAACCAGATGATCCCAAACATGGACAAAGAAAACGACTTTATATATGCATGGATATAACACAAGAAAAAGAACGAAGGCCAAAGCAGAGAGCCAACAACGCCAAACAAGATAAACAAACTCGCCCGAGATGTAAAGTTGGAGAAAGCAAATCAACTATTAACTCGGGTCTATATTCGGGACGTCCCCAAAAATCCGCTCATGAATGCTCATCAAAATCTCCGCGTTCGTGGTCAGAGTCGGCGACACATACCGGTACTCCATCAAGAATCGAATAGTGCGCTTGAGGAGTCCCCGGAGGGTTTCGCGGTCAACCAGTGGCCGGAGCTCCGACATGTACGTTGCAGACAGCACCAGCATATTACCGAATTGCCTGCCCAAAGTCAGTCCGATTGATCCTGCCCGCAAAAGCGAATACTGAGAAAACGTACGCCTGCGCAGTTCCAAAAATGTTGGTCACGACGGGGCGCGCATGGATGCCATCGAACACAGTGGTGCTCAGAATTGCCGACCGGACGCACTCTTCACACGACTCACGAATCGGCAGAGGTAGTGCATCGTAGGGTGCACATTGCCAAATGTCATCTTCGCCGCTCGCAAGAGGAACTTCCGATTCGTTCGATGACCGCCCCATGATGAGTCCGTACGCCACGCGAGAGAAATCCCGCGGCCACCTCGAACCGTCTTCACCGTCGGCTTCCAGTTTTGCTCCACCGGCTTTGCCATAATAATGGAGGGCCAGGTACAGCAGGGGACGGTGAATGATATATCGAGCACCGTAATACTTGTCTCGCAGTCGAGCCATATTGATATCAGGATGAGGCGGATCCAAGTCGTTCCACTGCATCGGAGGTGGCTGACTACCCCGCCAGTGTTCCAAGTTCTTGCTCCAGGCCTTCAAAATAGACACCGAAAAGTTGGCGACTTTGTCGTCATCCTTATCTTCTATGGCACGAGGGTCAACACTACAGATCCACTAACGAAAGGGGGGCTTGCAGAAGAAAAATAAGTGGAAAATCTGTGTCACGTACTTGGAGTCTTGTAAAGGTCGTTGTGGATCTGATTCAGAACCTTCCGCAGATGGATCTGCGCAAGGTAGAAAACCATCATACGTGTGTTGGGGGCGTCAAGACTATTGGGCACCGGAAACACATAATCTCCCGCCGGCAATTGGACTTGGGTCTCGACGTTGGTGATACCGCTGCCAGGAAGTGGCAACTCCGCCAAAATATCGCTCTCGAGTTGCAGATTCGTCCAATATGCAAATTCGCATAGGCTCTTGTGACGTCCCTTCGGTAACGATTGGTAATTGTCTCTGAGAACACTCTCATTAGCTCCTGCTCTCTTGGAGGAAGGAATGGGGGGGAAGAGGCAGAAAACCCTACTTTCGCGTGAGTACTATACATGCGTCGGCCGCTCTTTTGATCCAGCCAAAGCTCTCCACCGGATCTGCCAGCTGGCCCATATATAGCCCAGCCAAGAGCCCAGCCTGCGCTTCCTCCAGTGTCGTGAACATTGATTTCGGACCAATAATCCGAACGCCGTAGGCATAATACGCGAACCCCGGAATCACATCAACATTTCGCGGACGGCTGGAATCAGAAGCCACCGATGTCCGCCGGCTGCCTTCCGGAGTCGACGATGAGGCACTGGGGCGTCGGAAAACGGATGCACTAGACGAAAGTTCTGGTGGAAGAACTCTGGCGGAGGGCGATTTGGTGGATGGAGTTTTGTCGTAGGCCGCCTGAGGCAATGGTCTATCTCGCCATTCGCAAACAGCACCCACCGCCATCACGAGGAGTAGGATCGCATTTTCAATAGTTTCCTCTATCCTGAGAGGTGAGGGGCTGGAGCCAGCCAATGGGTTAGCTTCATAACCTGCCATCTGCACACCTTCCAGTGATCGTTTTCGCTTGAGCCCACGCTGAATGTCGACTCCCACGGAGTGCGCAGCTCTCTCTCTGGGCCAGCCATACAAGCGAATGAATTGCTCCATCATATTCCTGAGATGGCTCTCATCCAGGAACGGATGCAGGATGTGCATGTGGCTCAGGTAGCTGAGGACTAGCCGACGCACAACGTCGGGATCGGTGTTAAGATGGCCAAACTCATCGAGGCCACCAGCCGGCTCACGAGGCTGGCTGGAAAACGAGGAAGACGGTCCGGCATCATTCCGACTATTGGTGCTGGGCCTATTGGACGCCATCGTCCGCGCTGGGCCGGTATCACTCCATTCGCTAACAGTCGTGGGACCCTCATCATATTCATCGAGTCGGATCTTACCCCTGCCGAGCTCTATTTCCATCACATAGTTTTCAGTGATATTTGTCCCAATGAGTCGCCTCACAGTCGGCCACGACAGCAAATTGTGGGCGCCTGTAGTATGGTCAATGGGGATGGATAACTCATCATCCTCAGAGTCCGACGCTGATGCCTTGAGGTCGGCTTGCTTGATGTCTGGAAAACTGACGTCGAACCCGCCCGGTACCGGAGGGGAAGTTCCTTGGTTGGAAGGGTGAGCAGACTGAGGGCTGGTGCTGTCACCGATTGAGCCCGTATGTTGACGAAGCAGGCTCAACATGCGCGTCTCGAGCTTCTCTACTCGGCGATCCACTCGGTCCACTAGCCGCGTCTCAAGCCGGTCTATGCGGCGATCCACACGCCGGGAGATGCGGCCCTCCATTTCATGCATCTTTTCCACCATGAATATGGTGGATTTATCCTGTCTGTGATTTCGTTGCCACGGTTAAGCCAAGGTGCGCAAGGACGTCTGAAGGTGCCTCACTTTTGTGGGGGAAGTTCTTTGTACACGCAGGTCAGATTATATTCTTTGCAATGACTGCATGCCGGCCGACCCTCGTCGCATTTGGCCTTTCTGGCTCGACATTGATCGCATGCCTGAAAGAAAAAGCTGGTCAATGGCCGAGCAACGTCGCTGTACAAAGCCAATGCTTACCTGCTGAGCACGGGACGATTTCCGTTGTCGCATGGTCCCGAACAATTGACCGGAAAAGAAGCTTGGGTCTAAGGGACCTGGGGTCGGCGGCATCGAAAAGCTGATATTGGGGCCATACGGGCCTAGCGTCAGTATGGGCGTGTCGCCGGTGTTTGGCATGGAGGCCGGCGCATATGGTACTCCGGGAGTGCGATAGTCTCGATAGTCGGGAGGAGGCCCGTGGGGAGGCTGTCCAGGATCCATTGGGACGCCGTTCATTTGGCGCACCGGCGGCGGTTGTGTTGTCGAACTCTCATGAGGGGAGCGGGTGGGTGCGCTGGTTGTAGGGACCCCGTTCGATTGTGAGAATGGGTCTGCCAGAGCATGGATCGCATCTCGAGTCGGCTGCACGGTCGTCAACAGCGGCGTTGGAGCCGACGACTGGCGGCGATCAGCATTCGCGACCTCGAAGCCCGGCGGATAGGGAGTTGGGCGCCATGATTGCTCGTATATTCCATGCGATGGTGGCAGATTGGGTAGACTATCAGGTCCCATGGGCATGCGAGGCGGCGCGGAGGCGGCGGGAGCCTGTGGTTGCGCAAGGGACGGCGGCGGCAGAGCTCCCAGACCCGGCGGGTGTGGTTTGGACTTATCGTCCGCTGCAATCGCTTCCATGATCGCCGGCGATTGGCGAGAACACCGCAGCGATCACGGGCAAAAGAGGGACGGTTCTACGAGCTCGACGAGGAAGCGGTGGGAGCAGCGTTAGATGAAATGGGAAGAATCTCTTGTCCACATCGGCACCAGATCGGAGCAAGACGCAAGTGCTTCAATGGCCGGGGTATGGCAGGACATGGGGTTCCCGCACTGGTGGTAAATCATAGACATGGAACCAACCCTCCGTGAGCTCGCGATAATTATAAAGAACGTGGAGAACGGAAGAAAGGAAGAGGGGGCCTTGCCGGTCAAGCCAACAGCACCACCAGGCCGGAAACTCGCACTGGAGCCGTCCCAGAGGAGCTTACAGACACGACTTTGTATTTTTGTGTTGACTAGTCCAGAAAAGCTTCATGAACTCTCCTTTTTACCTGCACCGGTCTCCCATCTACCATGGTTGGCTGAGCAAACTTTGGGAATACTCCATGGATTACTTGTATAGTTAAGAGAAAACTTCGAAAATGGTTGTGCCGGTTCCTGGTATTAAGCTGCGCAATTCTGGGGCAATTCCGTCTCCCACGGTTACGATGGCTACGCAAAGCTTGGGACAATCCAGCCTCGCTCGGGCCTCTCTTGGAGTGGGGCCAATGGACGGTGAATGGATGGAGAATAAATGGAAGAAAATGGACAGACAATGGACGAACAATGATTAGTGACCGGAAAATGATTAACCTATTGGACGGGGAATGGTTTCGAATGCAAGGGTCTAGACCCAAACGCTAACGCAGCTGACTCTGCCGGAGTACAACCCCTCAAAATGTCGAGTTCAACGGAAATTATTCTCAATCAAGCAGGCAGCACAGAGGTGCCAGGCAGGCCAGGGTGAAGCTCAGATATTACACGCGATCACTTTCTTGCAATTGCTTAGTACTGGGTCAATGTAACTCAACAAGCGATTGTGATTGGAAGACTTTTTTTTTTTGGCTTGGGCGTGAGCAGCAGTCGGCATCAAAGCGCTTTCTGTTTGTTTGCTCAAGAGTAGTGATTCTCCGAATTTACCATGAATCTTTCCAAGATTCTTTCGCGTGCAGTCATATGACTCAATGCTGAGGCTGTTTGTTAGATGACCTCAGTGCGCGAAACGCAGAATGAGGCCCACAGTGCATGGACTAACTTCTAGTGTAAAAATGTACTCCGGGACAGACATTCAGGGAAACAGGCTGTTTGGTTGGCAATCACTATGTGCGAAAATCGCTGCCAGGGAGTCTGAATTGTGGAGGGAACCGCTGATTAGGGAACAATATCAGGTGGCTTCTCTCAATGTTCGACCCTTTACGTAATGGCCGCATGCTGAGCAAGCTATATCCGTATGATCTATCACTTTGCCTGCATTAGGCCGTTTGTCTAAGCCCAAAATGACAAGACGCATAGAGTACGGAATCAATTGGCCAGGCTTAAGGTCTAAAGATTGTGAAGCCCCATGTTGTCTGAGCAAAAATTTCGCTAATTTCTCGCCGATATCCGCCATTTCAGGTGTGGTGACCGCAGTGAAGGCGGTCTCGCAAATCTGTTAGGAACCTCGGATCTAGGCACGGTAATCGTCTATAGACCCGTCTATCTAGAGCAGGCTATATACAGAATACCAAGGATGAAGAAGAAAAGGGGATACAGGGAGAACCAGAACTAAGTACCGAAGGTGGGCCTCGTGAGATATAGGCCCTAACCCTGCCAAGGTACGGACGCCTGAGGCAGCGGGCTCTAACAAAATCCTGGAAACGTGCCAAAGTTGAACTTTTCTGTTTGTAGTATCCCGCAGGCCATCCATCGTGTATTGATCTGAGCGTGGATTTGGATGAGAAAGTTCTTCGATTCTACGAGATTACACGGCCTCGCCATGTCTAGTTACTTGACGAAACTTTTCTTCTTGTTCAGCCGAATTTTTTTGCCGAGCACCATCTCCCTCGAGGGGAATTCAAGAGTCGTCCGACTTTTCCGTCCTGGACCCTGAAATTCCGGTTGAGGAGGAACGGATGCCGGCATATAATCAGGGGCGGTATTATCCAGTCAAACTGGGAGAAGTGCTCAAATCCAGATATCGGGTCCTCAGCAAACTGGGTTTCGGGGCGAATTCAACAGTGTGGTTTTGCCGCGATCTAGAGTAATTACAGGCCACCTCCAACTCTGCTCGGAACTAGGTGGGAGAGAACTAACTTGACAAGAAAGCATCGATATGTCGCAGTCAAGATCTACATCAGCAGTTCCAAGAGGAATCAAGAGGTGCGCGTGCTGGAACATCTGTCGAAAATCAGATCGTGCCATCCCGGCAGCAGACTTATCCGCAAAATGATTGATAGATTCGAGCTCAAGGGACTGCAGAATTCGATTCACCAGTGCATTGTTCATGAGCCCCTATTGACAAGCCTTTGGCATTTCCAAATGACATTGGATCCGCCTAACCTTCCGGAGAACTTGTTGAAAGGGGCTCTTCAGCAACTATTTCAGGCCTTTGATTTTTTACATTCGGAAGCGCATGTGATACATACTGGTCAGTGGGAAACTCCCCTTACCTGTTACGTTCCAATTCACCACGACCCTAATATCCTCCGTAGATATTCAAGCAAAGAACATCTTTATTTCCGCAAAGGATGATTCAATCTTTCGAGAGTGGGATGAAAATGAAACTTCTAATCCAAGCCCTCGAAAGGTCACTGAAACACACACACTACATACCAATCGCGGCCGTTTCGTCGTAAGATTTGCTGGCATGGTTACGGAGTGCCTCTGCTCGCGGACTTTGGAGAAGCGCGTCTGGGTGATGAGCATGAGGGGCTTTTCCAGCCGGATATTTATCGAGCTCCAGAGGTAATTCTGGGATCTCGTTGGAATTCCAAAGTCGACATTTGGAATGTTGGAGTGATGGTGAATTCTCCCTTTCTTTTCTTGGTATATTAGATGCTAATCGAGAGCTCGAGATCTGGGATCTCTTTGAGGACCACCATCTCTTTGACGGCAGAGGGCCCGACGGCCAGCATTCGGATGGTCAACTTCTCGCGGAGATGATAGCGATGATCGGCCCTTCACCAATCGAGTTTCTTCACAAATGTTCCAATAGTCAGAAGTACTGGGACAACTCAGGTATATTCTGATATTGTCGGAAAGGCTTTCCTGTTCTGCAGCTGATATATTAATACCAGGCCGATGGATAGGGTCCAAAGGAATCCCGGAGACTTCACTAGAAGACTCGGAGGTGTATCTCGATGGCGACAACAAAGAGATGTTCCTGAAATTTGTCAGGAAAATGCTGCGATGGGATCCGGATGAGAGGCCGAGCGCCCGTGATCTCTTGATAGATCCTTGGTTGACTGGCAGAAGGTGATTAATGTCCCACGGTCTTTTCACAGCCTCGGAAGGGCAAATCTATCGTTGCTGTTCTGCTTCTCTCTGCGTGTTTTCTGTCAGGGAGTTCCTCCGTCTGTGATTGTTCGAAGTGGGTGCTAGTGCGGGGCCCAAGAGTGGCCACACTTCACATCCTCATCGTTATCCAAGTTGCTTCCCCTACCTTCCTGTTCTCAAGCGACATATTGTATCCAGCATTTAATTTTCCCACACCATTGCTTTTCCGACCCTCTCTCACCTTTATTCTTAGTCCAGCAATGCCTGCAGATAAAGCTGCCCAAAGGGCCGCAGAAATATACCCCAAATCAATCCAAGGCGGTGCCAAGGAGGATTTGGACAAGCTGGCACAGTGGTTCAAAAATGCAAAGAAGGTCCCCGTGGAAGAATATAGGTGGTGTTGTATTGACCCTGATCAACTGAATGTTGTACGCCCATTGCTGGAAAAGCTGAACCTCGACAAGGAGGTACGTCATATGTCATCTACGACGCGCACAGTCACTGACAACTCATCGCAGAGATTTGTGGTCAATCTGTCGACAATTTCAGGACGCACGAAAATCATCAAAGGTCATGGGTTCAAAAACGTTTTCTTCCCGCTATCGGGCGATGTGTTTGTTGGTGGCTATCACCTTGACCCGGGAGAGTACCTTTATTTACTGGGAGAAGAATTTGTGGATGGGAATTTGGACTTTCTCGTGGTTTAGTTACCGGAAAAACTACTTCAGAATTTGAACGAACCAACTCTCCAGTCATTTGCGGCTTGTGATTGTGTTCAAGAGCTGATACACAACATTCGAGATGACAACGCTTCTTCGAAGGACAGTATAGTCAAAGTGATCGCTGATTTAGCACGATCTTGCGAGGCTATTTAGAGGTTATTTATGCTTGTACAACTTAATTTGCGGCGTCCGTCAGAATTGAAGAATCCGGCCTTCACGATTGAAACCAACGTAGAAGGTGCAATTGAAGGCCCCGGCAGTACAACTTTACGACAGCCAGATATATTGTGTCGAATCATCCGATATTCCATGGAAAATACGCGCAGCGAATATGCCATTCCCTATGGAATAAAGTAACCTGCCAGGATTGTTCGAGATCCCTGAGTCATCCGTTAATGAAACCATTCCAGTAACGATAAAAAAATGGCATTTACCATATTCAAAGCAACCATCCTGAACCGGAGTCCGTTGGTCTGCCGAGCTGGCAGTTGACTCAACAGGGATCACTGGCCCACTATTTTGCGCAAGTCTGGACTTTCCGACGGTCCTGCTCACAATTTTCTCTTGGAAGGAAATTAGTAAGAGCGAATTAAAAAAGACACAAACCCTCACTCTTTGTAAGAGTATGCGTTTCTCTTTTGCGGTCCAATTCTGCAATCTGCTCGAGCGCTCGTCGTTGCAAGTTCTCTGACGGTGGGTTTTCCTCCCACCAGTGTCGGAGGTGAGAATAGATCTCGTCGAGGTGAGAATCACGAATATTGGATAAATCTGTGATAGAAATAGAGATGGCAACGACAAAGAATAGTGTCTTCGAAATGAAGTACAAGTTTTTAAGGCGCTGTCTCGCTCTTTGATGTCTCCGGAAGGATGACGGTGAGCTCGGCGGGTCGATCATTTCGTTCATCACGCAATACGCTGTCTCCAATCCATTCTGATCCTCCGGACGGAGGAATGGGCTCTCATCCAGCTCGCTTTTGCGCGAATACAGGACACGGAAAAAGTCCTCCGCCAACATCTCTGCGGTTATATCTGGGAATTGGAAATTGCACCGAGGCGAAAGATAACTCAGTCCAATTTGCCAATTCGGCGCAGTGGTCAACCCACCATGATGAGGGCAGCAGAATTATTGTTCTCAGAATTCGACGACAAACGAGTCATGTGACAGGACTCTATAGATACCCGATAGATGCCCTACCCTTCTCTTCACGTGCTCATCGTGTCCGGGCCCCTCCTATTCGACCCCACCGCAGCCGAGCTATGAAAGTGGCAATTTCCTCGCTGCTTTTCTGAGGTATCAACCTCGATGCCCCTCTCACATGAAAACTCCATTATGGTGAAATGCTCCTTAAACTTTCAATTCTAGTTTTTGGATGTGTATGCGCCCTGGTTATTTTGGCAGCGATCTACTAACGCTTGATGCGCAGCTTGTTGATTATGATCCCGAAGGAACTCTCGCCGGAGGCGGAAAGTATTCGCCTCCAAATCAAAGACATGATTCCTGAGTTGAAACGCGGCAGCCTCGCCGCGATATTGGAAGGAGAGGGCCCGAACATATCCTATGAAGGAGAACCGATGAAAGAACAACTGGTTAAACTGTTGAAGCACCTGCCTATTCCAGATCCAGAAGTAAGGGCTCTGACCTTCTTTTCTTGAACCGAATATTGACCGCAGGATAGAACTATAACTGCTCTGTGGTATATTTTCAATCTCCCACGACCGTGAATATTGGGGGAGAAGGATTTATCATTCCCCTTTGTGAAAATACACTTCGTTTCGATGAAAGTGCGCAATTACCGGAAGGATGTTATGCCAAAATCACAACCGATATATCAATGAACGGGCGCACCGCAGCTGTATTTGCAGTGCAACGGGTGATTTTCTTGTCGAAATAAGGTAGTTTGCGAAGGGTTGGCGAATTTGGTTTACTTCTGCGATACACAGCACTCCCGCGCTCCTGACATTGACGCAGTACGTCAGGCTCTCTGACTCCTCTGGACTTGCGAACTTGAGAGCCAACGTGAAGCACTTATACAAGTAGAGCAGCATAATTCGACTTAGTTATCGCAGAATCCAACTTTTGAGTGCGGTAAACTCCACCAGAACCGGCTTTGTGGCCCTTAGACGTAAGGCCCCATGACAGTGAACGACAAATAACAATACTACGTTCGTTTCAAAGCGGACTTGGTAAGGATAAGGACGATTGATTTTGCAGGAAATGTGCTTCTAGAAGACTGGTCAAATAGAGTCTCAAGGTCACAAAGCCTCATCATTGGGCATAGGAACATGGGTAACATGTGAAGAATCCGCGGTACGTATCACTCGCCAGACACACTCGATCACTATTGGGATAGCATTGTGAGTGAGCTAGATGTCCCCTTCTGCATCTCGATTTTCGCGCGGCAATTCAATACTTACATGCCGTTTCCGGAGCATTTTCCAAATCACGTAGGAGTTGGATAACCAGATCAAGCCCATCCTGAAGTTTCAATATCTGGAGGAGATTTAGATGTTCAAGCCGAATATCATCATATCCATAGTCGATGACGGCTTCGAATCGAAAATAGAGAATGAGGCTTTCACTGAGAACGAAAAAAGCTTTCTGATCCTTTAATGCCCTCTCGAGAGGAATGAAATATGGCTTGTGCAGCTTAAGTACTCTGGGAGTCTGAGGTGAATATGAGAGTTGTTCTCAGGCGTATTCGGATTGTTTTGGGATGAGCCTACCCGATGCAACCATTTTCGATTCCAAGTCTCGCATCCAAATGATGCAAGAGTGGTTCCGATGTGCTTGAGAGTGCGTGCGAGAATTCTCACGTATTCCATGGTAAATTCGGGGAGCCACCACTCTCGAGCAAGCAAACACAAGTGCTTCGATGCTGACTGTTGTTCATGCGGATGTGCCCAGATTATAAGCAAACATCCTCCTTGCCGATTCGCCGTGAGGACTGGTAAGCTTTCGACTCCTCCCTTGTCTGAGAGAATTATCCCAGCTTAAGCAGTAGTTCCAGTTTACATGGGTTCGAAATCCAGAGTGCGCCATTGCTGCATCCCCGTCTCTCGATCAGCTAATGGTAAAAGCCAGTGAAATTTGAATTTTATCTTTCCGCATGAGCCACAGTAAGCATCGAAGCACTTCTCTCTGTTTGCTTGAGAGGGATAGCTCCCCGAATTTACCATGGTCACGTCAAACTCTTTCGCGTGCTTTCATATGACTACCCATGCTACCTTCGCAATTGCGTTTCCGTAATGCCTAGCAACGTAAGCATATCTGGGATAACCTACCTCAGGTCCCCCCAAGCCGGAATGCACACGGTTTGGTGAAGGAGTCGAAATAGACTTCAGTGCTCTGCGCAAAACTCGGGAAAGTTTTTGGATGCTTTGATCTCCGAGTTCGAAGTTTGGGGGGGTCTGGGTAGTTCCCTATTCCGAGTAGAGAAGGTTACAATGGACTACTGCATTGGCGTTTGCGCCGTGACTCACGAACACGACAGGGCCCCACACCAAGTCGACACAGATTGGTGGGCTAGTGGAGGCTCGCACGGTCCCCCATTTCTGCATGGAAAATAGTTATGAGCCTGGACTTGGCTCGAGTGGCACGGCATTTTCTGAGCACGAGGGCTCGTTTACCATTTTAGGTTTGGTGAGCAAAATTCTCGCCGGTAATGCTGAGTTGTACTTATAAGGGAACCATTCTCCGTCCACTAATCATTCCCCGTCCATTTCCGTCCATTCGACCGTCCATTCTCCGTCCACTAATCGTTCCCCGTCCACTCGTTTACCGTTTACGATGGCCCGTGAGAGGCTGTGCAGCCCCAAGCTTCGTAGCCACGCCGCTATTCACCCACCCACATTCCTCGACGCAGAAACAAGACTAGGCCACTGCGTAGGTACTCCGTACCATATTGTCAAGGTGAATCGGGACTTCAACGTGCTTCCCCGCTGCAAGTATGATCCTTGACTTCGCATTGGCAACCACTTGCCATGATCTTGCACCTCAAACTGGCCAATTGGACTCTTACTACGTGTTTTCCATGGTCTATTTCATTTCGGAGTTTGAGAACAGTCCCATTAATAATGCAAGCGAAGAGGCAGGCGTCGAATTAAACTTTCCCAAACTGGCACCGACCTTTGCCGTGACTTTCACGTCGTGAGCAACCAATGGCCTTTGCCAAGTTACCAGGGTCTTTTCTCCCAAGTGAAGGCACTGTGATTTTACTGCGGGACGTGGGGACCAACTTGTCGGAAAGATTAGCATGCGAGTGAGTCAGCAGTTCCTCGGTGTGAGACCCGCTAACGCTCGGGAGTCTGGGCCGTCTAGTCGCAGCTTGGATGGGTAACAGATACGGGCGAATGGTTGCAACGCGAAGTTACGGATCCAGCTTGCAGCGGGAGACAGGTTGAGGAACGGAATCAGTTTTCCAAGCTCGAGGTCTAGAAATTCTGGACCTCGATGTTGTTGACATGCAAACCTCACAAATTTCGCTCATTATTCTGTATTCTGTGGTTAGATTCTCGTTTACCATCCAGAAATAGAGGATCATATGCCGAGGCAGAAGCTTGAATGTTTGATTCTCACTCAAGCCTCATCAAGGCCGAATCTTGCAATCCGGTGTCCATTGCGGATCTGCAGGCCATTGCATAGGATTAGAACAGCAGCTGAGGTCACCGCATTGGATGTAGGGGAAAAACTGTAGTGGTTGTTCGACATGGAGCACTTCTTGGTTTGGATATTAAACCTGACGCCAGTCCTCCTGCCCTTCCTCAGGTATCCAATATCCCCTGGCTTCCTTCCTTCTCGTACAATCTCTCCATCTACAGTGAAAACGTAAGCCCTCAGACGAGTATTAGCAAGTCAATTCTGACTCGGTCTCAGATTACGACGCGGAAATCTTCGTCCACTTTTGACCCTAGGCCATATCTTGCAGTGGGTGAAGAGCTACTACCAGTATGGCGTATCAGCCTGTGAATTCCGCGAGCGCAGCAACGCCGCAGACGGGAGCAGCTATCCTTGATGCTTTCGTTCCCAGTTACTCTGTCCTTTTCCGTTTTCTTTCTTCCTATTTTCATATCGACAACTCGTCATATCTTCTTATCGTTGTTGTTTTATTGGCCGTCACGAGATCCCTGTGGTCTCAATTGCTTGCGAATTACTTGACTACAAGCGTTGAAATCTGTTCCGATGACGAGCTATTCACCGACTTTCGTGACTGGGAATCTGAGAAAAATTACTCTGGAAAATCATCCTTCCTTCGCGCAGAAACGAGGACACGAAATGACCTGCCCTGGTACACCAAAAAGGATGATCGGAAAGACGATGATGCGCTGAATCAGCAAAAAATCCACTACAGATTCATCGGCAAAATCTGGCTTATTCGCGGATTGCGCATTTTCTGGATAACTCGAAGCGAAGATTCATCTAGCCCTAGCCTATGGGATACAGGAAGCAAAAAGATCACCATCAGTTGTATCCCGGGGAGCCAGGATGCGGTCAAGGGATTGATATATGAGATACGGCAAGCTAGGCTCAAGCGTAACCGCGAATATGTTTCCGTCTATATCAATCGATCGACCTCGTACACCGCGAACTGGGAACTGCAGTGCCTTAAAAAGCGTCGAGATGTATCAACGGTGGTCGTTGATCCCGAACAGAAAAAGAAGCTCCTTGATGCCGTCGAAAACTATCTCAAACCAGAAACACGGAAGTGGTATGAGGAACGGGGGTTACTTGACATTCTTGGTATTCTCCTATGGGGTCCACCTGGCACTGGAAAGTCAAGCATGGTTCGCGCCATTGCCAGCATATTCGGATTGCCCGTCTATATCCTGAACCTCGGAAGCATCACAGAGCAACAGCTAATCGAATTAGCCGGAAAGCTTCCCAGACGTTGTATTCTTCTGGTGGAGGACATTGATTGCAGTGGCATCTCCCGGAAACACGAAGCTTCTTCAACATATGTCAAGGATCGAACTAGGGTCAATGAATCCCAGAGCGCATTTCCGTCCGAAAAGGAACCACAGCCTCCATCTCTTGCTGCCCTGCTCAATGTTATTGATGGTGTTTGGGCCCCAGAGGTTCGCCTTCTTTTTGTGACAACCAATAACCCTGAAGGTCTCCCTGATTCGCTCTCTCGCCCCGGCCGAATAGACATCATGGTTAGCTTCGGATATGCCAATAAAGGTATTGCAGAAGAGTTATTCCGCATTTTTTACAGAACTTCCGTTGAGGAGTCTTCTCTGAAACTTCTCTCCCAGGAGTTTGCCAGCAACATCCCCGAAAACGAGTTCTCACCAGCAGCAATTCAAAATTACCTTTTGGGATATAGAGAGTGCCCTGAGGAGGCCGCGAAGGGTGCAAGGAATTGGGTAAAAAATGAACTCTCTAAAAGGCCAAACATTACGCTTACAGTTCCGGCGTGAATATGTTAGGTTCATTGTCACATGTTGGTAGCCGGGCTAGTTTGAAATCTACTATCTTGTTCCTATCATCCTGTTATTATGCCACTCTCTGTCATAGGCCTCCTGGCCTGACAGGGTGGATGTACAAGGATGAATATGTACGTAGAACAATGCAATGCAACTTCTCTGTGTGAAGGTGTCTGTGATGTGTATATGTGTGATAGGTTGTGTGTTGGTAACGCGCGCTGCTCGCGCGCATCCCCTGAAACGAAGGAGCAGGCCGGGTAACGAGAACCGTATAAGACCATCCAAAAAGTAAAAAACAAACACGTTCTGACGATCTGATGGTACTAGCAGAGTTGGCTACTGCTAGGAAATCTGCCAGGAGCGGTGTGAAAGCCCGCCAGTGCCCTGAAACGAACGAAGTGAGTGAAAGGGTCCGAAGGCCGCAGGAAAGCGGAATTGGCTGGCTTCAAATGTACTATCACGTGATCAAGATCAGATTTCCTATCAAGCAAAAGATCTGGTTCACTTTTGCCAGAAAGTTTGTGGCCCAGAAGAACATGGATTGGTACAGGAACTTTACGGGCTCCAACATCGGTGTTAGGAATCGGGTTTGCAGAGCGTGACAGGCTGTACGAATACGTCAGAAAGGGACTGAAGCGCAATGGAAACCTCGTCTCCGTTGCAAAGTATGGCGTAGAGCAGGTAGAATAGGTAGAGTGGGTAGCTGACCGCTGATCTCCGATATTGTCGAGATCAGCTCTTCCAAATACAATATGCGCTGACTATTCCGTAAGCAGCAATAGGGCGCTATCTAGGTAGGTAGGTAGGTACTCGTATGCACAACCTGACACCACTAGCCATTCCCATCCTGTTTCCCTATCCGCTTCGACTTCATGCGACGGCCAATCATGAAAATGCCGCATTTCCCCTTTTCTTTTCCCGATTCCGATGCCATTGGACTTTCCAGGAATGGCAACTGCAGCGGGAGAATGGGCATGGTTGCTAGTGTCTGGAACTTGAGCTCCAGCTGAGACGGGCTGCCTCCAGCGCGGTTCCATGCTCCGGTGGGAGAGGCCCCTGTGACTGTGACTGTGTGATATCCGGACCCCGAGACGAACGGTTTCCGTGGATGGGATGGTAGGTTCAGGGAGACTTTCGATCCTCCTGTCCGGGTTCTGCATATTGAAAAGTTTGTCTCGCGCTGCGATCCTGCATCACCAGGGAACTGTGATGGATCGGAACTGATTCTGGCCGAGTTTCCACTGAGTACTCGGTCTACGTAAAAATGGTTCTTTTTTTTTCCCCCCCCTCGTCTCCTCCTTTGAAAGGAAAGAGGAAAGGGGGAAAGGGTGAACTTCCATTCATCAACCACTTGCACCTCGAGAATGACGGTATCCACCGTGCAATCCTCACTCTCGCCATCTCCGTCATCGGCTCCAGCCAGTTCCGTCGCGAGCGGCGATTTTGGTTTCGAAAGTGGTGGCAGGACTTCCAGCAGAATTTCCGTTGCCTCTGGGGAAGTTCTCCGCTCTGGAACTGTCCTTTCCAGTTCAGAGAGTCGACTCGTCGAGCAGAGTCCAATTCCCATCGATCCAGCCATTACTGCGGGTGAGACCTTTCGTGGAGGTTTGATGAGCCATGGCGAATGACGACCGTTGTTCACGGCTGATTCCGTTGCAGACTCGGCTCTCCCAGCCCACCAGCCCACCAGGGAGCGGAGCCTAGAAGAGCGGCCGGCCAAACGACCTCGGGTCGATGCTGGGCAACAGGAACCCGGCAGCTCTCTTCGGGAACACTTCTCCCGCTGTGGGCTTGAGGAACAACTAGCCTTCCTCTCATGGTTATTCACCGGGGCGCTGGAACGATGCATGCGCGAGTTTCCGGCTGCTTCTACGGAGACCCAGGATGCACGTTCACCAGTCGGTCAACCTGCGGCCCCCGGCCATCGACCCCGGTGCAAGCATAGAGGGGGAGGCCGTTGGAAGCGATGGACTGACAAAGAGCTTTCCTATCTGGAGTCGCTCCTGGTCGACGATAAGCTTCGCCCGATTGAGGCTATCAAGAAATTCTCGAACCGATATCCTGGCAGAAGCGAAGTGGCCATCAGGCAATGTATTGGCAAGCTGAACCGCCAGGATGGTGGGCCATGTGCACGTCGTCCATGACCGTATAGTTGGTATCATGTGGCCACTACGACTCTGGACGTTGGATAGCTCAAAAGCAGCGTTCTCTCAATGTAGCTCTAGAGAACGAGTGCACAGATACTAGTACATCTTCAAGATTGACGGGATTCAGTAAGCTACTGTGTGTAACAGCGAGAGAGAGGACCCATGGGGACAATGGCCCATTGCTGGTGGTGGACATGAAGATTTTCTGGGAGGACGCTGATTTGAAACACTTGGCGTGAAGAGATGGTCCATTCCTGGCAGGAATTTTGAGGATGCATCTGCCACCGGATATGAGGTGCCCTTCCTGCGTGCTGATAATAAGCGATAGATTCAAAGAAGATTTTCGGTTTACACTCACGAGGAAAGTTTATTCTGAGGGAACGGATTTTCGGGAGGAGTGTTGTCGCAGGCACTAGGGCATTCGGTTAACTGTAAAACACTGGAGATATAAACATGGTTCTTACATGTCTCTGAACGGTTTCTTATCTTTATCCGGTAGATTTATCTCCGAGAAGAATTTCGACTCTGGTGACTCCTGACTTGGCACTTTGGTCCGTTCTGGCATCCGTGAGAGTGAGTTCCGCGGGTGGATAGTTTTCTGGATCCGGTCACGCTGGGGACCCGGCTGTTGGGTACCACTGCTCTCAAACGGACCAGGTTTGTTGGACGGCATAAAGTTCTCAGCTTCCGAACGGTTTTAGTTGTTGGACTGCAACATCTTCGGTAATGGAACCTACTTGTTTGGAGCGTAAAGTAGGGGTTCCCCATGTTCGGAGGGCTAAAGGGCCCGGGCTCCAACCTAATCATCTTTGGAATGGAAAAATACGCAAACTTCTGAAGATTTGGAGTAGAACTTGATGATATATATACTTAACTGTACATTGCACAAGAAGTTTCAATAGAGCCACTTTCTTATGAGATGCACTTCACGCTTCAGGGAAAGTTGGTAGAATCATACGTCCGGACTTCACTTCCGAGATATGACTTGACTGATCATAACCCAATTTCCAAAATAAGAATGAAATTACGTTAGTAATTAGTTGGATTAGGAGGTACAAGGGGATTCCGACAAGATGGCAATCTTTCTGCCAGACATCGTAAGGAACGGTAACAGATACCTCCACATGGACTTGCTCAAAGCCGGCATTCTTGAACCACCGTTCCAGCTTTGGGCCAGACGGGACCTCAAAGATCGTAGCCAGTCTTCTCAAATACGGAGTTCTTTTTGGCACCGTTCGAGGTCAGTATTTTCGACTCCTATCTTTCGGGTACAGGTAGCTGTCTCAGTCCTGGAATTCAACCCAGCCTCCCAGCTTGGATAGAGTTTGCTTCAGATCCACAGATTTGCGGGACTCTCCTATCCGCCGAGCCAAAATGGTGAAGATCGTTGAGCGAGATCAAGCATCTCCTGCACAGAGAAGTTGGGAGTAACTAGTTCCATCAAGGTTGTAGCCAGAAGTGACCGCGTCTCTCGGTCCCTATTCTCGTATTCTGTGGTCTAGATTCTCATTTATTCTTCAGAAGTGGTGGACCGTGCGAGATTCCCCTGCGTACGGAGTACTTTCCCGAATAACAGGAAAGCGTACGCCCGAAACTTCGACAGTATTCATTCCATGCAACTCTCATGCGTTTTTGCTGCTTCGGCAGGTACTTCGTACCCCGTATCTAAGGCCAAGAAAAGGATGCCTGAGTTGGCGTCAACTTTCATGAAACATTACAGGGCTGCCTTCGTGTGCTTGTTGGCATCGGAAGGCAATATCCGAAGTGACAACTCAGCCATCTAGGTCCTGGAGTTCCGTTAGCGTGCACAGGAAGAGCAATTTGGACTAGAATTCTCTCTCGAGGCATAAACAATTCATTTGCTCATTTCCAAGATGTCAATACCACAGAAGAATCCAAATCTTCTTCCGCGACAGTCGAATGTCACGCGTTCACTTCAACACTCATAAACGTCGCTTAAAGTCAACTACGAAGTTTATATCCGACAGAATTTTAACGGCTATCCAGAGGACCTTTTGCGGCCCCCCCCCCGCCGGCCCAACCAAAAACCCCAGTAAGAAGCAGAACAGCAGTGATAGACTTCCCCTTCCAAGACCGTGGAAAGACCGTGGGATATTAATCATCTTCCACTGGTCAACCAAGGATCTGTCAAGAGATCACGGGCGCTCGACCTCTCGTCCGGATCCCATTGCAGCATTTTCCTGACAAATTTCAGGAACATCTCTTTGTTGTCGCCTTCAAGATACACCTCCGAGTCCTCCAGTGAAGCGTCTGGAATTTCCTCCGGTCCCATCCATTTGCCTGGTAGTAAGGAATATGTATATCAGCTGTAGAACAGGAAAGATTTCCCAGAAATATCAGAATATACCTGACTCGTCCCAGTACTTCTGACTGTTGGAACATTTGCGAAGAAACTCGATTGGTGGAGGGCCGATCATCGCTATCATCTCCGCGAGAAGTTGACCATCCGAATGCTGGCCGTCGGGCCCTCTGCCGTCAAAGAGATGGTGGTCCTCAAAGAGATCCCAGATCTCGAGCTCTCGATTAGCATCTAATATACCAAGAAAAGAAAGGGAGAATTCACCATCACTCCAACATTCCAAATGTCGACCTTGGAAGTCCAACGAGATCCCAGAATTACCTCTGGAGCTCGATAAATATCCGGCTGGATTAGCCCCTCATGCTCATCACCCAGACGCGCTTCTCCGAAGTCCGAGAGCAGTGGCACTCCGTAACCATGCCAGCCAATCTTACGACGAAATGGCTGCGATCGGTATATGGTGTGTGTTTCAGTGACCTTTCGGGGGCTTGGATTAGAAGTTTCACTTTGATCCAACTCTCGGAAGATTGAATCATCCTTTACGGAAATAAGAATGTTCTTTGCTTGAATATCTACGCAGGATATTAGGGTTCTGGTGAATTGGAAATGGGGGAAGCTTTCCACTAACCAGTATGTATCACATGCGCTTCTGAATGTAAAAAATCAAGGGCTTGCAATAGGTACCTGAGAGTCCCCTTCAATAAGTTCTCCGGAAGGTTAGGTGGATCCAATGTCATTTGGAAATGCCAAAGGCTTGTCAATAGGGGCTCATGAACAATGCACTGGTGAATCGAATTCTGCAGTCCCTTGAGCTCGAATCTATCAATCATTTTGCGGATAAGTCTGCTGCCGGGATGGCACGATCTGATTTTCGACAGATGTTCCAGCACGCGCACCTCTTGATTCCTCTTGGAACTGCTGATGTAGATCTTGACTGCGACATATCGATGCTTTCTTGTCAAGTTAGTTCTCTCCCACCTAGTTCCGAGCAGAGTTGGAAGAGGCATGTAGTTACTCTAGATCGCGGCAAAACCAAACGGTCGAATTCGCTCCATAGCCCAATTTGCTGAGAACCTGGTATCTGGAATTGAACACTTCTCCCAGATTGACCGGATAATAACGCCCCTGATCATATGCCGGCATACGTTCCTCCTCAATCGTGGTTTCAGGGTCGAGCACGGGAAAGTCGGAGGGCTCCTTAATTTCCCTCGGGGGAGATGGCGCTCGCCTGAAGAACCGGCTGAGCAAAGAGAAAGGATTCATCAAATAACTATACATCACGAGGGCATGTAATCTCGTAGAATCGGAGAATATTTTCACTCAAATCAACGCTCAGATCGATACACGATGGATGGTGATACATATACTGATTGTGAAGGGGTCGCAGTTATTTTTGCCTGTGGCCTGTGATATCGCCCAGGGTAGTCGAAACTCTCAGTGGAGTCCGCTGATCCGAAGCAGATTCAGACGGTCAAAGCACCATTGTCTGCGGGATACTACAAACACAAGAGCTGAAATTTGTCACGTTTCCAGGATTTGCGAGACTTCCCTCACTGCGGTCGCCACACCTCAAACGGCAAATTTCGGCGAGAAATTAGCGAAATTCTTGCTCAGAATACATGGAGCTTCTCAGATCTTTAGCCTTGCCAATTGATTCCGTACTCTTTGCGCGTGTCATTTTGGGCCTAGACAAACGCCCTAATGCAGGCGAAGCGATAGATTGTACAGATACAGCTGGTTCGTATGCGACAATTACGTGAATAGTCGAACATAAAGAGAAGTCACCTGATGTTTGGTTGTTCCCTCCACAATTCAGACTTCCCTGACAGCGATTCTCGTACATAGTGACTGCAAACCAAACATCTTTCCTCCCTGAATGTTGTCTCGAAGTACATTTTTTTACTAGAAGTTCATGCACTGTGGGCCTCAGGGATTAATACGTGGTTCATGATACTGTGGTACCTCCCAGGGCCCCCGCCCAGATCCACTTTGCAAGTACCCTGTCATTCTTACCATGATCCGATACACTAGAGAACGCCGAGTACATTACTTACCTGGATACGCTTTTTACGTTTACGCTAGCACCGCCTGTTTTCTGTGAAAATTAAAATTGGCTTATATCCTCGAGTTGAACCTAAGATACAAATCAGTGGACAGCTCTCCCGTGCAAATGGCATCAGATTCACTTTGTTATTCTACGGATCTGCTTCCTGGAATTGATTTTGCAGGTACGGAGTACGGATTAAGTAAAACAAACATTCTTTCTGGAGATATGGAAGGCATCCTAATATATTGGCAGTGTTCAACAGTCCTACTTATCCTGATATTCAAGATGAATACGGAGTACATTATCCATGAGAGCAACCATCCTGCGTTTCGCGCACTGAGGTCATCTGAGACACAGCGTCAGCCGTCATCTGTATCTCTATCCTCACCAACACCCTTTTGTCAGCGAGACCCGAACCTACAGGGTCAGCCCAATACCACAACAATTTCGGCCACGGTACAGCAAATCTGCCATGGCCCATCATTACAGCAGACAATTTGGCGACAGGCTGAGACTCCGAAAAGAAATGAATCGGCAGACCTCTGGTGCAAGATAATCCCCGCATGGAGCAAAAAGAAGAAATACCCTTGCCCCTATGCCACAACTTTCAACTGCCCTGCGACTTTTACAACGTCGGGCCATGCAACTCGACACGGCAAAGCGCACGTGGGCAAGGATAAATACTCATGCCCAGTCTGCAAGAAAACGGTTTATCGAAAGGACAACATGAACCAGCATTTACGAACGCACAAAAAGGCGTCGATGGAATTGGCAGCCAGCGATGGCAATGCCGAGTCGGAAAATGCCAGCCGGAGTTTCATGGAAGGCCGATTGAAGGGCAGCTGTGGACTGAGCACATATACATCCTACTCCAATACGGACTCCTGCTTCACGGCTCCATGATTGTAGGAAATAGTCCCTATGCCATGGGAATCTGTGCGGAGCCCGTGATAGGGCAAGTTTCGGAATTTGGAGGTTGGCCTCTGAGGGCTCCGATCGCACGGATTCGATTAAACTTAGGAAGGAAAGTGGCATGATAGCAGGGTGATGAGAACAAATAGCATGAATAGAATCCCATAGAACCCTACGACATGCAAAGTTGGATATTGTATGGTAATCCTTGATGCAAAGACCCTCAAAACACACAAAGGAGAGAACATTATGACCGTGTCTGCACATCTACTTTGACTGACGCCGCCCGATGATCGAACCTTCAACTCTTAAAATCTCTTATCGCCACATCCCTCCTTTCACTCCATCCCTGTGGTAACTCTTAGCACCTCCGTATAAAGTTACTTCCTGGCCCTAATCCTCAGTGTAGCCTACCAACAGAATTGATTTCAACCACAAGGATGCGTGAACAACTGCATCTTTTAGTTTTTTTAACCAACATTCGTCTCCTGCTGTGCGATAGTGTGGCTCGGTCACATTGAGGAGACCCTGAGGTGATATAAGCAACTCTACTATGGAGGAAGTTCCATTTCTGTGTCAACTCACCAGCTTTATCAGAATAAACCAAAACTTAATTTTGATCTCTTTCCAAGTTTCGGGGAGAACCGAAGAAAAGGTCATCTCGACAGGTCCGAGGAGGACGGCTAATTTGCATTGGAAAGACTGGGCTGCTCGATCGGATGCCATTCTCAACCTGGGTTTATATGTAGTCCTCTGCCCGACTCGAGGCTTTTTTTTTCCCCCTTTTCTTCGTGCACTGCCTGATGTAACTATTCGTTTACAAGTAATACTCGGAGTTGCAACGCCCTGTTCTATGAAAGTACCTGAGGACCAGGGCCCTTCATTCGTCAAATCGTTTCTGAGAATGGTTTCGAGCACGGAGTTTGTCCGCCATCCATGGGTAATGGAGGGTCGCTGTATCCCTGTTTTCTGTGCCAAGAGAAACACTGAGTTTGGCTGCAAGACATAACAAGCAGGAAGTTGGAAATGGTTCGCTGGTTCATATCCGCCATGAGGCCAAAAAAGTCATGCATACCATAACCAAAAGTCCGATTGTCAATGGACTCGCGGATCTTCAGAGTAGGGCGGTCGATTGCGTCTCTCCAGGATGGTGAACAGAGCGTAGAATAATTTGGTAATGAAGAATAGGGATGCAAGATTTTGGTGCGAATACGAGTACTGCATATTCGCACCTTATGCAGATTTTCTCGATTGTCCGCCACTGAAGCAATCAAATGGATTGGTAGGATTCAATTCGAAGGGGTGCTCGACGGTCGCCATTTCGGTTTGGCGAGCAGAGTTCAGCAAAATTGTGGAGCCGTGGTTAGGGACGGAAGCAAACCTTACTCCATAGTCCTGACTACGGAGTACTTACAAATTCGTGCGTTAAAAAGAACTTGCGTGACTTGTCCTGGTATTCGTCCCGTCCGGCTGAGTGACCGGGCAAGTGCGCCTCCGCCATCTGTCAGTCACTTTCCTGGTGGTTTAGTCAAGCTCATGTCCTAGTACTGCTGCCAAAGCGTCTTTCCGAATGCAACGGACAAAACATGGAACGTCCCCACAATATGCAGGACTTAGCTCACTAAAAATAATTCAGATCTAGTATTGTCCCTGAACTATGGAATATTCAGGAAAAGACAACGCCGGTCATTTGAGTCTATCCTTCGCTCTAACTTCTCGCTCGCCGTCTAGAGATGGAAGTTGGCGCGGAATTACTTTATTCAATAGCAAGCATGAGCAAGCTAAATTATTTATTTTTATGGTCATCTTGAACTTGGTTCTCAATGCCAGGTCTCGAGGCAGGCTAAAAAGACAGTTTTGTAGACGGCCCACCCCAGATTGCTCTGAAAACAGAGTATCAGCGAAGATGTTCGCATATGTCTTTTACCGTGCTTTGGTTGAGGCCATTCAAGGAGGGCGGCAACCCCATCATGTCGTTGATACACAAAAAGATATGCCTCACAATCACCCGCAAATGCCCGCCCTAACTGCGGATGCTGCTCGGATTCCTTGCGTGGACACGTTTGACACGAGAAGCCTGTATTGCATGTGGCGCGGTAGGTCATTTTCTTCGTTCATTATTCCAAGGAGGTTCATGTCTAACTTTTGAGTGCAGTGTTTTCTAAGTGCGCAGACTACGTGGAAGACGGCCGGAGACTAGAGAACTTTATGTGGCGACTATGGGCTTTTGAAACTTTCTGTGTCAAGCCCCATTGCTCTTGCAGAATACTTTTACATGCAGAAATGCCTCCGTTGTCCACCTTTGTTGACTCCACTGCTCCAGGAGGCGAAAAAGAAGGAATCCGGCCGCAAATAAGGCCGTCCAAAACCCAGAACGACATCCGCCGCTGGAGAGGAAAGCACATAATGCCTACGTATCTGACACGGACGATAACTACCATCAAACTTCTGCCGCCTCCACCGAAGTTTTCACCTCCAAATTGGCGAGTGTTCTCTTCTTCCACCTCAGCCACAGTTGCTGAGCATAACGTATCAACCGCCAACACCCAGTCACAGCAGAAGACTTTGCCGGGCAAGCGAGAGTGTGGCATATTCTGCCAGCACGGCTCCCCTACGCAAGGGCTCGTCGAACATCCTGCCGGCAATCAAACAGCTACCAGCAGTATCGATTCAGGAAAAAACCCTGTCGAGTCGCGAACATCAAAGCAGACAAAGAGAGATGACAACGATGCGATCGAAACGGAAGAGGAAGATGTCTGGGAAGATTCCACAGAAAACAGCCAGCCAAGCGTGGATGAGAAGCTGTTTCAGCGCATTGAACCGATTCGAGCGTCGAGACGGTCGCATCTGACTGCGATGATGAGGCAGAAACATGACATTCCCAACTCTCGTTCGCTGGGAACAGCTCAGTCACCACGCACAGCGCGACGGAATATGATATCCAAAGAGCTTCCAAAGCAATTGCGTGCGCATCTGCTCACTGAGCGGAGACAAAACCGTTCTGTGCTTCTCAATATGCCCCAGGGCCCGAGTCAATCTTCTCATGATGCACAATCAACACCGGGCAATGAAGTGTTGGGGTGCAGCATAAGGGTATGGTGACCGGCTTGATAACAATATGCACAGCTTAATTGCTACTCCAGCTCACACCGGGTACATGAACTTTGATTTAATGATATTATAACTGCCGTTCTCGAATCACCACAATCGTACCAGGTTCGACCTTTACCAAAATCCTTCCGTTGGCGATGTACCATTCTGTATGCTTTGCTGGACTGAGCAAACGCCAATGCGAACTCTATTCGAGTCAGCCTCAGGCCATTTCGCCGAAGAAATGTCCAGAAAAAGAATGGTGCAAAATCCGTATTCGTACTCCGTAGAAGTTCGGGCGCATGACTTCTACCAACATCCACGAAACGGGACGGTTGAATGCAACTCCTTAAGGAAAGCCATTTCAAAGATCCTTTCTATTGAGGGTTCAAGTTAAACATAGGTTCCGCTGTAGCTTCCTTGTGTGCGTGGCAGGGGTATCCTGCCAAACTATAGGGCCAAGTCTTTCTAG
>NW_027192368.1:322925-330845 GCF_041956635.1 Thermomyces lanuginosus | reverse complement strand
TTTCCTGATACCAGGGAAGTCCTGAAAAAGTGTGGAGCCTAAACTTTGGCTAGCAAGGGTGTTCCGCAAAACTGTGGAGCCGAAGCAAACCTTTTCAGCCTTGTCTTGACTTCGCTTCCCTACTCTTGCAAGTGACTCCTCAAAATGTTCGAACAATTTCCAGTAAGTAACTACAGGACAGACTGGTGTATGGTTGCTTGAGTCGCTTTCGCAATGGCGAACAATCGCGAATTCCTGAGATTACGCCCAATGGAGGGATCCATAGAGCCTAAGTCAATATGCATGTACAGACACTCAGATTTTCGTATGTGACCATAGGACGAATTCTGTTACATGAATTTGAACTATATGAACCATACTGCTTGCCTGGAGTTAAACTTTTCGAGATAGATCTGTTCGAGACGACCCTAACCGCGGTCCAGACTCTGGGTTCGAGTGACTACCTGGACGAACAGTAATTTGTTCACGGTTCGGAAGCAAACCCTGCACGAAAAACCCGAACGCCAAGTCTATGGTTTCCTGTACGTGTGTTTTCGGTCTCAGTGGATTGATCTGCTGATGTAAATGAGGCCTCGTATGTAGGCAACGGGAACGGTTCCTTCCTCGGATACCTGGGTTGGCATTGTGTCAACCAGCCCTCAGCTGAAGACTTGTTGGCCCTTGTCCTGCACGGACATTTTCATACATAGATCCCAAAGCAATCCACGTAGGATGCAATTACTGAAGTGGGTGATTCAATTGTCCTGCCTATGCCACTATAACGACAAGCAGTAGTTCATCATGATCAAGGCCGTGCAAACCGATACTGATCCTCTACCTCGCACGCAACTTCTTCGCAAGAACGAGGTTGTTACTGACATCCGTTCGAGGAGGTCTGTGAAGCTAGGAATCATGAATGCAGCCAAGTCAGGCACTATTAGCACAGTTTCACAGCCTTACTCAGCTGTGCGCAGAGGTTGCCTAGAGCTGATGGTCCGCAAGAGAGTAAAACCGTAATTATCTCCGGAACCTATATCCATCAAGATTTAGACTAGCACCCTGCAGTTGTGGTTGCCTCTATTAGATTATATATCAAAGGGGAATTGTTGAAGGCAGGATGGGACAATCTAGTGCTGAATTTGTTGGTTATCAGCGCTTAACAGAGATTACGGGAAGACTATTCATTGTCAAATTTCGGTATGAATCTATCTCTCTCCTATTTTCTAAGGTCAGATTATACTGACACTCAGCTAATAATAGTCCTGAGGAAGCAGGAACAATGGCCAATAAATTATCCAACAAGAATGTGAACATACGCATGGGGCGGCGGGAATCCAGCCCAGATCCAACCGAAAATCTGTCAACGTTTTCATTAGCCATTCCATCCTCTACGATCACGGACAAGGTGTTGCAGGATGAAGTACACGGTATCTACGCCGGCCTCGTGATGGTGGAAAGGAAGTGTATTCAAGTCGTCCGCGACCAGTCTCAAAATTCGGCAAAACTCTCTAACTCGCAGTGGCAAACTCTACATACACTCCATCGAACTCTCCTCAACGAACATTACGACTTGTTTCTAGCAGCAAATCACCCTGCAGCAAGTGCGACCGTGAGGGAATTTCCGGAACAGGTTTCACTGCCAGCGCGAATGTGGCGGCACGGAATTCACGCACCCCTGGAGCTGATGCGCAACCGATTGCCGGACTCGCTGGAGCATATGATCACGTTTATTCACACCGTGTATTCGATGATGACCCTTTTGTTGGAGAACGTGCCGTCGCTGGAGGCCACTTGGCTTGAATGTTTAGGAGATTTGGCCAGATACGGAATGGCAGTTGAAGAGAAAAACCCGCAGAATCGTGGAACTTGGCGCAACTCGTCTCGATCATGGTACATGCAGGCCGCCGACAGAAATCCTGGAGTGGGTCGTCTCCAGCATCACCTGGCAGTGCTCTCCCGTCCCAATGTTCTGCAGCAATTGTTTTATTATTCAAAGTCGCTTGTCAGCATCGAGCCGTTTACCAATGCTCGCAGAAGCATTCAGGTTGTCCTCTTCCAGCCTCTTCTGCGTTCAGAGGGCCTGCCGCGGATAGAGCACTTTTTAGCTCTACTTATCAGTTTTGTTACTGCGCATGGCATCTTGTTTACTAGGGGGGTGGTTTCGACATTTCTTGAAAATGCTAGATTTTTCCTGCAGAATCTCGATTCATTCATCAAGCATGTGGGTCCTCATTTCAGGTATCAGGGAGCGCAAATCGGTCTGATTTCGACCGCCGCAATTTTCGACTTTGGTCAAACCGACGCGCGCATCCCAAAGTTATTTGATGAAGAAATGGCTCAAACCCTCTCTCATTCTGATCGAGTCGTCAAGGCTCGAGAATATCTGAAAACGGCTCCGCATTGTCAGAAAGCTATCGAGAGGCGGGATGAGACGAGGTTTGATGTTAACTTCCAAGATACGGATCATGTAGTGTCCTATGCGTCATATCTGGCATTTACTACGTTGAGGGTCATCCTCAACCAGAACGGCAACGGCCACATATTGCCCGCATTTCATGTATACCTGGCGTTTCTCTGGGCTGCTGCGTTGGTTCCCGAGAGTATGCTCTACTTGCAGGCGGACGTTCCCTGGAGCCGGCTCTGTGACAAGTTGAACTTAGCCTTGCGGCTTGAGATTGACATAGAACCGCTTGAAAGGGGGGATTTTCCTACTGGTGAGGTCGGCACCAACAAACAGCTGCCGGAGGATTTCTATATCCGAGGCTATTCGTGGAGTCGATTGTACTACCCGGGGGACTTTTTCACGGAGATGCCCGACGAGGAAGCCCGATATATTGAAATGCCCTCGTTCATTATCACACGAGCACGGCGGTGCATATGGTTAGGACTCCGCATTGCAGAGGTGAGTTCTATTCGTCGCTCCTCCACAAATTGCCTCATGCTAAGTTGAAAAGTTGGAACGCTGGATCACGTACAATGTCGAATCCACGGGATTTAGACCTACGGAATATGCCAGAAATTTGGAGTCGTTGGGCAGACAGCATATACCCGCAGCATTTGACGTGCGCTTGTAAACAAAGAGCCTGACATACCTTCTGGTTCGATCGACAACGTTGATAGCTGTGGGATACTATTGTTGGCTGTTACAGCCCACTCTTTTCGGTTCTACACTTTCTATGATTTACATCGTCTTCTGGCCCCTGTACACGTAGCAGGTTGCCATCCTCAAGCGATAGTATCAATCAATAAGTAGGCTTACTTCCGGGATTACACAAGAAGATACGGGTTTAATTAGCGACCAAAAGGCTCGTTTATTTACTGCCTCTGCATTTGGGTAGATTGTTTTCCGCCAGTGATCCCTTTTCAGAGGATGACGCCTCTGGAAAGGTGGAAACGTTTCTCCGTAGGCTGGCGTCCGACAGCGGCGAAAATCAATAATGAAAACTCGCCCCAATTCCTCATTTCATACACGTTGCCCAAACTTACATGCTCGTCCACCCAGCATAAAATCGAAATCGTTCCTTCGACCGTGAAATTCCCGGACTCAATTTCGAGCTTTCGTTGACCAAGCTAATTTTCTCGCACACCCAATCCATCCGTAAACATGTGCCGAATCCGCCCCTACTCCATGCGGGAAAGTAAATCTGTGCCATGTTGATGTCTCGAAGAAACACCAGAACCACCTAGCCCTGAATATTGGGCAGTGTTGTGACCTCGAAACTAGGCACAGCTACGGAGATCGGCCGTCACTCTAGAGGGAAGAAAGTCCTGGCAAGGACGAACAGAAGCAAGGTCTTCAAACTGCGCTTTGATATTCTCTTGACGTAGTCTTTACAGTCTGTCAACGAAATTTAATTCATTGATTGCGTGACTATCCGGTTCCAGATGCTGCTGCCGGATCTGGTCTCCAGCTGGTGCCACTTGTTCTGAGGCACAAAGGCAATAGTTAACTGAATCTATTCTCAACACCAGGCAAATCCACTATCATTCGGGTGCAAATGCCAGTCAATTGTGTCCCTCGTAGTCCTAACGACAAGGACAAGCCTAAGGACCGCTCAAAACTCCCTAAGTCTACCCCTAACGGCCGTAATCCTAACCAAATGTTCCTGAAGCTACCCCAAAGGCCTAACCTGGACCACTAATGACCCTGAGCCTAGCCTTAACGGCCCTAAATGCGCCCATCTATGGCATGGAATCAGATATCATAGCTATTCAAGCGAGCATCAAGCGAACTATCCCGCATGTTGGGTTGGTACTATGAACCAGCGGTCAGATATCGTGGTCAATTCAATTGCCACGCGGCAAATACCGGAATATTGAGTAATCATCTCAAAACGATGGTACACGTACATTGGGAGTCGAGAAAGTGTATGAGGTAGGTGATTCATCCTGTTGCTGAATCAATTCTTCGGAAGAAACGTTCGTTTTGCGCCTGAAATATTTTCTTCTACGATTGGTTTTGTTTGACCATTACACTTCCAAATCCGGGTCTGGGTAATCATGCAATCAATGCAATAGGCCTCGATAGAAGAGATCAACAAGGATCCTTACCAGACTTCGTCTGTTTTCGGTGTCGAAGAATTATACTTCTTTCCGGATATGTTTCTGGGAGCAGGATAGGCTAGAGTTACATCGACAGGACAGTACCGAAAGATTCTATCCGGATGGCCTTTTTGAGCAGGTCGACTTGGAGGGTTAACACGCGCGTCTCCAAGCCATTTCTAAGAAACGCCGGAAATATCCTTCAACCAACATCAATAGGCATTAATTGTATAGTTCAAGATAGATCAACTTCCTTGTCGAATCCAGCTTCGTACTGGGGATACTGCGAGGCGGCGGGCAGCACCGCATTGTCCCAGAGAACTGTTGACGGAGCAGCTGTGGACGCCACCGCTAGCTGTGAGTGACTCATGTAGTTTGATTTTATACGTAGTTTTCCACGGTTTGGGGGCATTTCATACGGCCGATAAGGTGGGATATCCTTGGACGATTGGACGCTGTCGCCCGGTCGAGGGTTATAGGAAGCTGCAGCAATTGGTGAATGAAAACCGCGAGGGCCAAGCTGCTGAGACTGGTGGTGTCATTGTGTGAAGCGAGGTAGGCGACCGGTCTATGGAATGAGGTCAGGGACGGCAGCCCTGGCAGAACCCCACCGTTAGAACTGGCCTCTGGAGGCCACCCTTGGCCACCTGTGATGGTGGTTTTCATCCTTTCTGGATCGCTTTCAATTCCAAAATCGGGTCCTCCAAGATGAACCTGAGTGACGCGGATGACGGTGTCGCCAGCTAAGAAATGGATACTTGTAAGTTGGTGTCCAAAGGCTCGGCCTATGGATGCACTTACGTATCTCTCCCTTTTCGTACTTTTCTTCCATCAGCCTGATTCTGTGAATCTCATCCAGAATAAGCCATCTTTCTGGCGGTGCAATTTGTCGTCGCACAGCCAGGGCAGCTTCGTGAAGCTTTTCTGCGGTAATTTGGTGGCTTTCCCGAAGTTCTCGCAGGATACTTTGGTTACTTTGAGTCTGTATTTCAATATTTTGTTCGACTGTGGTTCTAAGTCACTAATTGCAATTTCGATGAGACATCGTGGACTATTTCAACATAACGGAGATGAGCTTTGATTGCCAGACAATTCCAGCAGGATGAATAAGGCTGCCGATCCACGATTCATGAACATCACCAACCCATCGCGTTGGATTTCGTCATAATATCCCTCTGGCACTTGTGTGCATTCGTTGGGTGCTTCTTCGCACAATGCTTTCTCGCTAAGAGGAATAAAAAAACTTCCCTTCCTTAACTCCACGGTCGTTTTGTGATCAAAATATACCACAGTCCAACGCCGATCCTATTGGGTAAGCCAACCTCATCCATCAAAAAAAAATACAGGAAAACATACCGAAAGATTTGAAATGGACAGCATAAGCGTCAGGGATTTCACTTTCTTTCCCAGGGAATCCCCTCCGTAGCATAGGTTCCCGCGAGCGTTTCGAATGACTGTCGCCGAGTCTTGAGTGCGTCTACCCGACAACTCAGGTATCATGTCTTTTATTTCGCAACGGAGTTTTTCTGCGTCCGTGGGGAGCTCCTTCGGACTCATCTTCACGAGATGTCGACTCCCAGATCAATCGAAGGTCGCTGTGGAAGATGGGATCTCGAAGAGCAAACACCGTTCAAAACTTGGGCCTGTAGCGCAAGAAGTTTGAAAGAAAAAAAAATGAGGGGCACGGGAAGTCGGCAGATGACATCATCATATTGACTGCAGAGATGAGGGTGAAAGGGGGACAAGAGTTGATTGGGCATCATCGGGTTGGCCCATGAGAAGTACATATTCCATGTCGGATCTTGGCGGGGATCTAGGTTATCCATCGGATGCAAAAATTGTCCGAGTCTTGCGATCGCTGTATTTCCACCATTTGCATCGATGACGGCTTGACAACGCCAGGGCATAAACTCAATCAACGAGTCCAGAAACCATTCCTCGATAGAGTTCCACGCGTGGATGATAGCCTCATTCGATTCCTCCTCTCTGCTCTTAGCTGGTGATCTTGTCGAGTTCTCTGACGGGTCTCAACCGACGGTGCATGATGGATTAGAAGGAGCACGTGAAATGAGGGGCATTTGTCTAAGCCCTCCTTCGCAGCATCTGCAATACGGAATCCCAGTTATATGCACCGCCGTACCGGTGTGAAAAATGAACGAGGACATTTCAATATGTCGGGCTTCCTCCTCACTACCCACATGTGTAGTTCACATGATTTGACGAGGTCATCATCACGTGCCCTTAAACCGGACGCTGTTCACGTGGGCGTTGAGAATTACTGCTTAAAAGCCAAAGCCATTATCGTCTCCCAACCTCCCCCTTGCTTTCGCCTTTATGTGAACCCCTCAGCTGAATTTCCCCCTTTGTTCAGAAGATGCCACGCGATAAAATATCAGTCGATGAACTTTTCGACATTCTCCGGAAGAGTAAGAGCCGGTTCGATGGGTGCCCATCACTATTGCTCGGTGATCAACCGGGGTTACAACGCTCATGTTATCGTACGATCCTCCTCGACAGCGCGGCATGAAGGAAAATACAAGCAATTTGCATATCGGAGAGCCAGAAACCTTTTCCATGCTCTACTCGATATCTCGGAGACCTTGTTCGTCCTGGTTGCCACATCTATAAGCATGTCGCACCTAGTTGAGTTTCAGGTGAATGATATCGTACCGCAGATTGAACAATGGTGGAATTCCTGTCCACCCTCAGAAGGGCTTCAGCTCCAGGCTAGGCACGTGATGGACTGGGTGCATGACCAATGGAGGAAAGGAGCACTCGGTAGGCCCCCTAACGCGACCCTCCTCCGCCAAATAACCCTTTTGATTTTCTGGGGTTGCTCATGATAATCTTGAAAGGAGGCAAAATAGGAAATACCAGGACATCCCGGGAACCAAGGCGATCGAAAAAAAATCAGCAAAACACCGTATGGATATGAATACTCGAGGATGTGTTTCAGGTCCTACAGCAGCGTCGGCGAATCAGCCCGCCCTGCAGCCGCATCGGTAGATCAGTTCGCCGTATCTGACGTCCCTAATGGTGACGCTCCATCAGTTCTTCACTCGACGATGGACACGTGATGAGCGTCAAGTGATGTTCGCTTAAAGAACCCGCAACCGGGCTTTTTCTTTTCATCCTTATATACAAAATATCCAGTATATCCTAGTGACAATCGCCGCGAATAGCTCGTCCGCCAATTCGAGAAAACTCAAAGAAGAATCGCCTTGTCAAGGTGGCCCCGTCGATCACAAGGTCACAGGAGAGAAGATGGAGAACTAATACAAATTCATGGGCAAAATCCTGTTTATCCGCGGACCCCGCGTTTTCTGGATAACACGATGTGAAGATTCATCTAGCCCGTGGGATACAAGAGGCAATAGGATCATCATCAGTTGTTTCCCG